>NC_136263.1:164077213-164379713 GCF_964187855.1 Myxine glutinosa
CATTTGAGGTAAGGGAGGGGATGGAGGGCGAACAAACACCAGACACAGATTTGACCAGACGCCACCAGGATTTGGAGGAAGGAGACAGGTTTGAGAGTTCAGTCTTGAGAGTGGAGAGATAGTGCTTCCTGGCTCTCCTGAGGGTAGACACACACTTGTTCCAAGCTTGGTGGAAGGAACTGAGATTGCCTTCAGTTGGATTAGCCTTCAAGAGGCAAAGGCAAGTTGTGTCAGGGCAACTGCCTCACCACAAGATTCAGTGTACTATGGAAGGGAGGAAGGGTATGACAACTGAAGACGAGATGGGATAAATCTGTGCATGGGAGGGAGCAGTATACTTTGGAAGAATTCCCAGGAAGAGTTGATGTCAGAGGCTGTAGAGATGGGAGACCAGTCCAGATGATTGATGGCTGCTTGAAGACCATGCCAGTCAGCCTGAGTGAAATGCCAGACTCGTCAACGCTGAGGAGGCTCTCTGAGAATGGCCAGAGAGATATCCACTTTAACAAGCACATGATCAGAAGAACCGATTGGAGCAGAAGAAGAGCAGCAGACATTTGCAGGGAAGATTGTCATAACCAAGTCTCGAAGAGAATATGCTCCATTGACTGAGATCCAGGTCGGGAAATTGACAGATTGTGTCAGTTCCCAATGAGTCGCATATGTCCTTTGCTGAGATGCCATGGCAGGTGAGACAGGTACCCACACCCAGCAAGCTGGCATGATGACAGTTGAACTCGCCACATATGAGGAAGAGAGGGTTTGGATGAGTGGATAGAATTTGGTCCATGTTGCCAGACAGCGAAATGTAAATGGAGTCATCACTGTTTGGAGGACGGTACAAAACACATATGAACAAAAGGTGGGAGCAGAGAGGAAGCCATAGCCAGAGGTACTCCTGGGGGTGGGGTCGAGAGAGGGCAGTGCAAGGAGAGTGAGGAAGAGAGTTTTTGATAAACATCGCAACCCCACCACCAAGACGAGGCTCAAGTCTATCATACTGGAGGCGGGAGTAACCAGGAAGAGATATTAAGGAATCAGGGACATCTTGAAAGAGGAAAATTGCTGTTAAGCAGATTACGTCTGGTTTGTCAGAAGCAACCTGTATGGAGAGATCAATCAGGTTTGAGTGAAGGCCCCAGATGTTTGAGGTCCATACCATTAAGGAAGAGGAAGGGGGAGCATCAGGTGCAGGACAGGGGAGGGGAGGGGTAGGGTAAGATGAAGGGTGAGAGGGGGAGGTAGGGAGAGCTGTTGATAGTGTGTCAGAGACTGCAGAAGAGTTAGGAGAAAGGGAAGGATGAGGAGGACAAAATGTTTGATGGTGATGGGATGAGGCACAGTGAGGGGATGTTTTGATGGGGGGGTGGGGGGGGGGGTTGGGGCAGAGCAAAGTAGAAGGTTGGAGGAGGTGGAGGTATGAGACAGAAGGGAGAAAAAGTGGTGGGGAGGAGGCCGCTTTGAGGAGGAGGAGTGGAGGGGGAAAAATTGGAGAAAGATGGTAGGGGGGGGGGGGAGATTTGAAGGGGAGGAGTTCAGTGGGAGTTTTGAAGGGGAGGGGTGAGGGGGGAGATTTGAAGGGGAGGAACAAGGGGGGAGATTTGGAGGGGTGGGGCAAGGGGGGAGTTTAGGAGGGGAGACGCGAGGGAGGAGAATTGAAAGGGTGGGGCAAGGGGGAATTTAGGAGGGGAGGTGTGAGGGGGGAGTTTAGAAAGTGGATAATTAAAGAAAAACTAACATTTATTACAAACTGGGTTTATTGTGATTTTCAAGTCAGAGATCCATTTAAAAATGATCGAGCATGGGTGGAATGAAGTTGAGTTTAGAGAATGTAGAAAGGAAGGATTGTAAGAGATTGAATTTTTTTTTATGTGGAATGAATTGAAGACGAAATTGAAAATAGCCTTGTCAATTGGAAGAAAAACAGCGTGTTGTAATAAACCATTGAATAAAACACTGGAGGGGAAAGTTTAAACATTATTTAAATAATATTTAAACAAAACCATGAAAAACAATCTGGGAAAAAGTCCCAAAGTGAGGATGTGGATTTGAGAAAGAAGGAGAAAGGGTTGAATGAGTATGGAGGAAACTAGAGTTGGAAAGGCTGGAGAGGTGGAAGAAAAAGGTGATAATGGGGGTGGGGCACAAGGCGGGAAACAGGGGTGTCCGCGAGGACAAGCACATGTCCGCGAGGAGAGAAAGAATGAATAAAGTATTTTTTGTTATTTTTTGTATTTACAACGTTAGACAAAGGGTAAGATCTTCGTCTGAGGTAGGGGGAGAAAAGAAAATCAAAGAAACAAGCAAATACATCAAAGGAAAGCACTTGTATTCACAAAATACCGACGGGGGAGGGAGCCTAGAGAGACCAGGCCATGCCCGAGGTGCGAACAAATAACGACTAATTACACACAATTTTGAACGAATTACAAACCAAGACTAACTAGAAAGACACAATAACACATACGCAATAAAATAACCAGTGGAAATTTGACAAGAACACGAATGGGAAAATACTCAAATTTCGATGCCATGAGATATCGAAGCAAGCCTCCTCGCTCGAGGGACCGGAAACCAAAGTTTTTGTCAAAGGTTTTTTTATTTTGTCAAAAGCCGAGAAAAATATGCGCAAAGTTATTCCTTTTTCGTAGTTTTGCCGAATTTTTGTAAACTAATACGTATTGCATACATTTAGAAAATGGAGTACATTTATGCCTTTTAAATGGAGAGGTATTGTTTATTAAACAATGATAACCAATTATTTATTTTGCCTGCCTCAAATAGGCAAAAAACAGTTCTCTCACAGACAGAAATTTTGAGATTTTTCAAGAACAAAAAGGAAAAGAAAACTCACTTTCTTTGAATGAAAAAACATTAAATGATTATGTTGTTGAACTTTGGGAAGATATTTTCAGCTGCACCCCAGATGGTGTAAACATTGCTCTTCAACCATGCTCAGGCCAAGAATCATTAGACAAAGTTTACTCACAATTTTCAGATGTTTCGAATTTACTTGATGTACACAATACCTACCAGGCTGTATATGTTGTTGCGTACGCCTTGATGGATATCCAATCATGTACATCCCAAAACAGTCGATTGCAAAATGGATCGTGTGCCGGACTATCTGATTTTCAACCGTGGCAAGTAAGGATAACTTGTTTACTTTTTTTTTAACGAGTGCGTGAAGTAAAGTCGACAATCTGATATTTGCAAAAAATTTAGTCAGAGATGGGTATATGCAAAAAAAAATGGGTGACATAATTCTCAACCATTCAAATATTACTTGAATTAGTTTGTACTCTGTTTCAGATTTTGTTGTATTTGCGAAATGTGCAATGGAAAACGAATACTGGAGTTACAATGTTTTTTGATGAAAATGGCGACCCACCTGGACCACATGAGCTTATAATATGGGAAAGGGATGCAAATGGAAAAATAGTTTTTAAAAAAATTGGGCACTATGACTCTGATGCTTCACCTGACAAAAAGCTCCTTGTAAATCGTGATGACTTTTACTGGAATGACGGAACTACAAAGGTAAATATAGTTTTTAATTTGGAAACCCTACCTGCATGCAGAGCACTTTAAACCTTTAGCACTTTAACAAAATTAGTTGAGAGTGTGGCATGGAGATGGTTTTTGGGGTGGGGAGGGGGGGGAGAAGGGGGGAGGGGGGGAGAAGGGGTGGAGTGGGGAGTCGGGATTTTGTGTCCATCGCAAAATTATCAGTGAATAGTGAAAATATCATGCAAAAAAACAGATGTTGCACAACTTAGTCAAGGAGCACAGATGTTGCACATGTGCAACCAAATAGCCTCCCGTGGGACTTTGGTCGTGAAAGCAACCCACCAATCCAATTGTCTTGTGGAAAGCCAAATGATGTTAAAAAAAAACTTGTTTGATATATTGTTTTGTCCTGATATATATGCTCGACAAAATAGGGAATAATTTCACATATTTTCAGTATGCCAAAATTGGTGAGCGGTAAATCAAGAATGTATGTGTAAGTGGTGCAACGTTGCTTTTAGTCCGATCTATTGAAGCGAGCGGGTAAAGCCTCTGTTCTGGCAATCGGTGCCTCGGCTATGAGACAAAAGAAGAGGATTGACAACCTAACTCACACTCCAAAGGGCATCACCATCACATTAATTGAGCTATTCAATTTGCCACCAAGGCAGTGATGCCTCAGAGGGTCGCCAGGACCTGTGGAGATAGAGCATTATTGGCCAGCAGTTGTTTGATGACTTTGTTCGCAGCCACATAAATACAAATGCAATCAACTTGTGAGCTCCTATGAAGAGATGCCAGCTAAATCACTTGGAAAATCACAGGGAAGTGAGTGAAACTCAGTCTGGGACAGAAACTGGTCGAGCTCAAATAAGACTGAAGCCTCTTCGCCCAAATGCTGGTGGTGCCCAAATCCCGGCCAGACGCCATCGTCGGGGAAGCTGTTGGTACAGTAGCTATGAGCTCTCTGTTGTTCCTCAATTCCTGTTTTCTGCTGATGGAGAAATGCTGCACTGCCACAGAAAGGGTGATTTGATGGCCATCCTGGAGCGTCTATATACCAGCAGCAGAGAGCAATGACCCAGGCCCAGACGGTGATGGTATACAGACTGGCTAAGAAGCAGTCACTGCTTGTACCATTGCCCTAGTACTCGTAGATAGAATATCCGAAATCCAGGAAATGGGGAAGCAGTTCTGGATCCTGAATTGCCATCAGCTGGCAGACCACTTTACCTTGGTAAGTACTGCCAAATGGACAAAGTGCAAGTTATTTTTGACAGATACGATGTCAAGTATTCACTGAAGCAGGCTACCAGAAACAGAAGACAGGGGGCACAGACAGGCAGTTGCCGATCACATCACAGATTCAACAAGAGAGCCACCTCAGCACCGACGAGTCTGGCATTTCACTCAGGTCGACTGGCATGGACTTCAAGCACCTATTCAACTTCTAGACTGGTCTCCCATCTCTACTGTCTCTGACATCAACTCATCCCGGGACTTCTTTCAAAGAAAATTGCTCTCTCTCTCTCTCATGCACAGATTTATCCCATCTCATTTTCAGTTGTCATACCCTTCCTCATGTCCATGGTACACTGAATCTTGTGGTGAGGCAGTTGCCCTGAAACAACTTGCCTTCACCTCATGGAAGGCAAATCCAACTGAGGGCAATCTCAATTCCTTCCACAAATCTACCTTCAGGAAAGCCAGGAAACAATATCTCTCTACTCTCAAAACCGAACTCTCAAACCTGTCTCCCCTCTCCAAATCCTGGTGGCATCTGGTCAAGTGTTTCTGGTGTGTGTTTCCCCTCCATCTGCTCCCTTACCTCAAATGGCTCTTCCTCCCTCACCCCCCCCTCCCCAAAAATACATTTCTGCCCAATAAAGATATTTAGACCAAGAACCAAACCCCAACATATTATTAGTCCCCTACCGGTGTACACCGGAGGGGACTATAGGTTTGCACTCCGTCCCTCCGTCTGTCCGTCCGTCACGCAAATAACAGTTTTCCGGACTTTTTTTCTAAACTCTTATTGCTAATGATTTCAAACTCGGTACATGGTTTCCTCATGATAAGTTACAGATCATGTTCGAACTTCACGACGTTTCGCTCATTTTTGACAAAGTTATGGCACTTTGAACTTTGGTAATTTCCCCAACAGTTTTCCGGACGACAGACTGCCGGTAGGGGACATGTAGGGGTAGGGGACGCAATACTCAGAATGCTTGTTTATCAACATTTTAAATGGAGATGAAAGTTATAAGAAAATAAAGCACTTTAACTATCTACAAAACAACTAAATATTTATTGGTAGCCTATTGGTTCACGAGTTATCAAACAGAGTGACCACTATATACGTCATGGGTGTGTGTCTGTGTGTCTGTCTGTCCGCAGCATAACTACCCGATGATATCATCCGATCTTAATGAAACTTGGGTGGGAGGTTAATATCATGATCTAGTTGTGTCCTGCTTAGAGTGGGCCTGTTGTGCCCATTGTGGGCGGAGCCATGCCCGAAAAAGATGTCTTTTTAGGGGGTAATCGATTTCAAGCTACATCTTCTCCGAGGGGTTTGGTGGAATCTGGCAGGGGTTTCGGTATTTGGTTAGGCCAATGTCATGTGTCTAGCCCCACGGAGCTCGATTTTTCATTTTCGCCCCAAGGTCAAGGTCACAAGGTCACGAAATTTAGAAAAGTCGATTTTTGATGGTTTTATTACATTGTTCACTTCCTGATAGGGTGAAATGTCGTACATGTTTTTATATTATCACATACATCATGAAATACAATTTTCGAACAAATTTCAGAATCTTCGACCTTTGACCTTTGAGGGTCACAAATGTCGAATTTTCAAAGTTGTCGGAATCGAACCGAATTTTCGGTATTGTGTAGCTAACTAACCTCATAACTGATTATACATTATTGTTATGTCGGAGGGTAAAGGAATATCTAGAGCCAGGTAGATCTGTACAGGTAGGTATTCGACTGTCGCGATAGGGAATCTACCCTGTAATAAGTTCTGTGTTTTAGGCGGTTTGTCGGGGTAAGAGTATACCTGTGAACATCCAAGGATGTTCATGTGTTAAATAGTTGTAGGGACTAAGATAAACCCCTGTGTGTCAGACCAGGTAATTATTCCTTTGTCCATTATGGCAACGCACACATATAAACACTTAGATAGGTCCTTAGTGCACACATTAATTAGTTCCCTTCCCTTACAATGACCTTGGAAGAAGACCGGCAGGAAGCCAGATCGGGGCACCGCCGGATGGCCGCCGCCAGCCGCACCACCAGCTGGCCTAGTGGCATCGCGTGAGACGAGCTGTAACCACTCCCTGGAGGACTGTAATTGGTTGGGGCGGAAGGCGCGAACCTGGAGCGAATCAGAGCGGAAGGCCCGAGGAGGTTCGGCAAACAGCGGGCAGCTACGAGGCTCTGGTTGGTGGCGCGCCAGAACTGACGTCACATGGAAAAGTTACAAAAGGGCTCGCTGGACGACATTTTGTCTCTCTTAGCTCTTTGCGCTGGACCCCTTTGTATTGGAGATCTCTCTCTCTCTCTGTGCGTGAAGCTCTTGTCCTTCTTTTTGGTCTCTGCGCTTCTCTTCTTCATGCTGGTCCTTCGCTTGTCGTTGTTCATCCTTGGCTCTTGGCTCTTCGTCTTGAGAGGTCCTGGTGGTCGTTGGTTCCCCACCTGCGTGGAGCTTGGAGCGGTGCGGGCCGTGCAGGGCCTGGCGAAGCGTGCGAGCAAGGCGGATGGAAGGTTCCCTCGCACCGGAGCTTGGAGCCGGACGGGGCCGCACTGGACGACAGACAGATAAGCTCGCACCACATTACACAAACCCACGACAAATGTGTTATTTTGTTAATTCATTTTCCCCTGTCTCGTAGTTGGAAGTCGGTGTGTGGGATCCCAATTTAGGATCATTATTAGATTTATCATCGCGTTTCCCTGTCCCGACCTTTATTTAAAATAAACCCTTGCATTACTTTCCATTCCTTGTTAAACCCGTGTTGTTTGAGTTAATCCCCTGCAGGATCAGAGCTGCCATCAGTTCGCTCTAGGTAAGTGCTTGCCGCCTCTTCTCCTTCATTCTTTCGCCCATACTTTTATAGCCGAATCCGTATTTGGTCGTCGCCTCACTTAAAGCCGTTCTGGTCATCTGCGGTCCCTGGTGTTAACCCTGAGGGATTCGTACGACAACTGTTTTCAAGGAGTGGGATAGAACCCTGTTATAAATTTGGTGTCAAGAGTGTGGAGAATTTGGAAACAAAATGTTTTTAGTCGGAGGCGATAAATTAGAATAGTCGATTGGTGTGCGAGGCGCGAACGGCGCGTCATTAAATTTAATTGGATTCTGAGATAAAATACGCGCGGGAAAGCGACCTCTCCTTAATGGATGGAGGAGTTGGGCAATATGGAAGAATGGAGAATGGAAGGGGCGTTGAGCCTTCGAAGTGAGTCGGAAGTAGTTGGGGTAGAGAGCAGTGATGGAGCTTCCCCCGCCGTAGAGACGGCCTCCATAGACAGCCAGGCCTTAATGAAATGTATGAGGGAATTAATGGATGCCCAAAAGAATGACATTAATGCTCAGAATGAGCGAATGAATAACACCATGAGGGAAATGAACAATAAAATGGAGGGAATGAGTAATGAGATGGGAGAAATTAATCGTAAAATGGATACCCAAAGGAATGAATTGAAGGGAGACGTGAAACAGCTGGAAAACAAAATGGATGCTCGGAGTGAGCGAATGGAAAACAAAATTGAGGGATTAAAAGGAGAGTTGGAGGGGCAAGTTGATGGATTGAAGGAGGGATTGAAAGAACAAATTGAAGGGATGGAAAATAAAATTGATGGCTTGGAGGGGAAAATGGAGGTGATGAATGAGCAAATGAATGAACAAGGGAATGAAATGTTGAAAGAATGAATAATTGGAAGGAAAAATTGGGGAAATGGCCTACTTTAAGACCTACTTTAAAGGTGTCCGGTCAGTTCAGTTGAGTTCTGCTTTCCTGGAAGCTCCAGTTAATTATGTTCGACGCAGACAGAGTAATTTTTTTTTATCTCACTCCAATCTGTGCATGTGCGATCAGGATGATGATCAGGATGATCAGGATGATCAGGAAGCCAAAATATGGCAAAACAGCTTGCAAACATGTCTTCAAATTCATGTTCTAATTCCTGTTCAAAATATAACATTCAATTTAAATAAGTTGTATAAACTGTTTAGACAGATGGACAGAAGGTTTGATGGCCTGACATGGCTTTCTGAAAATAATTACATTCTTGTAATTGGAAAAAGTAAAGTGATTGGAGAATTTTTAGAATGATGTTGCAGCCAACTCTTTACTGCCCTTCGTTGTTGTACAACCTTTATGAAAATCTCTAATGAACTATAATATAAATATTTTAAAGGTTCCCAAGTCTGTATGCAGTGAGAAGTGTATACCGGGAACACGGAAGGTGGCACGTAAAGGGCAACCCTTCTGTTGCTTTGACTGCATCCAATGCACGAGTCGAGAGTACTCCAATGATACAGGTTTGTTTATAACCTTCACCTTTTAATTCCTTAGCCAGGTTATTGTAAAGAATTTAAATATAGTATCCGATACAACAGCGGACAGATCATTTAGTTTAAACCTCTTGATACCTTGTAGGAGCTGGTACGGTAATGCCTTAGTCGGTGGGCTGAGTAGGGTTTACATGCACCGCCCCCACAACTTAACTTCCCGAGTATGTCCATGTACCCCCCACCCTAGGGGTTAGGAAAAACCATGTTAACAGAAAAAAAACTCATTCCCAAGGTACCTCCCACGCATATTTTGATGTTACCCCCCCCTGTGTCAGTGATTTCCGAAAATTAGGGGTAGGCGAAATTCAAATGGCCATAACTTTTTACCTAGTCATCCTATGGTTGCATATGACCCCTCAAAATGTTTGTCCTGTGACACTCTTTACAATGACATGTGTTATATGCAAATGAGGTCACTAATGAGGTCACCAGAGGTCAAACTATGAGGGAATGAGTTTTTTTTCTGTTAACATGATTTTTCCTAACCCCTAAGGTGGGGGGTACATGGACATACCCGGGAAGTTAAATTGTTGGGGGGGGGGGGGGGGGGGGGGTGCATGTAAACCCTACTCAGCCCACGGACTACCTGTGTCGTTTTTCCATCGCACAACAGAACCGTGAAAATAGGCGGAGTTATCTGAAGTGACGAAAAAAAAACGCGTTCTCTGTGCTGACGTCATTTCTCATGCGACACTAAACTGTCAACAGCTCCGCAACTATGGAGGAACTTGAAGCTGTGTTTTACTTCTTCATCGGGTTTTCGTTGTATCTGAACATGAGTTTTTTAAGCGAAATGCAAAAAGAGAGAGGACGTGTTTGAGAAGGAATTGTTTGAGAAGAAGCTGAAAGACGCCCAGAAAGAGGACAGCTAAAAAGAGAAAGAAACTTTTGCAGACAAATTATGAAGACCAACAACGAAGATTTGGGCCTTGATCCTCGGCGCAAACAAAGAATGAGCATAGCGTGACGGTTCTGTGACGATTGTGATTGACCAATAAACGGTCTACAGTATTGCTAGCTCCACCCATAGGTCCGGGTTCAGCTCGCTTGGTACCTATCCATAGCAGGAACCAAATTTAGCACGGGTACTTAGGTACGGTACGGTTCGCTTGGCAATGGAAAACCAAACAAAACGGATTTTGGTTACAGTACAGTACGGTACCGCGGTGGAAAAGCGCCATAACCTACTCAAATCACATGGACAATACTACACTTACCACAGTCTAGCTATGTCTAGCTATTATGCCATTACCAACTTCACCTACTCTGATCTCATAGCCTGTTTTCTCACCTTCCCAACTTATTTTATCCCATTCACAATCTCGGTTGCAGCAAGATATATCTCACGAGAACAAGTATCCAATGTAACTTCATGTCCCCATTCACAATCTCGTGAGATACACCACATGGCCAAACGTATGTGGACACCCAAACATGACACCCGTATGTGCTCGTCAAACATCTAATTCCAAAATCATGGGCATTAATATGGAGTTGGTCCCCCCCCTTTGCTGCTATAACAGCCTCCACTCTTCTGGGAAGGCTTTCCACTGGATGTTGGAACATTGCTGTGGGGATTTGCTTCCATTCAGCCACACGAGCATTAGTGAGGTCGGGCACTGATGTTGGGTGATTAGGTCTGGCTTGAGGTCGGCGTTCCAATTCATCCCAAAGGTGTTCGATGGGGTTGAGGTCAGGGCTCTGTGCAGGCCAGTCAAGTTCTTCCACACCGATCTCGACAAACCATTTCTGTATGGACTTCACTTTGTGCACGGGGGCATTGTCATGCTGAAACAGGAAACGGTCTTCCCCAAACTGTTGCCACAAATTTGGACGTTTTTTGTTAAAAGTATTTTATTATTATTATTATGTCTTTAAATTTGTTATTATATTATTTGTTTAAAGTATTATGTTAAAAGTTTGACGTTTTTTGTTAAAAGTATGCTGTGGTGTTAAGATTTCCCTTCACTGGAACGAAGTGGCCGATGCCCGATCCATGAAAAACAGCCCAAGACCATTATTCCTCCTCCACCAAACTTTACAGTTGGCACTATACATCCGGGCAGGTAGCATTCTTCCGGCATCCGCCAAACCCAGATTTGTCCATTGGACTGCCAGGTGGTAAAGCGTGATTCATTACTCCAGAGAATGCATTTTCCACTGCTCCAGAGTCCAATGGTGGCGAGCTTTACAACACTCCAGCCAATGCTTGGCACTGCGCATGGTGATCTTAGGCTTGTGTGCGGCTGCTCGGCCACAGAAACCCATTTCATGAAGCTCCTGACGAACAGTTGTTGTGCTGACAATGCTTCCAGAGGAAGTTTGAAACTTGGTGGTGAGAGTTGCAACCGAGGACAGATAATTTTTACGCGCTTCAGCACATGGCAGTCCCGTTCTGTGAGCTTGTGTGGCCTACCACTTCGCGGCTAAGCTATTGTTGTTCATAGACATTTCCACTTCACAATAACAGCATTTACAGTTGACCGGGGCAGCTCTAGCAGGCCAGAAATTTGATGAACTGACTTGTTGGAAAGGTGGCATCCCATGATGGTGCCATGTTGGAAGTCACTGAGCTCTTCAGTATGGCCCATTATACTGCCAATGTTTGTTTCTGTAGATTGCATGGCTGTGTGCTTGATTATATATACCTGCCAGCAATGGGTGTGGCTGAAACAGCCGAATCCACTAATTAGAAGGGGTGTCCGCATACTTTTGGACATGTAGTGTATGTCTCGTGGAAATTCTGTGGTATTGCTGCTCTCAAGTGATTGCGAGTTGCCTAATTGTGTTAATAAATGATCCTAAATTAATTATTATCTTCGTGATGAATAAACATGTCAATATTAAATAATGTCGGAACGTTTAATTCACAATCTCGTGAGATTCCGTCATGTCATGAGATTTACGTGTTGGACGGACAGAGACCTGAAAAGCGTATTATTAAATAGATGAGTCTGAGCCTTTCATCAGAGCAGGTATTAATGCTTGAAATGTTCCCACAGAGGTTAACATACCTAAATCTAAATCCTGTTGATTTCATCCATAATTGGTATTCTGGACCAACGGAAAAATACAATATATAAAAAAGGAAATAAACAAAAACCTGTCTGACGTTTGAAGATAGCAATCAGCACATGAAATATTGAATGTAAAAGTTAAATTCTAATAGGGAATTCTGAAATTAAGTGAAATTCCAAAAACTCAAAACATTCTGATTCGTCAACTTAGATTTGGAAGAACTATGCAGCAATCGACTGTCATGACAATATGAGATTTATGCATAAAAGTTGCTCCATTTCAAGAGTGATTTCAATGCAAAACTTAGATGCGGCCCTGGTTTTAGGACTGTCTTTCATTGTGATGGCACGAGGAGAAAATCGAACGAAAGGAGTGATGTTCTTCTAAAAGGTAATCTGCCATTTTTCAGAGCGGAAATCTTCCATTTTACATTAGTCGCTTGGTCAAATTCCAAATTTCTAACCTCAAAGCATAAGGGCATTGAAAAAGCAGACTAATCTCTTTCCCTAAAATAATTAATCCAACCAGCAGTTTGGTGCAACATATAAGTGTATGAATTTCAAGTGAAATATCTCCTATCGTGTTTCTTTATATCGCTCAATGTTTATCTTCATGCTAACATGCATCTTCATGCTTTGATGCAATATTTTATCAATTTTCAGATTGGAAAAAAATGATTTCCCTTGATTTTCTTCCATCTTCACCCTCTTCCTGCTCTGTCTTTTAAATATCCTTCCTTGCTAAATCTGATTCTTTCTATTTTCGTTATGATTGCTGCTCTCTTTTGAAAAATGAATTTCACCAATTTTCTCTCAACAGTCAGGTAATAATTAATCAATGTCTCACTTTTTAACATTGTTTGAACAGATTCCACAGAGTGTTTCCGCTGTCCCATATATTTTGGGTCAAATGACGAGAAAAATGGCTGCATTCCTATGACTGAAGATTACCTTGCATTCACCAGCCCTGCAGCCTTCATCATTCTGAGCTTTACTTTTCTGGGTATTGTCATTATAATGATTGTCGGAATTATCCTGTTTCATCATAGACATCTCCCTGTGATGAAAGACACCGATGGACGTGTCATTGTGTTTTTCCTCTTGGCTATAACTGTCTCCCTTTTGAGCTCATTGATCTCCATTGGAGCTCCAGATGACAAAAAATGTCTGATATGCGATCCACTGGTCTGTATGTGTCTCACCTTCACTATTTCATGTGTATTGTGCATGGCATGGAAACTTAACACGGCTTCAGGTTATAAATTTATTATATTTCATTCAATTTGATAAATTAAGATTTTGTAAAAGAAAAAGACCCCAGCAACATTGATACAATTATACCAATTTACATTTGATTGTGGCTGGGATTATGTACACGGGAGGGCAATTCTCACTTCATTTCGAGCAAGTGTAATGCAGTAACGACAAGTAATTGAAATTAATTGAAAATATAATTTTCTGATTTTACAATTCAAGAAAATGAAACGATGCTCAACCTTTTGAGAGCAGTAAATATCGGTACTGTAAGCTACACACACAAGTATCATCTATCTATAATTCCAGTAATCTCTGTCTGTACGTTTGTACGTTTGTACGTTTGTACGTTTGTCTGTGACCGCTGTTTCTCGACAACCACGGGTCCGATATACTTTTAACTTGCCAGGTATATTGCTGGGGACCCGAGGATGTGCCTTTTCAAGGTTTCATATTAATCGGACAATTACTTACCGAGCTATGTCCAAAAAACGATTCAACCAATCAGAGAGCAGCGAACGATCGCGTGTGCCGAACGTGGCGGGCACACTCTGCCTCGGATGGCACATTTGAGAGCGTATTCATTTATTTCACGTTTGCAAACTATGTTGGCGTTAAACTATGTTTTACAACTAATAAAAACGAATTTGCGATTCATTCGCTTTCCTGCGCGTTTGTTCACGCGATGGCGATTTCTTTACCAAACTCCGGAAGCCGTTCGCTTTGGACCAAACCATTTCATGTAAATAGAGGGGGGGGATATAATTTTAGATATAGATATAGTACGGGCATGCCCTAGTTACTCAAAAGACCTCTCGTCTTCTTTTTCCCCATTACAATCTGATTTCCTTCCTCTTTTTCCATCCCACCTCCAAATTATTTGCATTCCCATAAATTTTATCCCTTTTTCTCGTTTCTTTATCAAGAGGTTTACATTGGTAGAAATGTGCCTTGATTGGTATAAGACGGAACCCCCCTGTGTCAAACATACTCCCACAGCCATTGATGTCAGAATATACACGAGGATTTGTTATTTTAATGCTTTGGAAAATCTCGAATGTCTACACACTGTGATGTCTTTCTTGGATGTATTTTGCAAATACCGTTTGACAGATGTCTACAATCTGATGTGTTTCAATGTTGTGTCTCTAAAATGTTCTGCAGATGGCTCATTGTACAAGATTAAGATAATCATTGAGAAGTTTATGGTGATACTTTCCCTGATGCCGCAAATCATATATTGCCTTCTGTGGGCATTTGTTGGGCAGCCAAAGCTCATACGGAACACAGAGAGCAATCCAAATTTGGTAATTCTGGAGTGCGGAGGGACATCCACAGCATGGCCTGTCGGTTCACTTTCCTATCTCGTGTTTCTGTCCATTTCCTGCTACGCTTTGGCTTTCAAAGCACTGAAATTAGAAATTGCTCACAAGGAAGCAAAGTTTATTACTTACAGCATGACTGTTTGCCTCCTCGTGTGTCTGGCATTTGTTCCAGCTTACAATAGCACACAAGGCACATTCAATCTCATTACAAAAACATTTGCTGTCATTGTTACTTCGTTTGACCTTTTAGGATGCATCACATTACCAAAGTGCTACACAGTCTTGGTTAAAAGTGATAAATAGAGGGATTGTGAGACCTACTGTCTGTAATATTCATTCATTCTCACCATATCTTCTAAATCAAGCTGTTGTGGAGCACAATAAATACGTTTTCTAGACAAGTCAATACGATTTATCATTGTTGTTACTACTTTCTGATTACCATGTAATGGAGGATTACCGTGTAAAGGTAGATATGGTGAGAATGGTTTATTACCTGAACAAATTGACATTGTCTGGACCGTTTATAAAATAAATTAATTTCTTCCCTTATTAATCTGGCAGTTTTACCCTTCTGTTATCAATATATATCAATATCTTCATCCAATTTCAAAGACAATATCCTTTTTTTTTTTTTTAGTGTATAGACTTTCATAATACCACAGTCCACAGTACTGTTAATGTTTTCTGAAATGTTTTTCATGCAGAAATTCAGAATTAAGGCAGTTGTTAATGCAGAACTACACTTTGATTGAAGCGGACACTACAGTCTCAGCTATAACATATTGAACATTTTATTCCCTCTGTCACCGAAAGTGGATGGAAGTTATGTTGTCACCATTGTCTTCATGTATGTCTGTATGTGAATGGATTGGGACAGCATTTGGTGGATGAGTTAGGTGTGTGGCAAAGATGAATTTATTTGATTTTAGGGAAAGATCCGGGTACTATAATTTTAAAGTGATTCTTCACCATTGAGAGATGGGGACAAAAACGATATGGTGTGTTTTTGGAAATTCTTTTTTGTATACAGAATCGAGGCTCGTGTAAGGGCTCGTGTAACACATTGAACATGAAAACATGCACAGACACATAAAACATACAATGAAGGGAGCGGGAGACAAGAGGGGGAGAGAGAGGGGAGCAGACAAGCACAGCAACAGCAGAGAACAGGGACGTAGGTAGATCTGTGGAAGGTGGAGGGCTGGGGGAGGAGGGGTACACGGTATAAAGCAAATGAACCCTTATAGGAACTAGATGGTATTCATAGAATACTTACCCTGTGCAGTCAACTTGTTGCCAGCCAACTCTTCTGTTTTTGAACATTTTTTTCCTTTGATCCAATATGGCTGCCACACCACACGAGCGATGACATCATACATTTATATTCTCTAATATAATTGTTGCATAGATCACGCTCAATACATTTCAAACTGATCAGACTAAGCGTTGTCTCTGTCGAATTATGACATCATAATTATGGCACCAATGACGTCATCGTTAACACGACCTATTCCCCATATGGAGTTCTTTACAATGAGCCATGTTTAAATTTTTTCCATGCAGCGGTTTTGAAGATATAGAGGTGCAACATTTTTCGATTTTTCCAAGCCGACGCCTGTACCAGATGACCTATGACGTCATGATTATCATTAAAATATTCTACAGGAGGAGGCGTTCCTATGGTGAAAATTTCGTGCCCATCAGTCCAACAGTTGCTGAGAATTTTTTTTTCACAATGATGGGATAAGTGTTGTACTTGTCGAATTATGATCTCATAACGAAGGCACCGGTGACATCATCATTAACATATCTTATTCCCCAAGGACAGTGTGATGAAAATGTATCCAAGTTGCGACCCAGGCGCCATTACCGCTTCTCTCCACTACGTGGCTATTATAAGAACTTAGCCCCGAGTCGCGAAGCGCAGTCCTGAGACATTTATCATGCTTTATCCACGTGTATGCTTAGAATGGTAAGGGAACCACTTTTCATGTAGCTTGCTTGCGTGCTTGACTATGATACTCTTATTGCCTATATGCTTCACATATATTGATCCTATGATTGCTAATTCTCTTTCAGATATTGCTGGTGTTCGATTCAGATTAAACTCACCTTCTGAGACCTGTTATAGATCTGATTATTTTACAACACTTAATCTGAATCGAGTTTTGCCATCATCCACTGCGGGAGCTCCGAGCCAGCTCAAGCACTGGCTGAGTCTGCTGACCAGCTACCAACAAGGGCATCCCAACATCACCGACGAAGTGAAGCGCGCAGTGCTGAACTCCCATGTGACCCACGTCGTCCACGACTACATATCTCATTGTGCGACATTCGACAATGCCGTGACTGAACTGCATGCCATCTATATCAAGCCGCGGAATGTTATTCACATGCGGTACCAGCTCGCCTCCAGGAAAGCAGGACGCTTCGGAGTCGCTCACTCATTTTGCCCAAGAATTGCGGCGTCTTGGCCAAGAATGTGCTCATGAGACCCGAACCCATGAGCAAATGTGTGATGATTTAATGCGAGACGTTTTCATTTCTGGCCTTTACTCTACGAGCATCCGGCGACGTCTGCTGGAAGAACCTAACCTGATGCTGAAACAGGCCCTCGATCAAGCTAATGTGCTTTTCGAAGCTCAGGCACAATCTGAGGTGTATGGATGGCCTTAAATTACAGCAGGGCTCACTGAAGAGCGGCGCTCGGAGGCCGAAGCTGCTACGGAGTTCGCTGCTCCCGACACACAGCCCGAGGCGGCTGAGGCACTCAGAGCTGAAGGTACGAACCTCGCCGTGACTACCTTGGCCGGGAGCAACGCTAAGTGCTTCTTCTGCGGAAATAGAAATCATCTCCATGCTGCTTGCCCTGCGCGTGAAGTTTCTTGTCATTCTTGTGGCCGGAAGGGTCACTTTGCCAAAGTATGCCGATCGGGGCGCGCTCGGCGCTCCCGACCAACATTGGCTGGCATCAACTCGACGCGTATGGCACGCGCATCGCCCCAGGCCAATCC
Source organism: Myxine glutinosa (assembly GCF_964187855.1). Lineage (NCBI taxonomy): Eukaryota > Metazoa > Chordata > Myxini > Myxiniformes > Myxinidae > Myxine > Myxine glutinosa. Next base: position 164,094,915 of record NC_136263.1, read on the forward strand.
GGTGCAGCCCAGACCTCAGGGGCTGACCAGAGCTGTCGTTCCAGTCCTGATCGAGGGGACCACAGCTGGAGCTTTGGTCGACACGGGATCGACCGAGAGCTACGTCGATATGGGTCTCGTCCGCAGTCACGGGTGGCCTATCCTCGGAGGATCGCGCAGAATCTACATGGCATCGCAAGCTTTATGGATGCGGACAAGGGGCGAATGTCGTGTTAAGTTAGTTATTAATGGTAAAATGTACCCTGATGTTTGCCTAATTGTACTGCCCACCTTATGTGCCGAAGTTCTATTAGGGCACGATTTTCTCGAGCGCCACGGTCGCTTAGAAATGACATTTGGGGGAGATGACACGCTCTCGGTATGCACCTTGGCAGGAATGACTATTGGACCGATGACTTTGTTTCCGAACCTGACTTCGGATTGCGATCAAATCCCGCACTACTCCCGAGCTGATACTCAATTCCTTTCTGAGGAGACGAGCAAACTCCTCCGCGAAGGCATTATCGAGCCCAGCCGTTCTCCTTGGCGTGCGCAAGTTTTGGTCGTGCGATCCAAAAATCATCACAAGCGCATGGTAATCGATTATTCGCAAACCATTAACAGATTTACGCTTCTGGATGCCTAGCCGCCACCAGGATTGGATTCTCTGGTTCGACAGGTCGCCCAATATGGCGTGTACAGCACTCTCCATCTCCGGAGTGCATATCATCAAATCCCTATAGCGGCAGACGACAAAATTTATACAGCTTTTGAATCCGGACAGAGGTTGTATCAGTTTACACATCTTCCTTTCGGAATAACGAATGGGGCCGCGTGTTTCCAGAGAGCTATGGACGACATCGTTGCAAAAGAACAATTAACAGACGTTTTTGTGTATTTGGATAACCTAACGGTCTGCAGCTACGACCAGGCTCACCATGACGCCAATTTGAAACGCTTCCTCCAGGTGGTGCGAAAGTATAGTCTGACGTTTAATGAGGACAAATGTCGCTACTCCACTCGGACGATTGATCTCCTGGGGTACACTGTGACCCAGGGAACCATAACACCTGACAAGGAACGTCTCCGCCCTTTGCTCAACATGGCGCCACTGCATGATCGTGCTTCTTTGAAGCATGCCCTCGGGCTGTTTGCACATTATTCAAAGTGGGTCGATAGTTACAGCGAGAAGCTTCGTCCCCTCATTGATTGTAACACGTTCCCTCTCCCTCCCGCTGCCAAGGTCGGATTCCAGGCTCTGAAGTCGGACATAGCGGGCGCTGCTGTGTCTTCTATCGATGATAACGTTCCCTTTGTCCTCGAGAGTGACGCGTCGGATCACGCCATTGCTGCTACTCTCTCTCAAGGGGGGAAGCCTGTGGCATTCTTCTCAAGGACGTTATCCTCTGCTGAGAAACGTCATTCTTCTGTGGAAAAGGAGGCAAATGCGATAATTGAGTCGATACGTCGTTGGAGACCCTATTTGCTGGGTAAACGCTTCGATGTCATTACCGATCAGCAAAGTGTTGCTTTCATGTATGACACAAAACATGCCCAGTGCATTAAAAACGAGAAAATCACTCACTGGCGCATTGAGCTTGCCGATTATAGCTTTGGTATCAAGTATCACCCTGGGCGGGAGAATCACGCAGCAGACGCTTTATCCAGACCAGGTGTTTGTCCGAGTTTAAATTCCTCCGATGATTTACGCATTCTCCATGATACCTTGTGTCACCCTGGGGTGACTCGTCTGGTTCATTTTGTGCGAAGCCGCAATTTGCCCAACTCTGTCGAGGACGTTCGTCATTTATGTCGCTCTTGTCGTGTTTGTGTCGAATACAAACCCCGCTTCTATAAACCCGACATGGGGATGCTGATTCAGGCTACTAAGCCCTGGGACCGATTGGCGATGGACTTCAAAGGACCGCTACCTGCCTCCGGGGCATCTCGTTACCTCCTCACAATTGTGGACGAATACTCTAGATTCCCTTTTGCCTTCCCATGAAGCGATATGTCCGCGGCTACGGTTATCCGATGTCTGCAATACCTGTTTTCGATGCTTGGGAATCCGGGGTATGTGCATACCAACCGAGGAGCGGTGTTCTTGTCACAGGATGTGCGGGCCTTTCTGTTGCAGCGTAATATTGCGTCTAGCTACACCACACCGTACAGCCCCCACGCTAATGGTTGCGTGGAGCACTTTAATGGCACAATATGGAGGGCCATCTCTTTGGGCCTCAAGTCTCATGGCCTGCGACCGGACCAATGGACTGGTATGGTGCACGGAGCCCTTCATTCAATCTGCTCGCTCCTATGCACGGCTACAAATGAAATTCCGCACGATCGTTTATTTTGTTACCAGCGTCACACGGGATCTGTCCGCCCTCTGCCTGGGTGGCTCGCCCAGCCCGGTCCAGCCTTTCTCAAACGGGCGGTGCGCGCGAGCAAATACAACCCACTTGTTGACAAGGTTCAGATCCTTCAAACTAATCCTGATCATGCTCGAGTCCAACTGGCCGATGGATGCGAGTCCACTGTGTCGGTTCATCAACTCGCGCCCTGTGGGGATCCCGTTGGGACCGAGCTCTGCTCGGGGGAACCCGGTGTTGGGGAATTCGCCCTCGCGTCTACAACTTTCCTTGCCTGAGCCGCCAGAGATAATTGCACCACCCCCGTCACCGACTACTGAGAGCACTCCTGATGGAGTCGATCAAGATGCTGTTACCGAGGGCCCCGACATGTACCGCACACGACCGGGACAAGAGTTTCGCCGCCCTGATCGTTTTGGCTGGTCGTGATGTAATCATGTACTCAGCTGCTAACTGTAGTTACACGCTTGGTGCTCACCGGCTTGCTAGCGGAGTTTTAAACCCGGAGAGAAATTTGATGAAAATGTATCCAAGTTGTGACCCAGGCGCTATTACCGCTTCTCTCCACTACGTGGCTATTATAACAACTTAGCCCGGAGTTGCGAAGCGCAGTCCTGTGACATTTATCATGCTTTATCCACATGTATTTTTTTTTTTTTTTTTTTTTGTATACCGAATCGAGGCTCGTGAAAGAGCTAACATTTATTTCACAAACAAATCAACCAGACAAACAAAATATATAAAAAGAGGGAGCGGAAGACAAGATGGGGGAGAGACGGGGAAGCACACAAACACAACATTTGAGAGCAGGGAGATGTGTGGGAGGGAGAGGGCTTGGGGGGAGGAAGCGTGGGAAGGGGGGGGGGGGGTGGGTGGGAGAAGTATAACACACAGGGGGGGGGGGGAGGGGGGAGGGGGGGGGGGGGGGGGTGGGAGAAGTATAACACACAAGGACACCAAGGACTTCCAGGACAAAAGTTGGTATTTCAAAAAAGTGGATTTGGGGTGAAATTAGCGGGGGTAGAAAAAATCAAGGTTTTGGACGGGGGAAGATAAGAGATGGTGGTGAACAGCTGTTTTAAAGACCTGGAGGGTGGAGTGGGATTGAAGAGAGTGAGGGAGTTTGTTCCAGAGGCAAAAAGGTCTTCATAAACTTTTTCATACTATTGGGCATTCTAAAATATTTTTTGTACTATTGTGTGCATCCCAGTCAATCTCACCATTCTCCCTCTTTTGTAAAGTTGCATCCCTAAAACTGTTCCACTATGTTCCGAAACGGTCAAGGCATTCTCAAGTAAACACCACTCCCCCCCTCTACCCATTCCCCACCAATCACCCTCATTCATCCCAAACACCCATGTCAACTCACCAATCATACACCTTCAATATAAGTTCATAGATGATCAAATATCTGAGATATCAGACATATGCCACAGATACCAATGGATAACATAGTATATACTCAGACTTATTGTCGTGTCCACCGGGATTAACACCCCTGGGTGACGGATGGCCGACCAAGCTTTAACTCCGAGGCATTTACCCAACTATGGCAGTAGTGACACGCACGGGAGTAGTGGAGGGTGACAAGGCTTACCTGAATGGGCGGACGCGACACTGGTTTCCGAACCACAAACAAATAAACGGACAAGACAAGGAATTGAAAATGTATTGAATAATGATTTAATGAAAGTAATGCCAGGATAACATAGAATGTGCGGTAACTAGAATTCCTATATTGAGGATCCTCCACTAAGACACAATGTATGCTTAGAATGGTAAGGGAACCACTTTTCATGTAGCTTGCTTGCGTGCTTGACTATGATACTCTTATTGCCTATATGCTTGACATACAGTCATGTGAAAAAGTAAGTACACCCCATGTAAAGTTTTGACTTTTTCAACATATTTCAACATACAGCTATTTGATCTTCATTTCAACAATATTGACAGATAAAGGTGATATAATATAACAAATATCATGAAACATTTACATTTTGTAGTCCATTGTATAATTTAAATAAACATAAATGCAAATTTCGCATGTGGAAAAAGTAAGTACACCCCTACATTTATCACTACTTCAAATACATAAATATTAGAATCAGGTGCACCAGCTCAGGTGCAAATGATTAGAACATCGCTGGAGAGGATCTTGGAGGAACCTGTCTTATTTAAACCTCAGACATTTAGTTTGGTTTGCTCTTTGTTGTTGAAGTGTGCGGCGTCACCATGTCCAGATCAAAAGAGCTCTCTGAGGCCTTCAGAAAAAAGGTTATAGATGCCTACGAGTCTGGGAAGGGATTTAAAAAGATCTCCAAACAATTTGAAATCAATCATTCGACTGTCCGGAAGAACATCTACAATTGTAGAAGATTCCAAACAACTGCCAACTTGTTCAGGCCAGGCCGCCCCAGCAAGTTCAGCCCAAGAGCAGACCGCAAGATTCTGAAAGAAGTCTCTACGAACCCCAGAATGTCATCACGGGACCGACAGGTAGCTCTTGCCACTGTTGATGTCAAAGTGCACGAGTCTACCATTAGAAAGAGGCTGCACAAATTTGATCTACATGGGAGGTGTGCCAGGAGGAAACCTTTGCTGTCCAGAAAGAACATCAGGGCAAGACTAAAGTTTGCCAATGAACACCTAGGCAAAGACCAGCACTTCTGGAACAATGTGTTCTGGACAGATGAGTCAAAGGTAGAGCTATTTGGCCACAGTACCAGAAGACATGTTTGGCGAAAACCAAAGACAGCATTTGACCACAAGAACCTGATACCAACTGTAAAGCATGATGGTGGAAATATTATGGTTTGGGGCAGCTTTGCTGCATCAGGGCCTGGGCAGCTCACCATCATAGAATCCACTATGAATTCTTCATTGTACCAGAGGGTGCTTGAGGATAATGTGAGGCCATCTGTCAGAAAGTTGAAGCTCAACCAAAGGTGGACCTTGCAACATGACAATGACCCTAAACATACCAGTAAATCCACCAAAGAATGGCTGAAAAGAAAGAAATGGAGGGTTCTGGAATGGCCAAGTCAGAGCCCGGATCTAAATCCCATGGAGATGTTGTGGGGGGATTTGAAACGAGCTGTGCATGCAATAATGCTTGCTGTGCAACAATTTTTTGTTGAATAAATTATTGCAAAGTCAATTTTACATTGTTTTTTGTTCAATTAGATCACCTTTATCTATAGTTACTGTTTAAATGAAGATCAAATATTGATTTGTCCACATATCTTAAAAAGATTAAAAAAACATTTCATGGGGTGTACATACTTTTTCCACATGCGAAATTTGCATTTATGTAATATATAAATTATACAATGGACTACAAAATGTAAATGTTTCATGATATTTGTTGTATTATATCACCTTTATCTATCAATATTGTTGAAATGAAGATCAAATAGCTGTATGTTGAAATATGTTGAAAAAGTCTAAACTTTACATGGGGTGTACTTACTTTTTCACGTGACTGTATATTGATCCTATGATTGCTAATTCTCCTTCAGATATTGCTGGTGTTCGATTCAGATTAAACTCACCTTCTGAGACCTGTTGTAGATCTGATTATTTTACAACAGGCAGTACTTGCCAAAGATCCATGTTTCATTTTTTTCCATTGAGCGGTTTAGGAGATATAGAGGTGTCATGTTTTTCCAAGATGGAGTCCGTACCACGTGACCTATGACGTCATAATTATGAATAAAAACATTCTACAGGGGGAGGCGCTTCTATGGTAAAATTTCGTTCTGTACCACGTGACCAACGGTTGCCGATAAAATGAATTTTTAAAATGCAGACACGTACAGCACACGGCACTCTGCACACGTACGCACCTGAATGCTTAACCTTGCTTTTCGCTTCGCGAGCGCAGTGTAATTAGTATATCATGATAATTGATATTGGAATTAGTATATAACTAGGGCATTGCCCGTACTATATCTATATCTAAAATTATATCCCCCCCCCCTCTATTTACATGAAATGGTTTGGTCCAAAGCGAACGGCTTGCGAGTACGGTGACAATCCCCCCCCCCCCTCTATTTACATGCAATGGTTTGGTCCAAAGCGAACGGCTTCCGGAGTTTGGTAAAGAAATCGCCATCGCGTGCACAAACGCGCAGGAAAGCGAATGAATCGCAAATTCGGTTTTATTAGTTTTAAAACATAGTTTAACGCCAACATAGTTTGCAAACGTGAAATAAATGAATACGCTCTCAAATGTGCCATCCGAGGCAGAGTGTGTCCTCCACGTTCGGCACACGCGATCGTTCGCTGCTCTCTGATTGGTTGAATCGTTTTTTGGACATAGCTCGGTAAGTAATTGTCCGATTAATATGAAACCTTGAAAAGGCACATCCTCGGGTCCCCAGCAATATACCTGGCAAGTTAAAAGTATATCGGACCCGTGGTTGTCGAGAAACAGCGGTCACAGACAAACAGACGTACAAACGTACAGACGTACAAACAGAGATTACTGGAATTATAGATAGATGATATCAATTCTAATACATCATAATATATCAGGATGTCGTGGACGGATAACGATAAAATGAGGTGGTTGAGTTGGTTCGGTGAGAAGAACACGCCGAGTAGATTTTGGTTAATCTCGGGATGCAAAGCTGGCCAATCAGTGGGATGTAAAACTTAAACTGTTAAGGTTGGTGGAGGTATGCAATCTACCCCGTGCTGTTCTAGTTTTAAGGTGTATTCACTGTCCATTTTGAGCCTCGGAATCAAACTCCAGCATAAAACAATTCCACTTAAAACCACTGGTGTGTGATGAAACTGATACATGGACAAATTAATTAATCCCAACAACAACGCACCATGGAGTAAAACACGTTCACTGTCCATGTGCAGAATGTCTTTGGTGGTCCACATGCATGGTCCACAATGACTCATTTGGTGGTCCACATTCCAGATTTCCATAACGGGCAAGCTCCCTGCACTTAGCCTTAGTGATTTCCATCTCAGTAGCTAGTTCAACCTCTTCTTCAATGCAAAGGTCAAGTGAATAACTTGGCTCTCCTCTGCTCCTCTGTCACTCTCACTCTGGTTAAGGAAAAAGCAAAGGATGGATAGTGGGTTGGTCTGGACCTATGTGAGCTTATTCATGTGGCTTAACTTGTAGATGAGACATCATCTGCATTTTACTGAGGGTCTTCGGCAGTGGTTTATCGAGGAAAAATGACGCTCGGGGCGAGATATCAAATTTCCGCGCCCTCGCAACTCACATACTGAATTAAACACAACGCCCAATGAAAGAACTTTATTATAAATCAAATTAGGTACAGCACATTTGCAAGTAAACAGTTAAAGTTTTGTTTTCTGCCTTTGTTTTGTTTTGTTTTGTTTTCAAAAAATTGTGGAGATTATGTAAAAAAATGAATCTTTGATAAATTGTATAAAACTTGGCCACACCTATTCAATAAGATGTCAGAAGTATTCCAAAAGCGTAAATACAATGTCACTTCCTCGTCCTCGCATTACGAGAAAAAAAAAAGGGGCAATACCCCTGGCGCTCACCTGGTAGAATAAGCAGTATGCTGCACTGACTAAAGGTATTTTAAACCAATTTCAATGGTTGCTCGAAGACAGGGCAGCATGTAGAATCATGATGATGATGTCAAGTCTCCTCAGGCAATGTTGGCGTGTGCCATCATATTGCCTTTCCATGGCTAGTACACACGGGTAAGTGTGTGGTATAGACGGTGGGAGGGGGGGGGGGGTGAGGGGTGGGGGGAGGTCGCCACTCCTCTCCGTCCCACTGCTGGCCGTTGGGGAATTCACTCTTCCGCCCGTGCTGTTAGAGTCGACTGGACTGTCATCCACAAGAATGTGCAAAGCCATCTGCCATTTAAAGCGCATGGCTGCAGACCGTTACCCTGGTAAGGGGGGCTGACAGGTGCAACACCTTGTCCAAAGGTGACCTGGGATTATGCAAGGCAGGGGCATCCATCCCCCTGAGGTATCAGTAGACACCTGCATACCCAATACTAACATAATCATTAGACTTTCAACAAAACACAAAAAATACCTATTTTTGGGGGCAACCCCACCCCCCCCCCCCCCCCCCACACACACACACACTCCCACCCCGTGTACCTCCACAGACCCCAATTTTTCCAAAGCCTTGAGCAAACATTGGTACATCACGGATGATGAAGGTTGTGGTGAAGTTTCATCAAAATTGTGTGTGCAGGTTTTGAGAAAAAAAGCAAATACCTATTTTGGGGGGAAAGCCCCCCATAGACCACCATATACCCCAATTTTTTAAATGCCAGGAATAAACTTTAGTACAACACAGGTGATTAAGGTTGTGGTTAACTTTCATCCGAATTGCTGGTGTAGTTTCTGAGAAGAAAGCAAACACCGATTTTGGGGGGCAACCCCCCTGTAAACCTCCAAAATAGCAGATTTTTTAAAATGCCGTGAACAAACTTTGGTACATCACGGGTGATGAAGGTTGTGGTGAAGTTTCATCGAAATAGTGTGTGTAGTTTCAGAGGAACAAGCAAATTACTATTTTGGGGTGTCAAACCTGGCTCCACTTTGAGCCCCGCCCAGACCCCCTCAAACTCCAACTTTTTTTAGTGTCGTGAAACAACTTTAGTCACAACACAACAAATATAATTTGGGCCAAATTTGGTCGCAATACCATCATCGGTTTCGGAGAAGAAGTTTCAAGTGTTTACGGACGGACGGACAACGCACCATCGCATAAGCTCCCCTGAACTTTGTTCCAGGTAAGCTCAAAAGAGAAGAAAAACGGTTGCAGAATCAATCTCAGCATGCTAACCCTGCAAAGAGGGAAGCAGAGAGAACGAGAGCTCCACGATGATGATAACTTAATTATCAATCACAAGAAAATCCTGACACTGCGTTAGATGTGGTAAGAATGTACTTCTCTTTTACAAGGAAGGGTACTTTTTCAAGTACGACTTCTCAAGATTTTGCTAAGTTGTCGACCAGCAGCAAGACCCTGAGGTCATGTGGCTTCTCTCCTCCGTGAAGCGCCATGTCGCATCAGCACGCCACCCCTTGGCCTTCAAAAGGGAAATTCTGCCATTTTTGCTTACGTAATAAATAGATGATATAGTGTTTTATCCGACAGGATTTCAAAGAAAATAAAGAAAATTAATTGTCAACCTTTAAAAATCGTGTGAATAAATTCTGCTTTTTTGTTCGTATCCTTTTCTCACCTGTACAAATGAGCCGCGAACACTAATGAGGTGTGAACGGCGAACTACAATGAGCGCGAACGCCTCGTCCGCTTCGTTTCCCGGCATGCCACGCGCTCCTTTTTGCCCGCCCCCTCTCTCCGAGATATCGTTGGCCGCAACCATTGTGCAGCAAACAGAGGGCAGTTTAACTGCAGTTTAACTCTTCAAAAGGCATTTGCACAGTTTAACTCTTCCCTTTGCTTGCGCTTTCATGCACCATGGCAAAATGGTACGAAGTGTCGATAATGATAGATGCAAAACAACAAATTTGCTGCCCCCCAAAGGTTCCGCTCCGCTCGGGGCGAGCGCCCCTTTCGGCCCCACCAGTGGTCGTAGGCCTCCATATTGCTTATCTCAGCATGATTGATCGACGTCTTTGCTTTACCCTTGAAATTTGGATGGCAATCAACATGTTCCTCAAACAATTGATGAATATGCATGTTGTACTCCTATTTGATATTATTCAATTGATGAATATTCTTTGAAAAATCAGATCGAATAATTAATTCCTCACAATCAGTTAGCAGACATAAACAGCTTCTACTAATCTCTGAGTATAAGCTGTGGATAATCTGTGGATAAGAGCAAACAAAATTATCTTTCATGCATTCCTCAGGAGTCTCAGCTCCAGTCCTTAATCCATTGAATATCTTGTTTGAAACTATTTTCTTTGCTTCATTGAAGAATACCATTGGCCTTTGGTGGGTTTTCGTGTGTGAGTACTTTGTTCATTTCCATGGGCTTCCAGTAGATGTCGAACATCATCTGTTTTCAATTCTGATTTCACTTTAGTGTCTTTTTCATTCTGCACAGAAACCTCAGTTTTATAAGTCGGAGCTTCTTGTTCAGGCATATTGGGTGCCATCACAACAAATGATTTTGAATCACGTCAATGATTGTAGAATTGCTTCAATGACTGTAGGCTGTGACTTCGAGGCATTGCCAATGCATCAAGCAGACAGACATCAGTTTTTCTTCATAGTTTCATTAATCCATTGACTCTATGGTCAATGACGATTGACCAAAGAGTCACATAAGGTCATTCCTGACGTGCCATGGCTGTTGAGAGAGGTACCAACACCCAGCCAATTGGCATGGTAAGGCTCACAATCGATCTCTTTCTGCCCTCATGTCATCTTACTTGCCAATCACTCATCTCTCCCTTCCACATCGGATGCATGATGTCGGCCATAAGTCACTGTTCAGGTTCTGAAGGTGGGTATGTCGCGCAGGGCATAATTTGTGAATATATACGTGCTGTGATTAATTGTTCTAATATATGCCACTTGATTGTTTTCTCTCCTTGTAAACACTTGCATTTTGATTACTGCCACGAAAGACTTATCCTGACTCCGCCACCAAAGGTGGATGGAGGTTATGTTTTCACCCCCTGTCTGTTTGTCTGTCCGTCCGTTTGTTTGTGAACAAAATATTTCAAAAAGTTGTAGACAGATTCGGACGAAATTTGGCAGAGATGTGGCGTATGTGACAAGGACGAAATGAATAGATTTTGGTGAAGATCCGGATTCGGATTCGGATCCGGCTACGAGAATTTTTTGAGTGATTCTTCATCATTGGGAGATAGGGCCAAAAACGATACATAGCAGGATATCTCAAAAGGTTGTGAACGGATTTTGACGAAACTTGGTTTACCGGTTGGGTGTCTGACACGGACGATTAGATTCAATTTTGGTAAAGATCTGAATATGGATTCGGATATGAGAATTATTTAGTTTTTTAAGTGATTCTTCACCATTGGGAGATAGGGCCAAAAATGATACATAGGAGGATATCTCAAAAAGTTATGGATGGGTTTGGACAAAACCTGTTGGACAGGTTGTGCGTGTGATAAGGAAGAATCGATTCAATTTTGGTGAAGACCCGGATCCAGCTAGTAGAATTTTAAAGTAATTCTTCACCATTTATTGATATGGCCAAACAGGTGGAGGTATGCTCTCTACTGAGTGCCGTTCTTATTACGCTCTCTCTTGAGACGCTCTCTACTGAGTGCCATATACTCTCTACTGAGACTTGTTTTGTCTGTTCTTATGGTGGCACAAGACTGTTGAAATGTTTAGACAGCGATAATTAGTTATCTAAGTTAGATCTCAGACACAGTTAAGCAATGTTGGTTGGCCTCGGCCAACTGACTATGATCTATCGCATGACCACTGGCCATCTGCCCAACTAGACAATCACACCTGGGCTTTTGAGTATGGGCCTGGGAGTGGGATCCCATGGGAATTGCCGGGGTACCTGGCGATCGTGGTCCCTTGAAGACACGCCATCACCTCAGAGGTATCCAGGGGCGATGTCCGTCACAATATAGTATGCCTGGTTTGATTAAAAACATTTTGGGGCATGAATCATTTATTTACTAGTCTTTTCTTCTGTTTAAAAGACCATACCAGAGCTAACTGTGTCATAGGGTTTGGGCAAGTAATGGCATTTAATGCACAAAATAGGTAAGGCACTGGAAAAAGGATAAAGCTGCTCATTTGAAAAAGTTATCACATATTTTCTTACTTATTGAGGTGGTAGGAATAATTTGGCACCATTGAAGTTTTGCCCCTCCAAGTGGTACGTACATCTCATCTGGCCCAATGACTCCTTGACACATAATATCTGAGCTTTGTTTCTGCAACACCAGAGATTAACATTTAATTTGAATTCAGTGCAATATTTTTTTCTCAAAATAACAGTTAATGATAGCTCCACATCACATTGTTGTAATGCTATTAGATGTATTTAGCAAAAATGGAGAAATATAATGTGTGAATCTTTTGGTACTTTGGGGATCTTTAATTTCAGCTGACAATTTGCAATACTTGAAGAAAAAATTTCTGCTGAGAAAATTGAAAAGGGAATTGAAATTTCCTTTAAAGGAGCCTGGAAGGTTCGCTGTTATTTACAGTTTCATGTTTTGCTTCTTTGGTTCATGAACGAATGTAAACACAGACTTGGCAAAGCAATCGTTGTGTTCACCTCGACAGAATGTTTGCATTGAAAGGCATCACATGCATTCGGCAATGTTTTCAATTCATGCTGTGTCTGTTCGTGCCATTTGTGAGTGGAAGAACGTGCATGCCTCGTGATCGTGTTGACCGTTATGGAATCGCAGAATATGGAGATATCATGCTTGGTGGACTTTTTCCAATCCACGGAGATATGGAGACACCTGAATATTCCTACAAAGAACCTCCACAACCTGTTCATTGCTTGCAGTAAGTTAATCCTTTTGTTTGTTTCATACATTTTGGTTATCCTTCAAATTATTCTATGCTCATAAAATACATCACGGCGAATAATGTTCCTTTCTTAGATTAATTTATCAACTACACCTCTGTTTTTTTTTATTTTGTATCATCATTTAATCTTCGGTTATCCTCTTCTTTTTTATGATTTGCGCTCGGTTTCCATTTTTTGATTACTGTTTGTTGTCTGCTCTCCTAACTGGGTCCGTTTTGTGATTGTGGCCAATGTACAATGAGGTTCGGTTGCGAGAGGACGCTGGCGTTGCATATTCGCCGCTTCTCCGACTGGATGGATGTACAGGGTCTGCTTCTACTTTTCTGACCTGACATCTCACACCTGTCCTGCCTTTTCACACCCGCACGTGCCGCGTGTTCTCCGGCTGGATAACGGAATCTGCTTTTGATGGTACGGAATACGGAATCGAAAGGCCCGCTCCCGTTGTTTGTGGCCGTGGCCTTGTTTGCCGGTGGCCTTGTGGTCTTGGTGGCCTTGTGGCCTTGTTTGCCGCTGTGGTCTTGATTAGCGGCTGCAGTCGTTTGCCGCTGCGTTTGCCGCTGCGTTTGCCGCTGCGTTTGCCGCTTTGCCTCCTCGACCTTGGCCTCGTACTCGTCCCTTCGCTCCTGCCTGGCATGGCTCTGAAGTACTCCGCCGCAAGGCTTCTTCTGCTCAATACCCGCTCCACCCCATCATGCATCTCTGCCATCAAATCAAATGGACTCCTCCGACGACCCAGGTACATTCACCGTGGCTCCGGTCGCAAGTTTGTTTATTTGCAATCAGGTCACTCCATCCCCGTCCTCTGGTCGGCTCAGCGCACTCTCACTCTTCGTCCCAGCGCACCTGGTCACAGCAACCCACACGATCGCACCTCTTGCCTACGAACCCTGGCTAAATCACCTGAATTCATCCCTGCTGTTCAAAACAACATCAAGCTCACCCTGTTCAACACCCGGTCCCTCAACAATAAATGCCTCATCCTGAACGAATACATCCTGGATAACAAACTGGACTTTCTCTGTCTCACCGAAACCTGGCAACAACCTCTGGACTACTACACACTCAACCTCACCACACCCAATGGATATTCCTACGTCAATAAACCACGCTCGGAGGGCCGAGGTGGTGGAATTGCCGTTATCCACCGTCAAGACATCAAGACCAACCTCATCTCCATCTCATCTGCTCCATCATTTGAACACCTGGCTTTAAAACTCTCTGGTCACACGCAGTCAGTCATGGCTGTCGTCTACCTCCCTCCCAAACCACACCCATCATTCCTGTCTGACTTCTCCTACTTTCTGACCCAGCTATGTTCCCTCTCCCCCTCAATCCTCCTCCTTGGTGATTTCAATATCCACATGGACTCCACTGACTCCACAATAACCACTGACTTCACTGATTTACTCACCTGCTTTAACCTCACTCAACATGTCGACTTTCCTACCCATATCCGTGGTCACATTTTGGACCTTGTCTGCTCCACTGGATTAAATTTGCACCATCTCTATGGCTCCGACCTCACCCTCTCTGACCACTTAGCCATCACTCTGACCATCAACATCCCCGCCCCAACACCAAGGCATTATCGCACAATCAACTTCCGTAAGCTAAACGCTCTTTCACCTACCTCATTCTCATCCACCCTCTCTGAAAAAATGTCCACTTCTCCCTTCATTGACCTCCACACCCCTTCCGACCTCACTGACTACTACAACCACACTCTCTCCTCCTGCCTTGACCAGCTTGCGCCTGTAAAAACCAAAACAGTTTCTTTCACCCATTCTGCTCCCTGGTTTACCCCTGAACTCCACCTGATGAAAACTCGTGCTCGCCAACTTGAAAGACTCCGCAATAAAACGGGTCTCACAGTTCACTCCCAAGCCTACAAGGACCACATACAACACTACAAAGATGCCCTCTCCCGCGCCCGCTCTGCCTACTACTCTCAAATTATCCACTCTGGCTCCGGAAACCCAAAAGCACTCTTCTCGACAATAAACAAACTCCTCCGCCCCCTGAACACCACCACCCAGTCATTCACAGTAGACAACTGCATCTCCTTCCTCTCTTTCTTCCAACGCAAAATTGACAACATCTACAACAGCTTGACCACCGCCGCACCCGCTCCCCCTCCAACCACCTGCCCCCCCTTGTCCTGCCATCCCCTGTCTCGGTTCTCCCCAATCTCTCCTACTGACCTCTCTGAACTCCTCATAGGAATGAAAACTGCCACCTGCACTCTTGACCCCATCCCCTCCAGCTTTGTCAAAGCCTCCCTCCCTGCTCTCTCTCCACTTATCATTGCAACAATAAACTCCTCCCTGTCTACAGGCATCGTCCCACCTTCCCTCAAAATTGCTGCTGTTACCCCCATTCTAAAAAAACCTGGTCTAAACCCTGACACCCTAAACAACTTCAGACCCATCTCCAACCTACCCTTTCTGTCAAAAGTTTTGGAACGCGCTGTAGCCACTCAACTCAAACATCATCTCTCTGCCAATAACTTGTATGAAACATTCCAATCCGGATTCCGCTCCAACCACAGTACTGAAACTGCTCTCCTCAAAATCACCAACGACCTTCTCCTCTCCTCTGACGCTGGCAACCTCAACATTCTCGTCCTCCTCGACCTCAGCGCTGCCTTTGACACCATCGATCACACTATCCTCCTCACCCGACTTGAATCCACCTTTAACGTCACCGGCACTGCCCTCTCTTGGATTAAATCATACCTCTCTGACAGATGCCAGTTCATCTCCATCAATAACTGCAAATCCCCCACTGCTCCCCTCCCCCAAGGTGTCCCCCAAGGTTCAGTTCTTGGCCCCCTCCTCTTCATCCTTTACCTGTCCCCGCTCGGTCACTTAATCCGCCGTCATGGTCTCCAATTCCACTGCTTCGCCGATGACATCCAGCTTTTCATCTCCACCAAGTCCGTCTCCACCGACACCCACTCTATCCTGACAAACTGCATCACTGAAATAAAATCCTGGCTTCAAATCAACTTCCTCAAGCTTAACTGTGATAAATCTGAAATAATCATCATTGGCCCAAAAACGCTCACAAAATCCACCCATAACTTTGCCCTCAACATCGACGGTATCCCAGTATCCACCTCCCCTCACATCCGGAATCTTGGCGTCATCTTTGACCAAACCCTTTCCTTCGACAAATACACTAAACAGATCACAAAGTCAGCCTTCTTTCACCTGAAAAACATTGCCCGTCTCCGCTCATCCCTCTCCTCCACGGCTGCAGAAACCCTCATCCACGCCTTCATCACCTCCCGTCTGGACTACTGCAATAGCCTCCTCTATGGTTCACCCTCAAAAATCACCAATAAACTCCAATACATTCAGAACTCCGCTGCCCGTCTACTCACTCATTCCCGGACCCGTGACCACATCACCCCCGTCCTTTACAAGCTTCACTGGCTCCCCATCCCCCAGAGAATCCAGTACAAAATCCTCCTCTTGACATACAAAGCCCTCCATAACCTGGCCCCATCCTACCTGGCTGACCTCCTCTCCAGACACACTCCCACCCGCAACCTCCGCTCTGCTGGTACCAACCTCCTGACCCCCTCCATCCGGACCAAATTCAGATCCTGGGGGGACAGGGCCTTCTCCATCGCTGCTCCCACCCTCTGGAACTCACTACCTCACACCATCAGAGACTCCTCCTCACTCACCACATTCAAAACATCACTAAAGACCCACCTGTTCAACGCTGCATTCAACATTCAACCCACAGCATTTAACCCCTGACTATCTCTTCTCCTTCTCCCTCCTTTTGCTTTAAATATTTCCCTATTGATTCTTGTCTTGTCTTTTTGATTCTTGTCTTATATATATGCCGTATATCGCTGCTGTTTGTTTTCTTGATTCTTGTCTTTTTGCAATTGTTGTTTTCATGTATTGTTATGCATTATGTTTTCCACTCTGTCAAAGCGCCTTTGGGCTTCTGGAAAAGCGCTATACAAAATAAATGAATTATTATTATTATTATAATGAATATAGTTTTCTATCTGATGCATTGTCTTCTATCTGAGCTTTTCCATCTAAATAATTCAATCCTCGAATTGGTGTCGAATATCGGTAACTTTCCATCCTTTTATTTCATCATTTCCTCTTGCCTGTATGTACCAATCTAAATAAATACTTAAAAGCAACTTAAACACATCAGGCCCCCTATGCCAGCACAACCTTGCCAACATGATCGCACTCCTCTATCTTCACTACTTCCAGATACCCATCAAACCAATTTAAAGACTACCCACTGTCTCTACTGTCAATATCGTCACAGGGAGACCGTTCCATGCATTCTCCACTCTGAGTGAAAGACTCCTACCATACTACCATCCGAACTCTCTTCCTTTGGACTGTTAAACTCTGCCCCATTTTCCTGTTGGTGTCCATTCTGCTGAAAACTGTTCTGCATTATTTTGGCTTTATCCATCATTATCCAAAACATCTATATCAGATCCCCTTGGAATTGTTTCCTTTCTAATGTAAAAAGTCATGTCTCTATCAGCTGCTCCTCATAGCTGACCCTGGCTATGTCGGGGATAACCCTAGTTTCTCTGTGCTGTACGGTACTCTCTCTGGGGCAACAACGACAAACAAAAACCTGCGTACAATATTACTGCGTACATATATGGCAATTATATGTACACGTACAATATTCCAATTCCTCCTGTTGTGAAAAAACCTGCGTACAATATTCCAGAATCAACATCATCATCATCATTGATATCATCAGCTATTTTCAGTCCAATGGTGGACGAAGGCCCCAGCATGCTGACGCCATGTTCATCTGTTTCTTGCTTTGTTGTTCAATTGAATATTTCCCAATATTTTTCTGTTTCATCTCTCCATCTTAGACATGGCCTTCCCCTGTTCCTGTTGCCATCCATATGTCTCCATGTTGTTAATATTTTTGTCCACCTGTTATCTGACCTTCTACTAGTACCCGACTGCAAAGCCGCAATGAGCCGGCGAAGCCAAAGCCTCTTGCCACTATTTTACCCATCGCTATGGCATCATTAGGTTAGGTAGTTGGTAGTAGGTAGGTGTAGTAGGTATACCGTACCTAATACAAAATGACACCATTTGCATTCTGGATGAGATTAAAATTTATAAAATTTCCTTCTTGATTAATTCGGTGAATTCCGTCTCAACTTCGGATATTTCCGGCCGTGAAAAACTATCCCCTACGGCCGCGAGATTTCTAAAAAATAATTCTTCGTCAATTTTAGAATATTTGACGCCTTTTCAGCGTCCGAAATGTGGTAAAAAGCTTTTTTGAATTATTTTTTCAAATGCTCGAATCTCATTGGTTCTGGTGTTTGGTGACGATTTTCGTTGAAGATAACCAGGGCCCGTGTAGGCTCGGGCAACGAGGTTGGTCTTAAAGTTTAAAGTATTTTATTTACAAATTAGAGGTGCATAAGATTGTGAATCAAACAAAGACGGGTGAAACAAACTCCTATTGAACTTTTTCGCAATTTTTTATGCAAACTTCCGCATCCGCAAGATGGCGGCCTCCATTGAGTAATTTGGTTTTTGAAATATTTTTTCAAATGCTCGAATCTCATTGGTTCCGGTGTTTGGTGACGATTTTCGTTGAAGATAACCAGGGCCCGTGCGGGCCTGGGGAACGAGGTTGGTTCTAAAGTACTTTAATTACAAATTAAAGGTGCGTGAGATTGTGAAGCAAAAAAAGACGGGTGAAACAAACTCCTATTGAACTTTTTCTCAATTTTTTAATGCATACTTCTGCATCCGCAAGATGGCGGCCTCCATTGAGTGATTTGGTGCGTCAAAGCTTGGAATTCTCAAAGGATCCAGCAAAATCTGGTTTTTCAACATAATACGTACGCGTTCATTCCCAACACCGGCTTTGCCGGCTACTATTGTGTCCTGCCCATTTCTCTTTCCTGAGTTTGATTATTTATAAGATGTCTTGACTTTTGCTTTTTCTCTGAGTCGTTTATTTGTCTTCTTAGTTTTGTGTGTAATACCTAACATATTTTGTACTAGTTCAGAATCGGTCTCAGTAATTTCCTGTATAGAGTGAACATTGCTTTTTTATTTTCAAATCGATCCCCCTACGAATGCAACCTAAAACCTTGTTATCTCTACCTATGGCTGTCTGGCACTGTGCTGTCCGCATCTTACAGTCCACCTATATTACCACACTCAGATACCTCTCCTGTGTCGCACATTCCAAAATTATATTTTAAACTGCAACTGCCGATCTTTTGCCCAGCCAATTAAAGTATCCAATTTTTTGCCCTTCCCTCAGGTTTTCAAGAGACACCATATCTTCCAAACTTTTGCCCAATCTATTGAAGTAACTAGACTGTTCTGAATCTGATCACACCCTCTCCTCCCCCCCCCCGCCCATTTCTTGCTGTGTACCTTGACCCAAACCAAGTGTCATCTGTAATTTGGAAAGCTGACTCTTTGGTCCTGGGGCTGATTTTCCAAAAGTGCCTAAATCCAAAGTTAGCTGCAATCCCTGTCAATCTTATGTTTCCTTATATTTTTGTCTGATTGATCCTATAAGTTGATCATTTCTAAACATTACCCCTTTCAAAAGTTGTTGAACAATCCTAATTAAACTAAATCGATGCAGGTTGCTCTTATTCATCCAGTCAAATTATATCAGTAAAAGTTTATAATTGAAAAAGCTGGGCTTACAAGTCGGTAGAGCCTAGGAGTTTGAAGCCTAGGAGTTCCTAGACCTTTGGAGTTTGAATTGTTTGACAACATTTGAATCCTAATTAACCTCTTTATCCTACAAGGAGCATCGCAGATGTTGTTAAAATATATGTAAGCAGCATTCTTGCTTGAGGAGTTGATAAACCACTTTCGCACCGCTACCGCTAACAGAAAATATGCGATTAAATGGACTGAGCACCCTTTATGTTCTACACCATCATACCAGTTTGCATATTATGTCCTACAAGGATGATATGTTGGCCAACACTCCTAAATATAACGCTTCTGGCGCATTTCAAAATTTCTCTGATACGTAAGGCTATTCCTTCAAACCTTCCCTCACACCTTTTCATTCCACATCCAAAACCAACCCCTTTCATGAGTCCGTCATCAAGAATTACCTATTAGTTCAATACAATGCACCCAAATGACCTATTAACCCAAACAAAAGATTATTAGTCATGTGCAAATCATCGTGGAATCAAACAGACCTTTCTTTTCATTGCCTGCAAAACTCCCATTTAAAACACAATAAAGACGATCAGCTGTCGTTCTCATGCAAGACAGTTCCTGCAAACGTAAACAACAGCTGCTCAACAGATGCTCACTGGGGGTGTGTGGTTTGCTAGCAGGACAAACCCTCCGACACTGGCCGATGAGAAGGCGACATGGCAGGGAGACAACCAAATAACAGGAGTCAAAACTACACCCCTCTTAGCGTTTATAAAAGGCCAAATCGGCGAGTGATCTGGTGGTGTGCTTGGGCTCGTGTTTGCTCTCGCACTCGGTGCTCTGTCCTCAGCTCGCCACTTGTCCTGTCTGCCAGGAGCACTCTCCACTCGTCCCGTCTGTGAGGAGTGCTCGGTTCTTGAGCTCTTGCTGCTGCTCGGATGTGGTGCTTGTGCTCTTGCTGGTGATTGCACTTGCGCTCAACGCTCCACTGTCCAGTTCACTAGTGTTGTCTGCCAGGACCCACTCCACTTATTCTGTCTGCCAGGAACACTTCACTTTCCTTATTTGCCGAGACGGCTCGACTCATCTTTTGATTCATCTCGCTCTCGTCCATCGGGCTCTCCTTACCCGAGTCCTTTCGCCAAGCCTGCACTCATGTCTGCCTGGTCCGACCATGAGAGTCACCAAGGAGGAACTTGCATGCTGCACGAGCTTGCATGCTGCAGGAGATTGCACGAATCCTGCATGGGCATGCTGTGAAGCTGTGAGAGGCTGCCAAAACCTCTGCACTGCCTATCTTGACCAAGAGAGCCGCATCTGTTGCTGTCCTATACTTGGGATTCATGCAAGCCAATTCCTTTCTGTGTAGGATGAGCCAGGAGCCATTCCCACACTCCACTCCACCTTTAATCTACTCCTCTTTCTAAATCCACTCTCCCAGACGATTGACAACACCTGTCAAATGTTGTTAGTCCCTAGGTAGGTAGGAATGTATAGGTGGGCTCCATAAGTGCTAACATATTCTGCTTTCTTCTGTATCTTTTCATTTTTCCTTTTCAATATGATTTCTGTCCATCTATTGTAAATCCATGCTCATGATTGCAATCGTAAATACCCGCTATTGCTGATTGAATAAACCTTGTTGTGCCCTGAAATGAATATGTGTTTTTGAACTGTAAAACTTTCCAACCGGAATTATCCAAGAGCAATTCACGGTTTGCGCGGCCGTACATAATAAATAGACTGTTGCTGTTGAGGGTGTGATCCCTAATTAGGGTTACCGTGCCAACAGTAAGGTAACGAGTACCCAAGGAGTAAAAACCCTGCTAGGCTCAAGGGTTATAATCGGCGCCAGGAACCATTCCCACACTCTGCTCCACCTTTAATCTACTCCTCTTTCTAAATCCATGCATCAGATCCATCGGACCCATCAGACTGCAGAGTTATCTGTGGCCAGCAGACAAACTTGTAGAATTTGTTTTCACTTGGAAGTTGTGGGTTATGATGTGTAAATAAAGGAGCGAAAAGTCTGAATTAATGCAAGGGGGTGTAGAATTTTGATAGGCACTCTATCCAAAGAGACAGTTCTGACACCTCAATTGAGATTTAGGGTCTCAAAAAATTACTGAGAGGAACATCATGTCCAGAGGTGAGTGATCATGTTGCTGCAGCAATACATATAAAAGCTAAAAAAAAGTTAAAGAAAATACACTCCATATTCTGTGTTTTCGCTTTGTAAGCTTGAAGAACATCATGAAAACAGCATTTATTGGCTTGTTTTATTTTATTTTAGGTTTGACCAAAGGGGTTTTCAATACACCATGGCCATGATTTTTGCAATAAATGAGATAAATAACAATAATTTCTTATTTCCAAACATTACACTTGGTTATGTCATACATGACAATTGTTTTCGAATGCCAAAATCAATTGAACATTCCCTAAACTATATTGAGCCGATATCAGCTGATGAGGATCCTTGTTTCTACCAAGTTGTTGTAACAGTATCCGGCTCTTCACGTGATGTCGCAATCGCACGACTGTTGGGGCTTTTTCACATACCACAGGTGCTTCTATGAATAATCAACATAGACAATCTTATATTTATATATATATATATATATATATATATATATATTTGCATATTCAATCACAGCCAATCAGCTTGGCAAGCCCCCCATACATGACCAAAAGTATGCGGACACCCCTTCTAATGAGTGGATTCAGCTAATGCAGCCATACCCATTGCTGAGAGATAAAGATAATCAAGCCCAGCCATGCAATCCCCAATAGACAAACATTGGCAGTAGAACGGGCCGTATTGAAGAACTCAGTGACTTTCAATGTGGCACCGTCATAGGATGCCACCTTTCCAACAAGTCAGCTCGTCATAGGATGCCACCTTTCCAACAAGTCGGTTCGTCAAATTTCTCCCCTGCTAGAGCTGCCCCGGTCAACTCCAAGTGCTGCTATTGTGAAGTGGAAACGTCTAGAAGCAACAACAGTTCAGCCACAAAGTGGTAAGCCACACAAGCTCACAGAAGGGGACCGCCGAGTGCTGAGGCACGTAGCGCATACAAATTGAATGTCCTTGGTTGCAACACTCACTACCTCTGGAAGCAACTTAAGCACAACAACTGTTCGTCTGGAGCTTCATGAAATGGGTTTCCATGGCCGAGCAGCCGCACACAAGCCTAAGATCACCATGTGCAATGCCAAGCGTCAGCTGGAGTGGTATAAAGCTCACCGCCATTGGACACTGGAGCAGTGGAAATGCGTTCTCTGGAGTAATCAATCACACTTCACCACCTGGCAGTCTGATGGACAAATCTGGGTTTGGAGGATGCCAGGAGAACGCTCCCTGCGCAAAAGCATAGTTCCAACTGTAAAGTTTGGTGGAGGAGGAATAATGGTCTTGGGCTGTTTTTCATGGATCGGGCATCGGCCACTTCGTTCCAGTGAAGGGAAATCTGAACTCCACAGCATACTTTTAACAAAAAACGTCAAACTTTTAACATAATACTTTTAACAAATAATATAATAACAAATTTATAGAAATAATAATAATAATAAAATGCTTTTAACAAAAAACGTCCAAATTTGTGGCAACAGTTTGGGGAAGACCGTTTCCTGTTTCAACATGATGATGCCCCCGTGCACAAAGCGAGGTTCATACAGAAATGGATTGTCGAGATCGGTTTGGAAGAACTTGACTGGCCTGCACAGAGCCCTGACCTCAACCCCATCGAACACCTTTGGTATTAATTGGAATGCCGACTGCGAGCCAGGCCTTATCGCCCAACATCAGTGCCTGACCTCACCAATGCTCTAGTGGCTGGATGGAAGCAATCATCCGCAGCAATATTCCAACATCTAGTGGAAAGCCTTCTTAGAAGAGTAGAGGCTGTTATAGCAGCAAAAGGGGGGGACCAACTCCATATTAATGCTCATGATATTGGAATGAGATGTGTGATGTTCGAGTGTCCACATACTTTTGGTCATGACGTGTATGCGTTATTTTGCTGTGTACAAGCTAAATATGCACTATTTGATGAAGCACACACAATTCTGTATGAGAATAGTGACATGCAACAAAAAATGTGCACTTTTGTTTCAAAACTGCTTCTATTGGGCAAACAAGATTGTTTTTGCATGAAAAAGGTTTAATGTGAAATATGTGTTATTTTGCTATGTACAAGCTTAATACACACTTTTTGATGAAGCACATACGTTTCTGCACTAGAATAATGACTTGCACCAAAAAAACGTGCACCGTTCTGTCAAAACTGCTTCTTTTGGGCAAACAATATTGCTTTTGCACGAAAAAGGTTTCTCGTAAAATGTGTTATTTTGCTGTATACAAGCTAAATATACACTATTTGATGAAGCACACACCTTGCTGCACTAGAATAGTGACTTGCAACAAAAAAACGTGCAAAATTGTGTCAAAACTGCTTCTATTGGGCAAACAAGATTGCTTTTGCATGAAAAAGGTTTCTTGTGAAATGTGTTATTTTGCTGTATACAAGCTAAATATACACTATTTGATGAAGCACACGTTTCCACACGAGAAGAGTGACTTGCAACAAAAAACCGTGCACCTTTGTGTCAAAACTGCTTCAATTGGACAAACAGTATTGCTTTTGCATGAAAAACGTTTCTAGTCAAATACGTGTTATTTTGCTGTGCACAAGCAACATAGAGAGTAACCCAGTTTTAGGGCCGGCAGAGAAGATAACCGAGAAGGAAGTTGAGGAAGCGATAAAAGCAATGAAGAGTAGAAAAACGGGAGGGCTAACGGGAGTTGTGGGAGATATGTTGAAGGCAGCGGGAAGTTGGGGTGTGAAGAGAATGACAAAGATCTGTAATCTGGTGGTGAAAGAAGGCCGCATTCCAGAGGATTGGGACCTGAGTACCCTCATCCCTCTATGCAAGGGGAAAGGTGACCCTCTGGACTGTGGCTCGTATAGAGCGATAAACTTATTAGAGCAAGGAATGAAGGTATTGGAAAGGGTGTTGGAGAAGAGGATAAGGAAGAAAGTGAAGATTGACGAAATGCAGTTTGGATTTATGCCAGGAAGAGGAACGACAGACGCGCTTTTTATTCTGAGGCAGTTGAAGGAGAAGTACATGGAGAAGAGGAAGAAGTTGTTTCTTGGGTTTGTTGATCTGGAGAAAGCATTCGATAGGGTTACACGTGAAGTAGTGACATGGGCATTGAGGAAGTTAGGAGTGGAGGAATAGTTGATCACAGTAATTATGGCAATGTACAAAAGAGTGCGCAGAGCTGTAAGGACGAAGGACGGCAACAGTGGTGAGTTTGAGGTGAAGGTGGGAGTGCATCAGGGGTCGGTACTAAGTCCACTACTATTTGTAGCTGTGATGGAGGTGCTGGCTCAGAACGTAAAGGAGGGTTTACCGTGGGAGTTGTTGTATGCAGATGATCTTGTGTTGATTGCAGAAAGTATGGATGGACTGAAGGAGAAGATGAACAAGTGGAAGGAATGTATGGAGACAAAAGGTCTGAAGGTGAATATCGGAAAAAATGAAGGTGAAGGCAAGTGGTAAAGCATGCGGTGAGGTGGAAAGAACTGGGAAGTGGCCGTGTGCTGTGTGCAGGAAGGGTGTCGGAGTGAATTCCATTCAATGTACAATGTGCGCTGAGTCGGTTCATCAAAAATGTAGTGGTTTGGGAGGGTCATTAACCAGTGTGGCAGCTACTTTCAAGTGTAAGGTGTGCACAGAGGGAGCTGCAGATGGAGGAAATGTTGAGTTGGATCTTTGAGACGGCGTGAAGCTGGAAGGTGTGAAAACATTTTGTTACCTAGGAGACATGCTGAATGGAGAAGGTGGATCAGACTCGGCAACGGTTGCTGGAGTGAGATGTGCATGGAAGAAGTTTCGGGAACTGAGTGGCGTGCTGACGAGGAGGGGAGTGTCGTTGAAGCTGAAGGGAAAGGTGCATGCTGCATGTGTGAGAAGTGTTATGATTTATGGGAGCGAGACATGGGTAATGAACATAGAGCAGCAACGAAGGCTGGAAAGGGTGGAAATGCGAATGGTTCGGTGGATGTGTGGAATATCGTTGAGAGAGAGGAAGACAAATGATGAATTGCGAAAGATGATGGGAATAGAGCCTGTGATGGATGCTGTGAAGAGAAACAGTTTGAGATGGTTTGGTCATGTGTTGGGGAAGGATGAAAGTGACTGGTTGAGAAGAGTGATGGAAATGAATGGAGAAGGAAGTAGAGGATGGGGAAGACTGAGAACGACTTGGCTAAAGATGGTCGAACAAGAAATGCGGGCAAGAGGGTTATCAAAGGGAGATGCAGAAAATAGGGCAAAATGGAGAAGATTGTCATGGGGACCACAAGGCTAACCCCCGCTCTTGCAGAGAAAATGGCCTTAAAATGCCTGTTGTTGTTGTTGTTGTTTTGCACAAGCTCCATACACACTATTTGATAAAGCACACATGTTCTGCACTAGAATAGTGACTTGTCAACAAAAAACGTGCACCTTTGTGTCAAAACTGCTTATTTTGGGCAAACAATATTGCTTTTGCATGAAACATATTTCTTGTGAAATGTGTATTATTTTGCTGTGTACAAGCTAAATATACACTATTTGTTGAAGCACACACATTTCTGTGAACAGATTCAGACAAAATTTGGTGGACAGTTTGGGTGTGTGGCACAGTATTACTCCATCCAATGTGAATAGAATGTACAGTGCATTCAGAAACTATTCAGAACCCTTGACTTTTTCCACATTTTGTTATGTTGCAGCTTTATGCTGAAATCGTTTAAATTCATTTTTTTCCCTCATCAATCTGCACTCAATACCCCATAATGACAAAGAGAAAACAGGATTTTAGAAAGTTTAGCAAATTTATTAAAAAGAAAAAACTGAAATATCACATTGACATACGTAGTGTACGCCTCTCCTCAGTGAAAGACACATCAAAGCCTGCTTGGAGTTTGCAAAAAAGCACCTAAAGGACTCTCAGACTGTGAGAAACAAGATTCTGTGGTCTGATGAAACCAAGATTGAACTGTTTGGCTTCCGTCTGGCCACTCTGCCATAAAGCCCAGATCGGTGGCATGTTGCAGTGATGGTTGTCTTTCTGGAAGCTTCTCCCATCTCCACACAGGATCTCTGGAGCTCAGCCAGAGTGACCATCGGGTCCTTGGTCACCTCTCTAACCAAGGCCCTTCTCCCCCGATTGCTCAGTTTGGCCGGGCGGCCAGCTCTAGGAGGAGTGGAGTCCTGGTTGTTCCAAACTTCTTCCATTTAAGAATTGTGGAGGCCACTGTGCTCTTGGGAACCTTCAATGCAGCAGAACATTTTTTGTAGGCTTCCCCAAGTCTGTGCCTCGACACAATCCTGTCTCTGAGCTCTGCAGGCGGTTCCTTCGACCTCATGGCTTGGTTTTTTCTCTGATATGCATTGTCAGCTGTGAGACCTTATTTAGACAGGTGTGTGCCTTTCCAAATCATGTCCAATCAATTGCATTTACCACAGGTGGCCTCCAATCAAGGTGTAGAAACATCTCAAAGATGATCAAGAGAAATGGGAGGCACCTGAGCAAAATTTCAAGTGTCATAGCAAAGGGTATGAATACTTATGTCAATGTGATATTTCAGTTTTTTCTTTTTAATAAATTTGCAAAACTTTCTAAAATTCTGTTTTGTCTTTGTCATTATGGGGTATTGAGTGTAGATTGATGAGGGAAAAAAATGAATTTAAACGATTTCAGCATAAGGCTGCAACACAACAAAATGTGAAAAGAGTGCAGGGGTCTGAATACTTTCTGAATGCACTGTACATGGGGATGACGTAAAAAAAAAATTTGACCTTGACATAATTATTAAAGTCATGACCGAAGTAATTGCTTTTCGTAATTTTTTGGTATGCATGGTCGAGGTTCTTGGAAGAGCTAGTACTAGTACACTGAATGGATCAGGACGCGAAAAGGAAAGGCAACAGCAGAAAGAAGGGGAGAAGACCAATAGTGTATTGTAAGACTAAGGAGGAAGCAGCGTGGAATAGGGGACAAGAGAGGATGCTTGGGGTGGATCAGATGGATACAGAAGGAAACACTCAGGAGGGGAAAACTGGATCATGGCTGAGAGTGAGACCCAAGAGTTTGAGTGACTGAACTTCTTCCAAAGAATTGTTGAGAATGAATATAGAAAATAATGTACATTCCAAGATAAAGTACATTGTTTTTTGGGGAATCATAGAAACTTTCTTTCCTCATACAGATTAGTGGTGCATCAGCCTGCAAATGTTTAAGTGACAAAAATATATTCCCAAATTTCATGAGAACTGTACCCAGTGATTTGCACCACGCCAATGCCATCGCACACTTGGTGCTCCATTTTGAATGGGTGTTTGTTGGTGCATTAGCTGTTGATGATGATTATGGTAGAACTGCTTTGATTCAGATTTTGAATGAAGTCGAAAGCGAAGGAGTTTGTATTGCATTCCATGAATTGTTACCAAAAGTGAAAAGTCCGAAAACTATTCAACAGCTTGGTAAGGTCTGCTTTTGTTATTTGATTTACATTTGTTACGTAAAAAATCTGGACTCCATTTCAATGTTTTTTCAACTATTTCAATTCCAACTTTAATTGTTTTATTGATTTAATTGTATGCAGCCTGTGGCTGCTTTGCTGCATCATTTTCTGGGGGAACAGCTGTTCCACTGATGCAATGGCCCCATACCGGCTAGCTGGTACTCATTTTGAACAGCTGTTCCACTGATGCAATGGCCCCATACCGGCTAGCTGGTACTCATTTTGAACAGCTGTTCCACTGATGCAATGGCCCCATACCGGCTAGCTGGTACTCATTTTGAACAGCTGTTCCACTGATGCAATGGCCCCATACCGGCTAGCTGGTACTCATTTTGAACAGCTGTTCCACTGATGCAATGGCCCCATACCAGCTAGCTGGTACTCATTTTGAACAGCTGTTCCACTGATGCAATGGCCCCATACCGGCTAGCTGGTACTCATTTTGCTGACTTGGGAAGGATAACAGGCTGGGTAGACCTGCCTGGTGTTAATTGAATGGCACATCAGTGGCTTGAACTCAAGAACTTTAGGATCTTAAGCCAGCCACTTTAACCGTTCAGCCAACACCAGGCATACTTTACTTGTGATAATATTGTTTCATGGTTCTTTTTTGTTTCAATTTGCTTTCAAAACAACAGGTTGCTGATTTTCATCCACTTCTCTCTCTACTCATGTTTGTTCGATCATACCCTTACTTGCTCTGTCCAACAATGGCCCCACTGCCACATCATCACCTCACACTACCATGAGTCTTCATTTTATCCGTAAAAATTAAATAAGACCGACTTCATTTTATCAATCCCAAAAAATTATTGACTATATAAAAACAATGCAAACTATTTCAGAACATTAAATAAATCATTTAAAAAACTGTCAGATGGCCATCTATGTTCTGGTATCTGAATTTACTGCATCATTTATCCAACTAGCGGACACTAATAATTCCACTCTGTCCGTGTATCTATCATGATCCATTATCGGCCCACCTAAGGTGGGCAATGTGCCGCAGCACATTCTTGTTAATGCACTTTATAATTTTGGCATTTTTAAAAGAAATTGTATTGATCACAACATGCGTGTCATACTCTGGTGCAGTGTATTTTGTATTGGGACAGCCACCCGACACTTTGTGCCGTTCATCGTCCAGTCTCACAACAGTGCCCAAGTATTGATAGACAGTCGTCCCTGCGTCCAGGCCTACAGCAAACTTACCTCGTATGCGTGGTGACTTATTGGCCAGTTCCAGAGTAACTTCATTCATCTCCACCGCCAGGCCTTACCATGTGCATGTTAGGCATATTGATGGTGTAGTCAACTTGCCAGCTAATTTTGGGAGACGCAACCCTCAGGTGTGCTTCGAGCAAGCTGTCAAGTGTGCAGGTTTATCAAAACAAGTACAAAAAGTTTTAATTAAAACAAAAGCCGCGTCGATGTTACACAATGCCTAGATGCAGCTGTGCCTATAACGTCGATGTTATAGGCACAGGACATTCCTATTGATTCGATTACTTGATGTTATTTTTGTGCAAAGTGAAAATACATCTCGGCAATTTCCCGTGTGTGGCGACGAATTTTTAATATATCTCGGCATTTTCCCGTCTGTTATTTCAGGCGGTGTATGACTGACCATGCCGCGATTTAAATATATATATATATCTCGGCAATTTCCCGTGTGTGGCGACACGTGAACGAAGCTATGCTCCTCTCTCCACATTATTGTGACGACGTATAAATTAAATATTTCATCGTGACGATTGTCATCAAATGGACGAATTTTTAATATATCTCGGCATTTTCCCGTCTCTTATTTCGGGCGGTGTATGACTGACCATGCCGCGATTTAAAAAATATATATCTCAATGGACTTGAAGTTACAGGCCTTTGAGAATTCATTTCGTTCTATAAAGGGCAACTTTCATCGGATTTTCTTCCCGTTTTTTTTCAACCGAGTCTAAAACTATGTTAGCGACTGTGAAAAATGAAATGATATATCGAATTTGATTTGAAATAAAACTGTGTGAGAGAGGAAGACACCACGGGCCTACAAAACAGGCCTCAAAGCTATGCGAGTTAATAAAATGGTGGATATTTGTTTATATGAAGGCTCTCCCAGAATGGGTGGAGCTATGGTTCCCAGAATGGGTGGAGCTTTGAGGTTTTGTCTTCTCTGCTAGAACAAGAAGAAGAAGAAGAAGAAGAACAACAACAACAACAACAGCAGAGGGCACTCTATGAGCAGCGTCTGCGACGCGGCTAAAAATGGAGGCCTCCCTTGCGTGTGGTCTCTGCAGGTGAAGTACAGTACGGTACAGCTAGAATGCCATTTATGGGCCGTGCCGCCTGGCATGCTTCTCAGCTGGAGTGACCTGACCTCAGACGCACCCATTCTCAGCTAACCCTGGGTACTGGCCTATCTAAAAAGTTGACAAATGTGGGTGACGTAAAGAGGTACCTCAGAGTAGTGGCTGTGGCCAATGATGGCCTCCTAGTTGACAGGGACAACCAGCCATTCCATCCCTTTCATGAATGGATCGTGATCCCCCACTCAGTGGTTGATGGGCTGCTGACTGCTTTGCACATTAGGTTCAACCACCCATCAAGACACCAAATTAAGCGTGCCTTCAACAGGTACTTTGTTTCCATAGACATCGACAGGGTCACTGATACAGTCTCCTCATTATGTCACCAGTGCCAGTCACTAAAGTATCAGCCTGTGCATCCACATTCCCAGTCTTTTCCACTGAGTCACCCACTGTTGTTGGGGCATCGTAATCCGCATATGTAATTCGCAGGTATCACAAGCATATATTATTCCTCCGAGAGACTGTATCCTCCCACACATAGACGAGGCTTATTGACATTGAAAGACACGATCAGTTTTGCAATGCTATCCTCCCAACGTGTGCAGAGCTATGCCCACTGGGAGATACCCCATCACCATACGGATTGATCCCACATCCTGATTTGTTGCCTTCGTTAATGACTCCACATTGGAAAGGCATGGCATCCATTTACAGATCGTCCAAACCAAAATTCATAAGAAAAATCCTTTGGCAGAACGAGTGATTGAAGAGTTAGGCCTGGAATGCTTACACTTGTCCCCAGAGGGTGGCCCAATATCTGAAGTCACTTTAGCCTTAGCTACAGGCAACATGAATCAACGTATACACAGAGATGGCCTCTCTGCAAGAGAGGTCTGGGCACAACGGGACCAACTCACTGGCGAGCAGTTACTGATATCAGATAGACATTTAATTTTCAAACAGAATATGAGCAGGAAGGAGAACCACACCCCAAGCACTCGGGTGAAGTCTCATGGCCACTACTACTGCCACCATCTGCTTTGACGTCGGTGACCTCGTCTTCCTCAAGGGTGACAGAGACAAATGCAAAGCTCGTGACAATTATTTGGTGACATGGATTTCTCATGATAATGGATGGTGCCAACTCAGAAAATGTTCCTGTTCTCAGCATCATAGCAAAGCCTATGATGTTCGACCATGTGGCTGCTATCCTGTTGTATAAACATTAATGGGCCAGGCCCCCCACCGCCCTGTTCGAGATTGGGATGTATCTTCAGAATCCGAGTCCATTTCTGAACTTACCTCACCTCACTATGTCCCACAGGAAATGCCAGATTCTTCCGTGCCCATGCCAGAGTCCTTCTCACAACAGGAGACCTCATGGGATACAGTGGGTCCTGCCATATCGGATTTGGTTATGCTGCCCACACCACCAGAAGCTATCATCAGACCACCAAATATACCCACTGGTGGCGTCGCGACTGCTGAACTGGCCAGTCTGAAGGAGGCTGCTTCGCCACCTTCGAGGAGGTCAGGCCGTTCACGCTGATGAGTGGCTCATGCAGTCGAGCTATTCATGCCGTACAAGACAACTTTAATGTCGTTGGTTTTATCCCACTCAGTGTTATTACAAGTGTTTGTAGTACCTCTCACAACATCGTCTTGCCCCATTCTCACAACATCACCGCTTTGCACAAAAAAGGTGCAAAAACAGATCCTAGCAACTACAGACCAATCAGCCTTCTCCCAATTATCAGCAAAGTCATGGAATCCATCATTGCTTCGGATATGAAATCTTTCCTCTTCTCCAATGGCTTGATCTCTGATCATCAATTTGGTTTCAGACCAGGTCACTCTACTCTGGACATGCTGCTTCTGCTGTCTCAACAATGGATGGAGGTCCTCAATGCCAAACAGGAAATTAGAGCTGTCTCCCTCGACATATCACGTGCCTTCGACATGGTCTGGCACCCCGCTCTGCTCACCAAACTCTCCTCCTTTGGTATCCATGGAAATCTCCACGCATGGCTGGTGGACTTCCTCTCTAGTCGTCGTCAACATGTGGCCCTGAATGGGTTTCTCTCATCTCCTCTTCCTGTTCAGGCTGGAGTTCCCCAAGGCAGTGTTCTGGGCCCCGTGCTTTTTCTGATCTTCATCAATGATCTCTTTGACTCTCTTGAAAATCCTCTCTATCTCTTTGCTGATGACTCCACTCTCTGCCGCTCCATTCCTCTTCCCTCAGATCGGCAGTCTGCAGCCTCCTCTCTCTCTGAAGACTTGGACAAAATCACAGACTGGTCAAACAAGTGGAACATGTCTTTCAATCCTGACAAATCTCATACTCTTACTATGTCTCTCCGAAAAGATCGACTGGACAACCCTCCCATCTACTTTCTCAACAATCCTCTCCAAGAAGTTCTGTCGCTCAAGCTTTTGGGTCTCACTTTCTGCCATGATCTTTCTTGGGAAAACCACATTTCCAAGCTGGCCTCCAAAGCCAGTCGCCGACTGGGCATCCTCCGTCGTGCGAAGTCCTTCCTCGGCACACCTGAGCTCCTCACCACATACAAGGCTTTCATCCGCAGCTCAATGGAATACTGTTCTCCCCTTTGGGCCGGTGCTCCTGCCTCAGACCTAGCTCGGCTTCACGCTGTTGAAACCAAAGCTTTCAGAATTATTGGAATCTCCCGCGATGAAGCTGTCTCTGAGGGCCTTTCACTCACTCACCGCAGGCAGGTAGGTGGTCTTTCTGTCTTCTACCGACTCCTCTCCGGCCTTGCACCCCCAGCTCTCTCTGTGCTCTGTCCCCCAAAATATTCCTACAGGTCGCACAAGATCTGCCAGCAACCCTCTGATGGTTAAACTGCCGAAATCTCGGCTCTCTGCTCACCTTCACTCTTTCATTCCTCTTTTCTCCCACCTCTGGAACAAACTCCCTCACTCCCTTCAATCCCACTCCTCCCTCCAGGTCTTTAAAACAGCTGTTCACCACCATCTCTTATCTTCCCCCATCCAAAACCTTGATCTTTTCTACCCCCGCTAATTCACCCCAGATCCACCTTGTTTGAAATTCCAACTTCTTTCCTGGAAGTCCTGGCAGTGTCCATATGTTTTATACCTCTCCCACCGCCCCCTTCCCATGCCCCCCCCCCCCCAAAGCCATCGCCCTCTCTCAGATCTCTCGATGTCTCCATGTCTCTCGGTCCCTGCTCTCAAATGTTGTGTTTGTGTCCTTCCCCCTCTCTCCCCATCTTGTCTGCCGCTCCCGATGTTATATGTTTGATGTGTCGGTTTGTCTTTCTGTGTGATTAATGTTCGCTCTTTCACGAGCCTCGATCTTGTATACAAAAAAAAAAAAAAAAAAAAAAAAAAAAATTCACTCATGTGCTTACTTCAATATGCTTACATTTATACTGTATGCTTACTTTAATATGCTGGAGGGATACATAAGAGGCACTTAAGCCACTGTTGCTACCCTGTGATCGCAAAGCGAAAGCAGGGTTAAGCATTCAGTAGCGTACGTGTGCCGTAAGTGTCTGCATTTAAAAAATCCATTTTCTCGGCAACCATTGGTCCGATTCCCCACGAAATTTTACCATAGAAGCGCCTCTGCCTGTATAATTTTTTTTTTTCATAATTATGACGTCATTGGTCACGTGGTACGGACGCCATCTTGGAAAAACGTTAGACCTCATTATCTCCCAAACCACTCAATGGAAAAAATTGAAACATGGATCATTGTCAAGTACTCACCGTGGGGAATAAAATATGTTGATGGTGATGTCATCAGTGCCTTAATTATGACGTCATAATTCGAAAAGTACAATGCTTGACCTGATCAGTATGAATAAAACAAAAATTCCTCTGCAACTGTTAGACCGATGGACACGACATTTTCACCATAGGAGCGCCTCCTCCTGCAGAATTTTTTAATGATAATCCTGACATCATAGATCATGTGGTACAGGCGCCATTTTGGAAAAAGTGAAAAATGTTGCACCTCTATTTCTCCAAACTCCTGCATGGAAAAAATTGAAACATGGCTCATTGTAAAGAACTCCATATGGGGAATAGGGGTTGTTAATGATGACGTCATTTGTGCCATAATTATGACGTCATAATTCGACAGGGACAACGCTTAGTTTGATCAGTTTGAAATGTATTGGGCGTGATCTATGCAACAATTACAGTCACGTGAAAAAGTAAGTACACCCCGTGTAAAGTTTTGACTTTTTCAACATATTTCAACATACAGCTATTTTATCTTCATTTCAACAATATTGATAGATAAAGGTGATATAATCTATCTATAATTCCAGTAATCTCTGTCTGTCTGTCTGTACGTCTGTACGTTTGTTTGTTTGTCTGTGACCGCTGTTTCTCGACAACTACCGGTCCGATATACTTGAAACTTGCCAGGTATATTGCTGGGGACCCGAGGATGTGCCTTTTCAAGGTTTCATATTAATCGGACAATTACTTACCGAGCTATGTCCAAAAAACGATTCAACCAATCAGAGAGCAGCGAACGATCGCGTGTGCCGAACGTGGAGGACACACTCTGCCTCGGATGGCACATTTGAGAGCGTATTCATTTATTTCACGTTTGCAAACTATGTTGGCGTTAAACTATGTTTTACAACTAATAAAAACGAATTTGCGATTCATTCGCTTTCCTGCGCGTTTGTGTACGCGATGGCGATTTCTTTACCAAACTCCGGAAGCCGTTCGCTTTGGACCGAACCATTTCATGTAAATAGAGGGGGGGGATTGTCACCACTCGCAAGCCGTTCGCTTTGGACCAAACCATTTCATGTAAATAGAGGGGGGGGATATAATTTTAGATATATATATAGTACGGGCATGCCCTAGTATAAAAAATATCATGAAACATTTACATTTTGTAGTCCATTGTATAATTTAAATAAACATAAATGCAAATTTCGCATGTGGAAAAGTAAATACACCCTTGGCTCTAATAGGTGGTATTGCCCCCTTTGGCAGAAACAACCTCAAGTAGGCGTTTCTTATAACTGTCTACCAGCCTCTGACATCGACTGGGAGAAATTTTTGCCCACTCCTCCATGCAGAATTCTTTCAGCTGTGCGATGTTTGAGGGGTTTCTTGCATGCACAGCTCGTTTCAAATCCCCCCACAACATCTCGATGGGATTTAGATCCGGGCTTTGACTTGGCCATTCCAGAACCCTCCATTTCTTTCTTTTCAGCCATTCCTTGGTGGATTTACTGGTATGTTTAGGGTCATTGTCATGTTGCAAGGTCCACCTTCGGTTGAGCTTCAACTTCTCCAACAGATGGCCTCACATTATCCTCAAGGACCCTCTGGTACAATGAAGAATTCATAGTGGATTCTATGATGGTGAGCTGCCAAGGCCCTGATGCAGCAAAGCTGCCCCAAACCATAATATTTCCACCACCATGCTTTACACTTCGTATCAGGTTCTTGTGGTCAAATGCTGTCTTTGGTTTTCGCCAAACATGTCTTCTGGTACTGTGGCCAAATAGCTCTACCTTTGACTCATCTGTCCAGAGCACATTGTTCCAGAAGTGCTGGTCTTTGCCTAGGTGTTCATTGGCAAACTTTAGTCTTGCCCTGATGTTCTTTCTGGCCAGCAAAGGTTTCCTCCTGGCACATCTCACATGTAGATCAAATTTGTGCAGCCTCTTTCTAATGGTGGACTCGTGCACTTTTACATCAACAGTGGCAAGAGCTACCTGTAGGTCCCGTGATGACATTCTGGGGTTCTTAGAGACTTATTTCAGCATCTTGCGGTCTGCTCTTGGGCTGAACTTGCTGGGGCGGCGTGGCCTGAACAAGTTGGCAGTTGTTTGGAATCTTCTCCACTTGTAGATGATCTTCCGGACAGTCGAATGATTGATTTAAAATTGTTTGGAGATCTTTTTAAATCCCTTCCCAGACTCGCAGGCATCTATAACCTTCTTTCTGAAGGTCTCAGAGAGCTCTTTTGATCTAGGCATGGTGACGCAGCACACTTCAACAACAAAGAGCAAACCAAACTAAATGTCTGAGGTTTAAATAAGACAGGTTCCTCCAAGATCCTCTCTAACGATGTTCTAATCATTTGCACCTGAGCTGGTGCACCTGATTCTAATTTTAGGTATTTGAAGTAGTGATAAATGTAGGGGTGTACTTACTTTTTCCACATGCGAAATTTGCATTTATGTTTATTTAAATTATACATTGGACTACAAAATGTAAATGTTTCATGATATTTGTTATATTATATCACCTTTATCTATCAATATTGTTGAAATGAAGATCAAATAGCTGTATGCTGAAATATGTTGAAAAAGTCAAAACTTTACATAGGGTGTACTTACTTTTTCACGTGACTGTATTGTTGCGGAGATGAGGACTGTATTTTTTTGATTGTGTGCTGTATTATTGTTATTATTGGTTATTCTGCGCCCCCTGCCTCCGGAGCTGTGTAAAGGTGAAAGGGCATCCCATAATTAGTCCACAAGCATACACGTCAGCCAAGTAATAGAATACCCCTGTTGATAGTTATCTCTTATTCTGTGTTTTAGGGTGAGGCTGTGTCTCCCATTAATTGAAGTACTCCATTGCACCAGTGAAAGAGAATAGATCCCCTTTCATTCCCATCCCCAAAATCCCCATATCCTTCACATCCCCTTTCGTCATTGCCGAGCCTCGATTGCCCATATTACATCCCCTCTCGTGATTGCCGAGCCTCGATTCTCAATTACCTCCCCTCCAATAACCGCCATTGACCACGAGGCAGGGTCGGAGAAGAAAGGCGTGTCTCCACCTCGTCATAGAGGGGAAGAAAGGCGTGCCCGCCCGTCGTCATCAAGGGCGGAGCCAGAGGGTCGCATGACCAACCAGGGCCGAGGTGAGCACCCCGATGGGCGTGTCCTGAAGGCCGGCGGCTTAATCGCCGGAGGCGTTATAAAGGCGCGCACGCAGGAGTTAGTGAGTCGGTTGCCAGGGGAGAGTCGTGAGGAGTCAGTCAGTAGAGTCGGTGGTCAGTTGGTTGCGTTGGTTGCGGTGAGGAGTCGGTGGTGGTGGTCAGTTGGTTGCGGTGAGGAGTCGGTGGTAAAGAGTGAGTGGACCAAGAACGAGTTGAGGGTTTGGACCAGACGAGTCGGACAAGGCCTGGCAAAGCACGCGACGTCCACAGCAGCCACAAGAGCAGCTTGGGGGCCTGAACGGCGGTTTGGAGCAGGGCCGTAAAGGAACGGCGGCTGCTAAACGCGCCGGTTGAGCTGCAGGACCCCCTTGGACCTCCCTCTCCCTCCAGCCATCCACCTCCTGCCATTCCATCCTTCTTGTGTACGTGAGTTTGTTCTGTTTGTTCTGTCCTGGGTTAATTAAGCTTGTATAAGTTAATAATTTCACTGTGTCACCTGCGTCTTATGTGCTTGTAAATAAACGTGACTGCTTTCTTTTTGCTTATGTGTGTAAATAGTCAATAAATTCAGTAGTATTTCCAAACCTTTCTTTGCCTTCGTTTTCCTCTTTGCATTCGTCGTGTTAGTCTTTTCCCTCATTGAGCAGCTGCGGTGCGATCCGGCCAACGTTTGGGTGGAATCGGGTGAGTCGGGGATCCTGTAACGGTCGCGGTCGGACCATCCGCTCGGCCCATCATAACATCTAAACCGCGATCAGTAACAATTGGTGTCTGGGAGTGAGATTCGGGGCCCGAACCAAATTTTTAAAACATCAAAAAAAAAAAATTTGGTCAAAATTTGGAGCGGCCGAAATTTGTTTTGTTTTACAAAACCCGAATTTTGAAATCGCGCCATGGCTGGTCAAGGCGACGGGATGCCGGTGGGTGAGCTAGAGATAGACGGGGTGGAATCGACCCAGGACCTCGGGGAAATGTATATGGAGGATGTGGTTGAGGGGGTATCAGGCGCACAAGATGGCGTCCTCGCGCACATGGTTGTTGAGGCACCAAATTTAGTCGTGGCAGCCGAGCCCGCAGTGCCAATGGACTTTTGCCTATTTATGACGCATTTCATGGCATCTATGAAGGGTGACAGTAGGGGATTGGATGCAATGATGGCTACCCAGGGAATCGACATGAAAAAAAGGAGGAAGGAAGCAAAGGACAACCCGGAGGGATATCGGGAGCAAATAACCGACAGCATAAAAAAAATGGGGGAGTTCGTAGATAGCATGGGAGGCGGGAGAGGCACATCGGTGCACGACGAGGTAAAGCAGGTCGAAAAGCGCTGGTTGAGCGAAGCGGAGGAAAGCGCGGGTACAATGACCGGGGTAGAAATCGCGACACGGGGTTTGGAAAAGCCGGCGACCGATGAGGTAGAGGGTGTTTTATTAAAGCCAGCGGTCGTCGAGGTGAGTAAAGAAAAAGCGGAAGTGGGCATTGAAATTGAAGAGATGACGGAGGTAGCCCGGGAATTGCAGGGAGAAATGGAAAATGTACAAAGTCCCTGCTCACATCACGATGCTGTGCTTAACCCGAATGGAAGTTTGCAGGTTCGCGTGGAGAAAAGGATCCCCCAGGTGAGTCGTGCTGTATATTGTGCTGGGAGATTTTGTAAAAGGATGTTTGGCGACAAAAGAATTTTCGCGCGCTTGGGATCGAGGAAGCATCCGGGCGTTGGTGAAGGGTCCCGTGTGAGTGGAAATGGCACGCGTGGGAGGAAAAAGTGTGCGTCGGCGAGTGGGTGTGTTATAAAGTGTGGGAGCGAAACCGAGTGCGAGCGAGAATGCACGTCGGTGTGTACGGAGTGTACGTGCGAGGGTGAGAGTGACACGAGGAGTGAGTTGGTGGTGGAGCGGGTGCGAGGATGCACGCATGGGATGAACGGCGAAGGTGTGCGAGAAAGCACACCTGAGTTGGTAGTAGCGCGAGTGTGGGAGAGCCCATCCGAGCGCGTTAGTGGGTGGATGCAAGAGTGCACGCCCATGGTGAGTGTTACGGAGGACGTAACAGAGGAGAGGTGTGGACCAAAGTGTGCGCAAGAGTGTGCGCGAGAAGTGTGGTGTGTAACAGGGAGAGCGTTGGTGGAATGTACGGACGGCGTTGGAACGACAGGTTTTGTGAGGGTGAAAGGGGTAGCGTATGCTTGTAAGCATGCAAGTGAAGCATCGACGGTAACCGGGTTAGCGGTTAGGGCGACGGATAGCCGATGCGAGCACTCGGTGCGAGGGGAGCTTTGTTGGGTGCGAGGCCCGGCGCGGGTCGATGCTGCGTCGCTTCTCTTCGAAGCGTCGTTGCCGATTCGGGCTTGGCCCCGCCCCGCACGGTCGAGTCCGGGCTTTGTCGGGCGAGGCGACCGGTCCGGTTCAAGGGCGAGTGGGAGGAGGCGGAACGGTGCCCCCTCGCGGGGACGGGGTTCCGACCGACGGAGATTGAGCCATCGGGCCCGGGACCGCAAGGTGCCGCGCCGAGATGGTGCGTGGAGCCTCGGTCCAACCAAACCACCTCCCTTGAACCGAAAGCCGGACGGATTCAACCTGCAGGCGACCAAACCACCCGAATTCATTGCTCGGCTTTACGAACCGAGTTTAATGATGTCATGACGCACCGAGGCTAGGATATAGCGGACTGTGATGATGATGGTAGTGATTTGATACGAAATTTATAATAGTGGGTAGAATTGGCAGTAAATGGAAAATTTTTGAAATGGTTGGAATTTGGACGAGCAAAATTTATAGTGAGAGACCGCCGATGTGGTGGGATGGCAAATCCACCATCCCTCACAGGGGGGGCAAATGCGCAATAGTTTATGGGGTGGCTATGACAACCGAGCCAGGGAGGGCTTGGATAATGATAGGGATCTAGAAGAGATTGACATTAGGTAACGTTAAGGTTTAGTTAGTGACTGATACCTGTAGTGGGGACGCAGGTAGTTTAGTGTGGATGATAATGACGTGGGAGCGCAATAGTTTAAAGGGACGACTGGGAAGCGCAAGTTTCAGAGGGGAGTAGTTAGCTGAGATGATGCCGTGTGTTTGAGGATTGAACAGGTGTGATTGCACAGGTGTGCAACTGAACAGGTGAATGGAGCAGTGTATGAGGGAGTAGTGGTGATTGCGTGTTGTGCTGACAAAATGGTCCAGGAAGAAAGGAGGGTGCAGGTGGCACCAGGTATGATTGCACAGGTGTGCAACGACAGGTGAATGGAGAACAGGGTATGGAATAAATGGTATGGAGTATTGGAATGGATGGTCGTGGAGTGAGTATGGTGGAAAATGTGGAGTGGAGTGGATGGTGCGAAGGTGTGAATGGGGGAAGAGTGGACCCCCATCACGGATACCCGGGGCGGGTAGTGTAAGTGTTAGGTAGAGGGTACAGGTAAATTGTGGTTGGATATTGGCATCTGTGGTGCGAGTGAAAGAATGGTCTTTGGATGGGTGCATTAGTGTTGTGGAAATGGCTGGGCGTGTAGCCTGTTAGTGTGTGTAGTTGGTTTGGGCACTCCACCACTGTGAGGATGTCGGCCAGGTGAGGCCGCAGGTGGGCTCTGGGAGCCGGTAGTTGTGGATGGGGCCCGAGGATCCGGAGGACGGACCCGGGTAGCCCAGTGCCAGAGGGCACCAAGGGGTGACAGAGCCAGGAGAGGGCCTTCCCCAGTTAGTTAGGTTAGGGTGAGGAGCTAGGTAAGCTCGGGTGGCAACTGCAGTGGTGGAGGTGTGCAGGTGGGTAGATCTGCTGGGAGAGCTACACGTCGCAGCCCAGAAATTGTGCGAGGGCACCGGGAGATGAATCGGGGGAGTGAGACCCCAAATTGAGAAGCACCACAGTTTGGTCAATGGGAATTGGTTTTTAGAACCCATAGTGTAAGCTGGCCAATGGATTGGCAGGGAGAGACCCCGGGTAGTGTAAAGTGTGTTAATGTCATTTAGAAAGTAGTTAGGATGAAGGATCTCCTCGCACCATCTGCATCCACTCACCTGAGGTGACAGGTACTCCACACCATGCCATGGTTTGATTATTTTTTATGATGCAAATGTTTGGATTGTGAGACGCATCATGACGTGGGTGTGACATTGTGCTTTGATGTTCCATCTCTGCCTCCTTATGAGGATTGATGATGAATTTGGTGATGGCAAATTTTGAAGTAGAGGGATTGTGGCGACGAATTTGGTATAGGGGAAATATGGGGAAGACGTGACAGTAGTGACGAATTTGCAAATGTGTAGATTTTTGTACCTATGGGGTAAGGGCAAGGGTAGGGTAGGTGAGAGGGGGGTGACGTACGGTAGGGACGAGCTTTCTCACTTCGCCCTCCGTACGCATTTCGCCTTGCATTGCCTTATTGATGTGTACCCTTGTGACCTTACCCCTCGCTCAATTGTCTTTCCCCTTTTGTCTCCCACATGACCTGTGCGCCATTGGGTGCCGAGGGGAGCGTGCGTGGGTCGGCCATTGTGCGCCCGAAATTCCCAGAACCAGCTGTCTGCATCGATGCACCACATTATGGACCACATGTCTGTGGCCGAGCACCACTTATGGACCCCATGGGTTGGGGCATGGCCCCTCTGCTGGAACCGGCCATGAGGGCCCGAAATCTTGCTGGCGGACCTTGGCCACAGGGCACCGATGCCCCACAGGTGAGCCACACTAGTCGGCCCTGTGGGCTATAAATAAAATCAAATAAAAAGGACACATTGGGTGCATTTTTCAGTTCAAATAGGCCGCCAGTAAGAAAATGAAAGAATGACAACATCTGGAAGAACAAATAATAATCACCCGCAGAGGGAGCCGAAGAGCAAAAGACACCTGCAGGGTTTGGGTTTGTTGGTTTTATTTTATTGATGAACAGTGGTGACTGCACTGATTGGTGCTTGAGAATGTATTGGTGTGTTTTTGGGTGCTTTCATGGTGCGTCAATGCAGAGCAGACTGTCTCCCCCCAGAAAGAACAATTACAGGTCCTGGGTTAGTCTTGTAAATAAAAGTAGCGTCAAGT
Organism: Myxine glutinosa; assembly: GCF_964187855.1. Taxonomy (NCBI): domain Eukaryota; kingdom Metazoa; phylum Chordata; class Myxini; order Myxiniformes; family Myxinidae; genus Myxine; species Myxine glutinosa. Next base: position 164,137,259 of record NC_136263.1, read on the forward strand.
GTAAATAATGCTTCCCACCGTCAGTGTGTAGTTTGAAGACCATTCCGCAATTCGGTTAACTGTGGGCGTAAGTCTGTTAGGCAGGGTGCAATGGAGCAGCGGGACACATTTATTTATGTTTTAAAACTGTGGCACTCAGGGTCAGGTTAAAAGTAGAGGGAACTACACCTACGTGTCACACTAAATAAAAGTTGTAGGCCCGGGACGGGCCTAAGAGGAGGAGGGTGCAGTGTTGCGGAGATGAGGACTGTATTTTTTTGATTGTGTGCTGTATTATTGTTATTATTGGTTATTCTGCGCCCCCTGCCTCCGGAGCTGTGTAAAGGTGAAAGGGCATCCCATAATTAGTCCACAAGCATACACGTCAGCCAAGTAATAGAATACCCCTGTTGATAGTTATCTCTTATTCTGTGTTTTAGGGTAAGGCTGTGTCTCCCATTAATTGAAGTACTCCATTGCACCAGTGAAAGAGAATAGATCCCCTTTCATTCCCATCCCCAAAATCCCCATTTCCTTCACATCCCCTTTCGTCATTGCCGAGCCTCGATTGCCCATATTACATCCCCTCTCGTGATTGCCGAGCCTCGATTCTCAATTACCTCCCCTCCAATAACCGCCATTGACCACGAGGCAGGGTCGGAGAAGAAAGGCGTGTCTCCACCTCGTCATAGAGGGGAAGAAAGGCGTGCCCGCCCGTCGTCATCAAGGGCGGAGCCAGAGGGTCACATGATCAACCAGGGCCGAGGTGAGCACCCCGATGGGCGTGTCCTGAAGGCCGGCGGCTTAATCGCCGGAGGCGTTATAAAGGCGCGCATGCAGGAGTTAGTGAGTCGGTTGCCAGGGGAGAGTCGTGAGGAGTCAGTCAGTAGAGTCGGTGGTCAGTTGGTTGCGTTGGTTGTGGTGAGGAGTCGGTGGTGGTGGTCAGTTGGTTGCGGTGAGGAGTCGGTGGTAAAGAGTGAGTGGACCAAGAACGAGTTGAGGGTTTGGACCAGACGAGTCAGACAAGGCCTGGCAAAGCACGCGACGTCCACAGCAGCCACAAGAGCAGCTTGGGGGCCTGAACGGCGGTTTGGAGCAGGGCCGTAAAGGAACGGCGGCTGCTAAACGCGCCGGTTGAGCTGCAGGACCCCCTTGGACCTCCCTCTCCCTCCAGCCATCCACCTCCTGCCATTCCATCCTTCTTGTGTACGTGAGTTTGTTCTGTTTGTTCTGTCCTGGGTTAATTAAGCTTGTATAAGTTAATAATTTCACTGTGTCACCTGCGTCTTATGTGCTTGTAAATAAACGTGACTGCTTTCTTTTTGCTTATGTGTGTAAATAGTCAATAAATTCAGTAGTATTTCCAAACCTTTCTTTGCCTTCGTTTTCCTCTTTGCATTCATCGTTTTAGTCTTTTCCCTCATTGAGCAGCTGCGGTGCGATCCGTCCAACGTTTGGGTGGAATCGGGTGAGTCGGGGATCCTGTAACGGTCGCGGTCGGACCATCCGCTCGGCCCATCATAACATCTAAACCGCGATCAGTCACAGTATATTAGAGAATATAAATTTATGATGTTATCGCTCACGTGGTCTGGCAGCCATATTGGATCAAAGAAAAAAAATGTTCAAAAACAGAAGAGTTGGATTGCAACAAGTTGACTGCGCAGGGTAAGTATTCTATGAATACCATCTAGTTGTGTTTGCGATTGCTCCTCTCTTCTTCCCCTCGCACCAACGTTTGCACATGCTCGTGGTCACTCGGAAGCTGGCCATGAACCGAATGGTTTTACCTCATTAAACATTAGTATGAGAACCTGACCTCTTTTCATTATTGGCGCAGCTTTTAATATGCCCATACGATACATTATTCAATCTAGCCAGGAGCCAATCACATTGCACCTAGCCTCACACCAATCAATCAGCGTAACCGCAGATGGAAGAACGGACAGCCATCAGAGGCGGATTAAGATTTTTGGGGCGCTGGGCCAAACAATATTTAGGCCCAAAACATCCCCCCAAAAACACGAATGTATGAAAATGTATTAATACCTGGACTTCATTAAATGTTACACTGAATAATAAAGCATACAATATGTAAACTGGTCAGTTTTCGCAAACATATACATACATGTTTGCTTAGGTATCGTGTTTGCCTAGGTAACGTGTAGCATCCATCCCGGTGGTGGGAGAATGTTTTTTTGTTTTTTTTTGTGTACAAGATCAAGGCTCATGAAAGAGCTAACATTAATGCCATAAAAACAAACTGACACAAAAAACGTACCATCAAGGGAGCGGGAGAGAATATGGGGAGAGAGAGGGAAGCACACAAGTACAACAGTAGAGAACAGGGACATCGGGAGATCTGTGGGAGGGAGAGCGCTTGGGGGGAGGAGGCATGGGAAGTGGTGAGGGTGGAGGAAGTATAAAACACATGGACACTGCAAGGACTTCAAGGAAAGAAGTCGGTATTTCAAAAAAGTGGATCTGGGGTGAAATTAACAGGGGTAGAAAAGATCAAGGTTTTGGATGGGGGAAGATAAGAGTTGGCGGTGAACAGCTGTTTTAAAGACCTGGAGGGTGGAGTGGGATCGAAGAGAGTGAGGGAGTTTGTTCCAGAGGCGGGAGAAAAGAGGAATGAAAGAGTGAAGGTGAGCAGTGATTACGAGTGATATTTCAGAACCCTCAATTGTATCATGACTAAGAGGACTCACTCCCTCTGTGTTATTTTCACAATGGCTCAGGCGATGTTGCTTTATTTTCGACTGAAAAAAATCCAGACAAATTCCCATGTTTTATTGCCCTTTTCCCCCTCATGGAAAACAAAATGACATGTTAAGGTGTTCCATTACCAATCAGCTTGCCAAGCCAGCCGTTCCTTATCAACCATTTCAATGGAGTGCTTTCTTGAGTGCTTAAACCATATTAACTCCGCCACCGAAGGTTATGTTTTCCCACCTGTTCTGTTTTTGAACATGATATCTCAAAAGGTTGTGGACGGATTGGGACGAAACTTGGTGGACTGATTGGGTTTGTGACATGGATGAAATGATTCGATTTTGGTGAATATTCGAATCCGGATCTGGATCTGAGAATTTTCACAATTTGCAAGTGATTCTTCATCATTGAATGAAAGGGCCAAAAACGATATATAGCAAGATATTTCAAAAAGTTTTGGACTGATTATGACAAAACTTGGTGGATGAGTTGGTTAGGTGACAAGATCAAGCCGATTTGATGTTAGTTCAGCTCCGAATCCAGATCTTGCCTATCAGTGGGATACAAAACGTGACCTGTACAGCTTAGCGGAGGTATGCTCGACACCGAGTGCTGTTGTCGTTACCCTGCGCTCGATTAGCGAAAAGCAGGGTTCGGCATTCGGGTGCCTACGTGTGGCGTACGTGAGTGTCTGCATTCATAAATTCATTTTATCGGCAACCGTTGGTCTGATTGACACGAAATGCTACGGTAGGAGTGCCGCCGCCAGTAGAATTTATTATTCATAATTATGACGTCATAGGTCACGTGGTATGGACGCCATCATGGAAAAACGTTACACCTCTACATCTCCCAAACTGCTGAATAGAAAAACTTGAAACAAGGTTCATTGTTAATTACTCCTGATGGGGAATAAGATTTGTTGATGATGATGTCATTGGTTCCTTCATTATGACAGATGATTTGACAAGTACAACAACAACAAACAACAACAGGCATTTTAAGGCCATTTTCCCTGCAAGAGCGGGGGTTAGCCTTGCGGTCCCCATGACAATCTTCTCCATTTTGCCCTATTTTCGGCATCTCCCCTTGTTAACCCCCTTGCCCGCATTTCTTCTTCGACCATCTTTAGCCAAGTCTTTCTCAGTCTTCCCCGTCCGCTACTTCCTTCTACATTCATTTCCGTCACTCTTCTCAACCAGTCACTTCCATCCTTCCTCAACACATGACCAAACCATCTCAACCTGTTCCTCTTCACAGCATCAATCACAGGCTCTATTCCCATCATCGTTCGCAATTCATCATTTGTATTCCTCTCTCTCAACGATACTCCACACATCCACCGAACCATTCGCATTTCCACCCTTTCCAGCCTTCGTTGCTGCTCGACGTTCATTACCCATGTCTCACTCCCATAAATCATAACACTTCTCACACATGCAGCATACACCTTTCCCTTCTGCTTCAAAGACACTCTCCTCCTCATCAGCACGCCACTCAGTTCCCGAAACTTCTTCCATGCACATCTCACTCGAGCAACCGTTGCCGAGTCTGATCCACCTTCTCCATTCAGCATGTCTCCAAGGTAACAAAATGTTTTCACACCTTCCAGCTTCACGCCATCTTCAACATCCAACTCAACATTTCCTCCATCTGCAGCATCCTCTATGCACACCTTACACTTGAATGTAGCTGCCACACTGGTAAATGACCCTCTCAAACCACTACATTTTTGATGAACCCACTCAGCGCACATTGTACATTGAATGGAATTCACTCCGACACCCTTCCTGCACACAGCACACGGACACTTCCCAGTTCTTTCCACCTCACCACATGCTTTACCACTTGCCATCACCTTCGTTTTTCCGATATTCACCTTCAGACCTTTTGTCTCCATACATTCCTTCCACTTGTTCATCTTCTCCTTCAGTCCAACCATACTTTCTGCAATCAACACCAGATCATCTGCATACAACAACTCCCACGGTAAACCCTCCTTTACATTCTGAGCCAGCACCTCCATCACAGCTACAAATAGTAGTGGACTTAGTACCGACCCCTGATGCACTCCCACCTTCACCTCAAACTCACCACTGTTCCCATCCTTCGTCCTTACAGCTGTGCGCGCTCTTTTGTACATTGCCATCACGACTCTGATCAAACCTTTCCTCCACTCCTAACTTCCTCAATGCCCATGTCACTACTTCACGTGGAACCCTATCGAATGCTTTCTGCAGATCAACAAACCCAAGAAACAACTTCTTCGTCTTCACCATATACTTCTCCTGCAACTGCCTCACAATAAAAAGCGCGTCTGTTGTTCCTCTTCCTGGCATAAATCCAAACTGCATTTCGTCAATCTTCACTTTCTTCCTTATCCTCTTCTCCAACACCCTTTCCAATACCTTCATTCCATGCTCCAATAACTTTATCGCTCGATACGAGCCACAGTCCAGAGGGGTCACCTTTCCCCTTGCATAGAGGGATGAGGGTACTCAGGTCCCAATCCACTGGAATGCGGCCTTCTTTCACCACCAGATTACAGATCTTTGTCATTCTCTTCACACCCCAACTTCCCGCTGCCTTCAACATATCTCCCACAACTCCCGTCGGCCCTCCCGCTTTTCTACTCTTCATTGATTTTATCACTTCCTCAACTTCCTTCTCGGTTATCTTCTCTGCCGGTCCTAAAACTGGGTTCCTCTCGATGTTGCCGTCCCATTCATTCTCTGCATTCAACAGTATTTCCATATATCTCTTCCATCTTCCTTTAATTCCATCTGGGTCCACAACGATTTGTCCCACTTCATCCTTCAAGCAACTCACCCCCATCACATCACACCTCTCTTTCGCTATCTCCTTTGCAATCCTGAATACCGCTCTCTGACCCTCTTCCGATTCCAAGCGTTCTCCGAACATTTTCCTACATGCCTCCTGCGCCTTTGCTACCTCTTTCTTTGCAGCCTTCTTGGCTGCCTCATAACTTTCATGCTCTGCCTTTTCTGCCCCCATACCCTTCGCCTTCTGCCACTCCTTGAACTTCTTCCTTCTTCTTCCTCTTCTTGAAGTACAACGCTTGATCCAATCAGTATGAATTGTTTTTTCTCTGCAATTATTGGTGCGATTGATACAAAATTTTCACCATAGGAGCGACTCCTCCTGTAGAGAACTTTAATGATAACTATGACATCCTCGGTCACGTGGTACAGTCGCCATCTTGGAAAAACTTCGCACCTCTATATCGATGCAACCACTGCATGAAATTTTTTTAAACATGGCTCATTGTCAAGTACTCCCCATGGGGAATAATATGTGTTGGTCATGATGTCATCGGTGCCTTCGTTATGAAGCCATAACTCGAAAAGTATAACACTTCATCCGATCAGTGTGAATTTTTTTTTCTCTTCAACTGTTGGTGTGATGGACACAAAATTTTCACCATAGGAGCGCTTCCACCTGCAGAATATTTTAATGATAATTATGAAGTCATTGGTCACGTGGTACAGGCGCCATCTTGGAAAAATAGAAAAACGGTGCACATCTACACAAACCAAACCGCTCCAAAAACCAAACCAAACGGAACCGTAACCGCTCCATTGTATCGTATATCCAAACGTTGAATCTCCAAACGTTGAACGTATAAGAACGTTGAAGCATTGTATCTCCAAACTGCTTGATTTAATGTTCTGAAATTGTTTGCATTGTTTTATCGTCAATAGTTTTATTTGGTTGATAAAATGAAGTCGGTCCTATTTAATTTTTAGCCGCGTCACAGACGCTGGTCATAGAGTGCCCTCTGCTGTTGTTGTTGTTGTTGTTGTTCTTCTTCTTGTTCTTCTTCTTCTTGTTGTTCTTGCAGAGAAGACAAAACCTCAAAGCTCCACCCATTCTGGGAACCATAGCTCCACCCATTGTGGGAGAGGCTTCATATAAACAAATATCCACCATTTTATTAACTCGCATAGCTTTGAGGCCTGTTTTGTAGGCCGGTGGTGTCTTCCTCTCTCACACAGTTTTATTTCAAATCAAATTCGATATATCATTTCATTTTTCACAGTCGCTAACATAGTTTTAGACTCGGTTGAAAAAAAACGGGAAGAAAATCCGATGAAAGTTGCCCTTTATAGAACGAAATGAATTCTCAAAGGCCTGTAACTTCAAGTCCATTGAGATATATTTTTTTTAAATCGCGGCATGGTCAGTCATACACCGCCCGAAATAACAGACGGGAAAATGCCGAGATATATTAAAAATTCGTCCATTTGATGACAATCGTCACGATGAAATATTTAATTTATACGTCGTCACAATAATGTGGAGAGAGGAGCATAGCTTCGTTCACGTGTCGCAACATACGGGAAATTGCCGAGATATATATATTTTTAAATTGCGGCATGGTCAGTCATACACCGCCTGAAATAACAGACGGGAAAATGCCGAGATATATTAAAAATTCGTCCATTTGATGACAATCGTCACGATGAAATATTTAATTTATACGTCGTAACAATAATGTGGAGAGAGGAGCATAGCTTCGTTCACGTGTCGCCACACACGGGAAATTGCCGAGATATATATATATATTTTAAACTGCGGCATGGTCAGTCATACACCGCCTGAAATAACAGACGGGAAAATGCCGAGATATATTAAAAATTCGTCGCCACACACGGGAAATTGCCGAGATATATTTTCACTTTGCACAAAAATAACATCAAGTAATCAAATAAATAGGAATGTCCTGTGCCTATAACATCGACGTTATAGGCACAGCTGCATCTAGGCATTGTGTAACATCGACGCGGCTTTTGTTTTAATTAAAACTTTTTGTACTTGTTGTTGATAAAATGGAGGCTCATGGTAGTGTGAGGTGATAATGTGGCAGTGGGGCCATTGCTGGATAGAACAAGTAAGGGTATGATCGAACAAACATGAGTAGAGAGTGAAGTGGGTGAAAATCAGCAACCTGTTTTTTTCTTAGCCGCGTCGCAGACGCTGGTCATAGAGTGCCCTCTGCTGTTGTTGTTGTTGTTGTTCTTCTTCTTCTTCTTGTTCTTCTTCTTCTTCTTCTTGTTCTTGCAGAGAAGACAAAACCTCAAAGCTCCACCCATTCTGGGAACCATAGCTCCACCCATTCTGGGAGAGCCTTCATATAAACAAATATCCACCATTTTATTAACTCGCATAGCTTTGAGGCCTGTTTTGTAGGCCCGTGGTGTCTTCCTCTCTCACACAGTTTTATTTCAAATCAAATTCGATATATCATTTCATTTTTCACAGTCGCTAACATAGTTTTAGACTCGGTTGAAAAAAAACGGGAAGAAAATCCGATGAAAGTTGCCCTTTATAGAACGAAATGAATTCTCAAAGGCCTGTAACTTCAAGTCCATTGAGATATATATTTTTTAAATCGCGGCATGGTCAGTCATACACCGCCCGAAATAACAGACGGGAAAATGTCGAGATATATATATTTTGTTTAAATCGCGGCATGCTCAGTCATACACCGCCCGAAATAACAGACGGGAAAATGCCAAGATATATTAAAAATTCGTCCATTTGATGACAATCGTCACGATGAAATATTTAATTTATACGTCGTCACAATAATGTGGAGAGAGGAGCATAGCTTCGTTCACGTGTCGCCACACGCGGGAAATTGCCGAGATATATATTTTTTAAATCGCGGCATGGTCAGTCATACACCGCCTGAAATAACAGACGGGAAAATGCCGAGATATATTAAAAATTCGTCGCCACACACGGGAAATTGCCGAGATATATTTTCACTTTGCACAAAAATAACATCAAGTAATCGAAACAATAGGAATGTCCTGTGCCTATAACATCGACGTTATAGGCACAGCTGCATCTAGGCATTGTGTAACATCGACGCGACTTTTGTTTTAATTAAAACTTTTTGTACTTGTTTTTAAGCAAATTGAAAAAAAGAAAAGAACCATGATGGAAAAAATTGAAACGTGGCTCATTGTAAAGAACTCCACATGAGGAATAGGTGTTGTTAATGATGACGTCATTGGTGCCGTAATTATGGCGTCATAGTTCGACAGGGACAACGCTTAGTCTGATCAGTTTGAAATTTATTGAGCGTGATCTACGCAACAATTATATTAGAGAATAGAAATTTATGATGTCATCGCTCACGTGGTCTGGCAGCCATATTGGATCGAAGACAAAAAACGTTCAAAAACAGAAGAGTTGGCTCGCACCAAGTTGACTGCGCTGGGTAAGTATTCTATGAATACAATCTAGTTGAGCTATATTTAGCTTCATCCTCAAGGCAGGTATTCTGATTTTATGAACCGCAACCTTTCGCCGTGTTCACGGGTTGCTCCATTTACTAGTAAGGGGTTGTTTTGTGATTGCACAATAAATTATAGTGTGGATTTGCTAAACAATACCGATATGTATTCACATTAGGAATTATACAATTTATATTTGTGATTACTGTTGCATTCGTATACATTAAGCGTAGTTATTATTCCACTTAACATGCTTTCTCAACTAATACTAACTTCACACCCTAATCCTGTAATAATCCCATCTAGATAAACATTTGGAAAATCGATTCATCACGTGGCAATGCTTTATTTACTTGAGATGGAGCATACATTCCCTTTGCACTGTGTTTATCACCACTCATAAGGTGATATCGTTTGTTGGCAAAGTGAGACCCACCCTTGGTCTCACCTCGAAAGATGATCAACCACAATCGGTCTCTCGTTATTTCTCATCTCTCGTGATATCGGCGCCCATTGGTTGCATGGGTCTCACGCCGACTCTGCCCGGGACCCTCATTGAATTTGGGGGGTCCCTGGGCACGTGTCCTATATGCCCATGCGTTAATCTGCCACCGACAGCAATCTCTTGTTTTATTAGTCCTCTACCGGTGTACACCGGAGGGGACTATAGGTTTGCACTCCGTCCCTCAGTCTGTCAGTCTGTCAGTCTGTCAGTCTGTCAGTCCGTCATTCCGTCACGCAAAGAACAGTTTTCCGGCCTTTTTATTCTAAACTCTTAACGCTAATGATTTCAAGCCCGGTACATGGTTTCCTCATGATAAGTTACAGATCAAGTTCGAACTTCACGACGTTTCCATCATTTTTGACAAAGTTATGGCACGTTAAACTTTGGTAATTTCCCAAACAGTTTTCCGGATGACAAACTGCTGGTAGGGGACATGTATTGCAGCGCAATACTCAGAATGCTCGTTTATACTAGCAACGGTACCCGCCCTATGGGCGGGGCTTTAATTGTGAGGCCCAAATGAAAAGGCAAAATATCAGAAATTAAAGGCTTATTAATTTTAAACGATTTATATAAACATACGTTAAATCATATCACACGCAAATCATCAAAATCTAAACAGTATTTGTAGAATTTCAATAAAAGCCACATCACTGTTCGTATCGGTAAATATTATTCCATCGTGTTTGGAAAAACTGGAAAATTTTCCTACTTGGAAAAACAATATAGCCTATTTTACTCTAGGGGGTCCCAGGATTACCCACACAAAATTTTGTTGCGATCGGTTCAGCCGTTTTTAAGGTACCTGGGAACAGACGGATGGACAGACGGGCAGACATACATTTGGTGAATTGTAGTAAGACTAGCAACGGTACCCGCCCTATGGGCGGGGCTTCAATTGGGAAGCCCAAATGAAAAGGAAAAATATCAGAAATTGAAGGCTTTATTTTATTTTAAACGATTCATATAAACATCCATTGCATCACATCACACACAAATCATCAAAATCTAAACAGTACATGTCGCCCATTGTGAAAAAAGATTGAATTCTGCAAAACGGAAGCGGCCGCTACACGTCTTTCTCAGTCGCACGTTTATGTGTGAAGAGTGCACGCCAAATCTGTAACACAGAAGAGGCCACTACACCTGTTTCTCAGTCGCTTTGCACACGCTGCCATGTTACTTCGGAGCAGCACGTTTATACAGGAAGAGTTCGTCAGGAGTCGATCTACTCTCTCCTGGTACGTAGAATAAACAGTATTTGTAGAATTTCAACAAAAGCCACATCACTGTTCATATCGGTAAATATAATTCCATCGTGTTTGGAAAAACTGGAAAATTGGAAAAATTGGAAAATTGGAAAAACAACATAGCCTATTTTACTCCAGGAGGTCCCAGGATTACCCACCCAAAATATCGTTGCGATCGGTTCAGCCATTTTTGTGGTACCTTCGAACGGACGGACAGACATTTGGTGAATTATAGTAAGACTAGTGGGGTCACCCGTGGGAATCCCACGGGCATGGACGTGTGTGACATTTCGACCTATTGAGTTCGACGCTGCACCTGCACATGCATTTCACAAAATGGTTACTGCCAATTTATCAGATGCACAAATGATGTAATCTACACAATGCATTTACCTCTGATAACATGTGAATGCATGTGCGTGTACACCCACACCCACACACACATATACACACACACACACACACGTACACCCACAATCATATACACACACATACATACACACACGTACACATGTACACCCACACACACACACACACACACACATATATATATATAGTGTTGCGGTTTTGAGTTTTGGTAACAGTTTGTATAATAAAGGTTAAATATCCCCCTCATAGTTAGTCACACAAGCAACATGTAGCCTTGCGATAGTGTAGTTATCTCTTAGTATTTGTGAGCTTAGTCCTTTTCCTATTTTAGGTCTGCATTGAGTAGAGTAAGGAGAATAGGTCCTACTCCTACTTCTATTGCCTTATCCCGCCTCCATCGCCTCATGCCTCTTTGTGCTGCCTTTGGTTATTTTGGCGCGAATTAACACGAGGCAGGCCTAGGAGGGTCGGGGCGGGACCGAATGAGGGCGGCAGAGGAGCTGACGGTAAGCTCGAGCCGCCAATCAGGGCGCAGAGGGTGTGGCTGCAGCACTGCGTCACAGGGCGTGATTGGAAGGTTCGAGAAGGTTTGGGGCGTATCAATATAAGCGGTTGCGCAAAGCCCCCAGGAGGACTCGCGAGCAGTTGGAGAGAGCGCGTGAGTAGTTGGCCCCCAGGACTCACGAGTAGTGAGAGCAGCGTGTGGTGAACAGTGAAGTTCGAGCAGCAATTGAGGTACGAGGACTGAGTTGGCATTGAGTGGAGAAAGATGCGCATGAACCAGGATACGCGCTCATATGAAAGTGACGCTCGGTTGAGTTTGAAGCCGAGCCGCATATAGCGCATTGAGTTACGCGAGTGATAACGCGCTGTGTAAGGCCCCCTTTACACAGCACGGAGATCGTTGGGTGACCATTGAGCGATCAAAAATTGGCCCGATCTCTCAACGATCTCGTAAGCCTCGAAAAAGCCGTTTCTGTGTAAATGTTTGGGAGATCCTTGTGCGCTCGTTGTGCGATCAAAAATTCAATTTTCGGCAACTTTCATGGCGATCTATAGAGATCTTTGAGCGACCTTGGCGATCATTGAGCGCCCATTGAAACATCCTTGAGATATCAATGGAGACTAAGCCTCCTGCAGCGACCATTGAGAGTTTGCTGAGCACTCGTTGTGTGACCAAGAGAGATCACTGAGAGATATACAGAGATCGCTGAGAGATCAGATGCGACTAAGAGAGATCACTGAGAGACCAGGAGAGATCACCGAGGGATCATTGAGAGTTCCTTGGGCGACCAAGGAGGTTGCTGAGCGTTTCTTGGGCGACAGGGAGCCTCTGGGTACATATATATGAGAGGTTTCTAGTGCTCTTCCATCAGTCTCTGACAAAGTGTTGAAGAAGAAAAATTTCCAGAAGATCAAGAGTCCAAGATGAACAACGAAGCTTTGCTACATGGTGCCATCCTACTAGGTCACCAAGGACTTCTCCAGAACCAGATGGCCATTGCTCTCTTCTGGAGGAGGAGGCAGAGGTGCAGAAGAAGGAGACCAAGAACCTGGTGGGCCCGCCCCTGGTTGACACAAACAAGAAGGCTACGGTTTGGTGACTACAGCCAACTGATGCAAGAGCTGAGGCTGGAAGATCTGGTCTTGGCTTCTTGGTCTTCTTTCTGATGCCTTTCATTCAGTTCTTGTTCAGTTCTTGTTCTTGTTCTTGTGTTCTTCAGCAAGTCTACAGCGAGAATGAAAAATAGGGGGTTTAGCACCCGTATTCATAGCCCCCAATGCCGCACTTCTCATCACCGCGGCAATCTCTCCCCAATCTCTCAACGAACGCTCAACAATCTCTCACGCGGAAATTGATCGCCCAATGATCTTTCAGCAATCTCCGCCCCGGTCTTTCAATGAACTCTATTGGTCTTTCATCGAACACTCAGCGATCCCTCACTGATCACTCAGCCATCTCTAACTTCGGGTGGAAAAATTTGGCGTTCATTGAAAGATTGCTGAGAGATCATTGGGAGATCGATGAGATCATTGAGCGCTCCTTGAGCGTTCGTTGAGCATTCGTTGATAGATCACTTCCCTTGGCGATCGTTGAGAGATTGTTTTGGACCGAGTCAAAACTTTGAGGAGTCCGTCGCGACCGTGGAAATCACGGGAGATCACTGGAAGATCATTGAGAGATCATTGAGAGATCTTGGCAATCGCTGGGTGCTCATTGAGATTTTTTCATCGCTCAACGATCTCTCAACGATCGCCACCCCTGTGTAAAGGGGGCATAACGCATACTTTTCCTTCCTACCTCATCGGCTGCCTTTTTTTCGGGAGACGCGCTACGAGGATCCTTCCACCGCCTGCGTGCCTTCTTAGCGGGACGTGCTGGGACCGTGGAGAGCCGGACAGGGCCGTTCCTGGAAGACCAAGTCGGCGCATTTGGCCTGAACATCAACCTGCCTGCAACTCCCTGTGTGAGTGTGATGGGCCCGAGTCTGGGGGTTAAGAATAAGACTGTTTAAGTGCTGCTCTGTGTCTCAGCATCTACCGATCATTGTACATACGTGTGGGAATAATAATTAAACCTGTGTTCTTCCTTCCATTCGATCATTCTCGTGTTTTCCTCATTGACTAAGCGTGGTACGAGTAGAATCGCTCGGATCGGGTTCCACTACTAGAAAACTGCATGGACCACGTGGTACTCAATCCGTTCGATGTACCCAAATCACACATGGCTCGTGCGAGACTTGCTTCCCCGCTTCTGTGGCGGCACAGGGATTTAGGTACGAGCGAGACTTTGTCCCGAAACCCTACCTTGCGTTTGCCCGGATGAGGCGTTTCAAGTCTCTCGGTTCCGCCAAGCCCAGGAAGAACAAGGGGCTTAATCCCCCCTTTGTAAGGGTAAGAAGGGCGGCGGAGAACCGTAACATTTGGTGTCCGGGAGTTGGATTTGGAACCCTAACAAAAAAAATTTGGACGAATTGGCCCCAAAATTGCGAGCAACCGAAATTTAGTTTTTAAAACCAAAATTTATATTCGTACCATGGCTAGCCAAGATGGTCGAATGACGGTGGGGGTAGATGATGAGGAGGAATTAATGACCCAGGACCCACAGGAAGAGCTGGTAGATGAAGGAAGAATTGATGAAGGGCCGGCAGCAGGGGTAGAAAATGGCGGCGCCTCGCACATGGCGGCGATGGCTGAGCCCCCAGCGCCAATGGATAATTGGATATGGCCCTTTTTATGGTACAACTCAGGGCGTATATGGGAGAAGAAATGGATAAAATGAGGGACGTAGGAAGGTGTAACAAGGGCGAATTGAAAGAAACAATGGACGCCCAAAGTGACAAATACACCTGGGAATTGAAAGAAATGGGGGACAAATCCACACAGGAATTGGAAGAGGTGAAAAATTGGGTTGGAAAACAAAATGGACATCCAAAAGAATCAATTGGAAAAAATGAGGGTGGTGTCAAAGAAAGAAATAAAAGAAATGGTGGAGGACATAAGGCGCGGGTTGAGCGAGGAGGTCGCATTGGTACGCGATGAGGTGAAGCAGTGCGAGCAGCGCGTGGAGAGGGAGTTGAGGAAGAGTACGGCCAGATTACATGGGGGTATGGAGGAATTGACTCGGGAGGTAGAGAAGCTGACAGTGGGACAGCAGGAATTAAGGGAGCAAGTGGGGAAGAATACCGACATAATAGGGGGGGCTGAAAGCAGCACAAAAAGAAATAAGACGGGAAGTGATAGCGACGAAGAAGGAATGTCAAATGGTACACGAGGGGCTGACAAAGAGGATAGATGACGTGGTAGAGACGTTGGGGACGAGGGAACGAGAAGTCGGGACCCATATAGAGCCGACCAGGGTGGTCTTAGAAGGAGAAATTGCGGGGGCGCACCGGGAAATAGAAGGGGTGAAACAAACGTTGGAGGAAGTAGAAGAAGGGATAAGTGAAATTAAGAAGAGACGGAAGGAGACTAAAAACGAAATAAAGGAGGAGGTGATGGAATATGTGAAAGGTCTGTGTTGACATTGTGATGACGTGCTTGCTAACCAAATAAAGAGTTTGCAGGTGGCAGAGGAGAAGCGAGGAGGATGAAACTCCGAGGTGAGTGGCGATAATGGCGGAAATGTGTTTGGTGTGAGGGGAGGTTCGACGAGCTTGGGAGTTGGAATAGACCCGGGCGTTCGTGAAATGCCGATGGTAAGGTGTGCAACCGTTTCAGAGTGCGTGCAGAGAGAGAGTGCGCATGGGTGTCCGATGATGGGGTGTGTGAAAGATGTTTGTGCGCCAGGGTGCTCGAGTAGGGAATGGGTAGCGGGTTGCGAGGAGGCGGCCCAGGCATCGACACCAACCAGGGTAGTCCTTAGAGGGACGGGGGACGCACGCGAGCCCCCAGGAGGTAGTGTACTGTGGGGCCCGAACAGTTCGGCCCCATGTTAACCCCGCAGGGAGCAGCGTATGGGGTCCGACCGTCGGGCGGCCATGAGGTTCCGCTCGCGCCGTATGATGGCAAGAGCGATTTGAGGGCATACCTGACGCAATTCGACCACGTCTGTAGGGGTAATGGTTGGAACCCGGACGAAGGCGGGGTACACCTTGTGGCAGCCCTAAGTGGCGCGGAGGCGGAGGACCTGACGGCTTTACCACCTATCACCTTGCTATCACCTTGCCGGACCTCCGCTCGGTCTTAATTAATCATTTCGGCGTGGAACAGCAGAGCGAGCTTGTTAAAGCTCAGCTCGCAGTGCGAAAAAGGAAGCCCCAGGAGACCATCAGGGAATTGGTATAAGACATTCGCCGCGCAGTGGGGATAGCGCATGCGGACATGGCTGCGACCTCGCAAGAAAGCTTGGCGCTGGACCATTTCATCCAGGCCTTCCAGGATCCCGAGCTTCGGCAGCAGCTCGCCATGTGGCGCCCGCAGACCCTGAGCCAGGCGGCCGATGCTGCGGCCCGTTGGGAGGCAGCGAGGCCCCTGGCCCGGGGGAGCGAGCGCCACGCAATGGCGGTGAGACAGGTAGGGCCCGTGGCTGGTGGCGAGCCCCTGAGAGGGTCCACCCCTGAAAGGGGCCCGGACCTGGAGGACATGATCCGAAGGCTGGTGGACCAGCGCCTGGCGGGATCTGGACCATGGCAGGCGGCTCCAGCGGTGGCACATTGTAGGCCACGATCAAAAGCCCCAATTCGGGATTACAGGGGGGGCAATTTGGAATTCCGGAGGCAAGCACCTTACCAGGTGAGGTGCTATAATCGTAACTGGGTGGGTCACCGTGCGCGGGAGTGTAGAGCCCCGCGCCGGGACAGACCCCGGCAGCCGGGACCATCAACTCTGCCTCGAACGGGTCGGACTAGCCGACCCCAGACACCCCCCGCCAGGGCCCGGGAAACTAATAGGTGCCGAGCATGCAGGGCCGTGTTCGGCAGTAGGGGATGGAGAAGAGCCCTCATTGACACGACAGGTCATCTATTGTGGCCAAATTGGTTCTGGTAGTTTGACAATTTTGTGCAAAATTGCCGGCGTGGGGGTAGACGCCGTAGTGGACACAGGAGCTAGCGCCACGATCATCAGCCCTGTGGTCCTTGATTTGAGTGCAGATGGCTGGGATAAAATCCAGCATCTGGAAAATCATTGTTTGCAGTTGGCTACCGGAGTAACAGCCCCCGTCATAGGGCGTGGTTTTGTAACCCTCAAGTTGGGGTCAGTAAAGAGGGAAATAGAAGTTTGGGTGGCAGAATTGTACAACCCATGCCTAATCGGGCTGAATCTGTTGACTGCCAGTGGTTGTAAAATCGATTTGTGTCGGGGGACCCTGCAAGTGGGAATAGATGAGCTGCCTTTGGACGGGGTGAACACGGCCCGAAAGGACGGAGCTGCAGGCTTCTGAGGCCGTGACCATTCCCCCAAGTGCCGAGGCCATAGTGCCGGCCCGATGGCTAGCTTGCCCAACCTGGCAGGAGTCCTGTAGCCTAGTCGAACCGGTGGCAGCGCAGTCCGTCCCGGGTTCAGTCGTGGGCCGCACCCTCGTAAAAAACGGACGGACCGGTGGTGGCCGTCCGAGTAATTAATATAAGTACAGAACCACGCACTAGAGGATGGGGCACGAAGATAGCCAGCTGCACCCCAGTTAATGAAGTCGCGGCAGTGAGGGACGAGAACATCCAGCCGAGCCGGTCCCGGAGGGAGTCTCTAGGAAGTAGTAGGAATTGGCCCGATCCCATTTGTGAGATGGTAAACCGGAGTAGCGTAGAGTTGGAGGAGACCCAGCGGGAGGCCTTACACAAATTAATTGAGACCCACTTGGACATCTTCTCCTTGTCCTCCGAGGATATTGGACGTACGGGCCTGGTTAAACATCAGATCCACACCAGTGAGGCCCGGCCTATTCTTCAGCCCACCCGATGGCTCCCTTGGAGCAAGAGGGAGGAAGCTGATGAGCAGGTAGAAAAGATGCTCAATGCAGGTATCATTGAGTCCTCGGGAAGTTCTTGGATGTCACCAGTTGTGTTGGTTAAAAAGAAAGATGGAACCATGCGGTTTTGCGTGGACTATCGACAACTGAACAACATGACACTCAAAGACTCATACCCCCTGCCAAGAATTGACGATACCCTCGATGCCGTTGCGGGCTCAAATTGGTTCTCAACCTTGGACCTCAAGAGTGGGTATTGGCAGGTGGAGATGGACAGGGCAGCGAAGGAGAAAACAGCATTTTCTACAGGTAAGGGGCTGTATCAGTTCACTGTGATGCCGTTTGGTTTGTGTAACGCCCCCACCACCTTTGAAAGATTGATGGAGCATGTGCTGGGCGGCATGCCATGGCAGTCATGCCTGGTGTACCTGGATGACGTTCTGGTGCGTGCTAAAACATTTCCTCAAGCAATAGCTAATTTGGACCAGGTGTTTGGGTGCCCCTTGACAGGCGGGGTTAAATTTGAGCCCGAGTAAGTGCACTTTGTTTGCTAAAGAGGTGGCCTATCTAGGTCACGTCATTGGTCGCGAGGGGGTAAAAACAGACCCAGGCAAAATTACAGAAGTAGAGGAGTGGGCCGCACCGCGTAACATCAAGGAGGTGCGGAGATTTTTTGGACTCTGCTCCTACTACAGGCATTTTGTGGAAAAATTTGCAGAGATTGCCCGGCCCCTTCATCGGCTTACGGAGAAGGGGGCGTGGTTTAATTAGACAAGGGAGTGCCAGGAGGCCTTCCTAGCTTTGCGGGGGTGTTTGACATCTGCACCCATTCTAGCTTACCCCACCAGTGACGGGACATTTATCCTGGACACGGATGCAAGCCAGGAGGGATTGGGCGCGGTTTTGTCCCAGACACAGGGGGCGTGGAGAGAGTGATCGCGTCTTATAGTCGGGCCCTGATTAGGCCCGAGCGAAATTATTGCGTCACTCGTAAAGAGTTATTGGCTATGCTGGCTGCCATGAGCCATTTCCACTCGTACTTGTACGGGCGGAAATTTCTGGTTCGAACTGACCATTCCTCCCTGCAATGGCTCCTCTGGTTCAAGGAGCCGGAGGGCCAAATGGCAAGGTGGTTGGAAAAGTTGCAGCAGTACGATTTCAGTGTGACCCATAGGGCCGGGAAGGCCCATGGGAATGCCGACGCACTCTCTCGATGTCCTTGTTTGGGAGAAAATTGTAAATTTTGTGCGAGGCACGAGGACAGGGAACAATTGGCAGACTCCACCCCTACCCTCGTAGTCCGTGCAACCCGGGTGAGAGGGCCAATCTTGCCACTAACCACCGATGAAGAATTTGGAACTTTGGTTTGGAGCACGGCCCAGCGGGAGGATCCCGTACTGGGACCGGTGTACGAATGGGTTCGATTGGGAAGAAGACCTAGTGGGGAAGAGGTCACCCCCCTCGGGGTGCCAACAAAGGCATATTGGGCTCAGAAGCAAACCCTGGAATTGAAAAGTAACATCTTGTACCGCAAATGGGTAGAGATTCCCTCTGAGAAAACTTCCTGGCTGGTGATAGTCCCAGAGCAATTCAAGAACACCATTTTGCAGCAGGTGCATGGTACCCGCTCTGGCGGCCATTTGGGCAGGACAGAGGCTGCATCTTGGGTCCGCTGGATGTTCTATTGGGTGAATATGGGGCGCGATATACAGGACTGGTGTTGGAGATGCGACACCTGTACTGCTATAAAGGGACCAGCATGGAGGATGAGGGCCCCCCTTCAATTACACCAGGTGGGGCCCCCCCTTGAGCGGGTGGCCATGGATATTCTAGAACCACTACCCCGCACCCGCCAAGGTAATAAATACATCCTCGTAGTTATGGACTATTTCACCAAGTGGCCGGAGGCCTATGCCCTCCGCAACCAAGAAGCCGGGGTGGTCGCATAGGCCTTCGTGGAAGGATTTGTATGTCGGCATGGGATTCCAGAGGAGCTGCACACTGACCAGGGTCGAAATTTTGAAAGCCACTTATTAAAAGATGTGTGCAAGCTCCTGTCAATTAGGAAGACAAGGACAACGCCCTTATGACCTCAATCTGACAGGATGGTGGAAAGGTTCAACCGAACCCTGGTTCAACAATTGGCATTATTTACCACCACCCGTCAGGACGACTGGGACGAACATCTCCCGTATTTGTTAATGGCCGACCGAACCAGCCAGCAAGGGGCCACCGCATGTTGTCCAGCGTTGCTTCTGAACGTGTGGGAATTGCGGGCTCCCGCCGACTTGCTATGCGGTCCCGTGTCAGAAACCCCTAATAGACCGCCGGTGGAGGGCTATGCATGTCACCTGGAGGAAGGCATGGAGGAAGTCCATGCCTTCGCACGCCGCCAACTTCAGCTGGCGGGTGCCAAGATGAAGCGCAGGTACGACCACCGGAGCCAGGGGAGTCAGTATTCTCCGGGGATGAAGATTTGTTTCTTCAATCCCCGGAGGCGGAAGGGCAGGTGCCCCAAACTCACCTCGCCCTGGCAAGGCCCGGGGTTGGTCCTGGCGCAAATTTGTGACATGGTCATTAAGATCAAAATGGGACCACGAGCCCTCCCTCGGATGGTCCATGCCGACCGAATAAGACCCTATACGGGCGAACAGGCACCCTCATGGATCTCCTTGGCTCTAGAGGCCGAGGCAGGATCCAGTACCTCTAATGACGGGGGCTCATAGTTCAGAGGACTGGGGGGAGTAGTGTTGGGGAATGGTACCCTGCGTGGAGGAATGGTAGTTTTACCATTCCTCACCAGGGCCCATGAGCATTAGATTAGGGGGATGGCAGTGTTAGGCACATGGGGGGCCAGCGATGGTTACCTCCATGGGGCACCGAAGCTAGCCGAGGGAGGGCTAGGATAATTGATAGGGAATTAGAAGACTGTAGAGGACATGAGATTTAAGTAGTGACATTTGTACTGTAGTGGGAACGTAGAGAGATTAGATGGATGATAATGACAAAGGGAGTGCATAGTTTAATGGGATGACGGGAGAGCACGAGTGTTAGGGGAAAAGCAGATAGATAGCTGATGCTGTGTGTGTGAGGATTTGTATTGAGAACAAATGGAATTGTATTGGAGGTGTGTGAATTGACTTGCATGGTGTGCAAGACAAAAAGGTGTGTGAGCACAAAAGGTGTGCAAGATATTTGGTGTGTGACATTTGGTGTGTGAAAGGAGTGGTGTGGAATGCTTGGTGTGGAATAGAAGGTTTGGAATGCATGGTGCGAAGGAGTGAATGGGGGGAGATGGACCCATTCACGGACACCCGGGGTGGGTAGTTTAAAGTCAGCTAGAGGGCTCGGGTAAATTTGTATGGATATTGACACCTGTGGTGCAGGTAGTGGCAAAGTAGTGCTTTGGAGGGTGCATGAGTCAGTGAAATGGCTGGGCGTGTGGTTTAATTGGTGCGTATGGTTATTGGGGCACTCCGCCACTGGTAGTTTGTCGGCCAGGTGAGGCTGCAGGTAGGCTCTGGGAGCCAGTTAGAGTAGTTGTGAGTTGTTCAGTGGGGCCCGAGGATCCAAGGGAAGGACCCGGGTTGCCCAATGCCAAGTAGGGCATCAGGGGGTAAAGAGCCAGGAGAACCCTTCCCCAGTTTAGGTAGTCGCAGGAGCAGGTAAGCTCGGGTGGCGACTTCAGTGGCGGAGGTGCGCAGGTAGTTGGACCTGCTAGTGGAGCCACACGACCCAGCCCCGAAATTGTGCAAGGGCACAGTATGAAAAATTGGGGAGTGAGACCCAAATTCGGATGGCATCACAGGTGGGCAATGGGAATTCGGTTTATAGAACCGCATAGTTTAAAGATGGCTGATTGGCAGGGTACGACCCCAGGTAGTTTAAGAGTTAATGTCAGTTAGTGTAGTTAGGAATTGAGGAATTCCCTTCGCGCCATCCAAAGCCATTCTCCGAGGAGGACTAAGCTCCACACCAAGGCCAGGTGAACTGTTTGAGTGTAAGACGCATCATGACGTAATGGGACATTGTGTTTGTACCATTCCTTCCTTCCTGGGAGGGATTGGGAGACAAATTTGGAGTAGAGGGGGATATGGGAGACAAGATGTAGAGACGAATTCGTAAATACCAGGGAAGGGCTAGGGTAGTGTAAGGTGGGGGTACTTGGGGGGTACAGACGGTTAGGGACGAGCTTGCTCTGCTCGCTCTTCCGCGCCCCTCATGCTGCATTACCTTGTGTTTGTGTGTACCTTTGTGCCCTTTCCGCTTTGCTGGTCGTGCTTTGTCTCTCCCCCCACCCCAGGACCATTTTGGAGGTGGAACTGTGCAGCACCATCGACCTGTGCAGCATTCCTTGCTGCACCTTGCTACACCTGTGCAGCATCCCTGCTGCACTTTGCTACATCTGTGCAGCCGAACTGCGAAGCACTTTGCTGCCATGTACTTTTGTTATAACGTTTCTGCACCTGTGCAGCACCTAGCTGCCACAAACACTTTGCTGCACCACATACACTTATGGACCACAAGTTTTGTGGCCTTACACCTCTACTGTGCAGCACCTTGCTGCAAATTCACCTTGCATCTTCGGACCACTTGTTTTGAGTGGCATAAATGTCACGCAGTCGGACCACATAGGGTTGGCCCTTCTGGCAGAATACAATAAACACAGTTTTTGTGTATTTTTATTATGGTGTGCTAGAGACGACAAGATTTGGAAGTTTAATTAGCCCTGAAGAGCAGGAATGGCCTGTATGCCGGTCAGGGGGCTTGCCGGTTTGATATATGCACACAGAAGACGCAAGAAGCAAGATGCAAGAAGCAAGCAGCAACATGTGAATTTTGGAGTGTGTTTGTGTATTTTGCTGTGCTTTCTCTCCCCTCCAATCTTCTTTCCAAAAAGGACAGGGCCTGGGTCATAGAACTGTAAATAAGGTTAAGTTTTTGTGCTTGTATATAAAATGCTGCCCACCGGCTCTATGTTTAGTTTGACAAATTCCGGATTTGGTTAATTGTGGGCGTGATTCTGTTAGAATAGCTACTCAACTCAATAGGTGGAACATATTTAGTGTTTTAAAACTGTCGCACACACGGGTTAGAGTAAATGTTAGGGGGAACCACATCTATATGTCACATGTAAAAGTAAAAGTAAATTCCCAGATCATTCTCAAAACCGGTCGTTCCAATTTTTGTAGGTTCGACTCGGGGACGAGTCTGACGAGGAAGAGGGGGTAGTGTTGCGGTTTTGAGTTTTGGTAACAGTTTGTATAATAAAGGTTAAATTTCCCCCTCATAGTTAGTCACACAAGCAACATGTAGCCTCGCGATAGTGTAGTTATCTCTTAGTATTTGTGAGCTTAGTCCTTTTCCTATGTTAGTTCTGCATTGAGTAGTGTAAGGGTAATAGGTCCTACTCCTACTTCTATTTCCTTATCCCGCCTCCATCGCCTCATGCCTCTTTGTGCTGCCTTTGGTTCTTTTGGCGCGAATTAACACGGGGCAGGCCTAGGAGGGTCGGGGCGGGACCGAATGAGGGCGGCAGAGGAGCTGACGGTAAGCGCGAGCCACCAATCAGGGCTCAGAGGGTGTGGCGGCAGCACTGCGTCACAGGGCGTGGTTGGAAGGTTCGAGAAGGTTCGAGAAGGTTCGAGAAGGTTCGGGGCGTATCAATATAAGCGGTTGCGCAAAGCCCCCAGGAGGACTAGCGAGCAGTTGAAGAGAGCGCGTGAGTAGTTGGCACCCAGGACTCGCGAGCAGAGGAGAGCACGGTGAGCAGTGAAGTTCGAGCAACAATTGAGGTATGAGGACTGAGTTGGCATTGAGTGGAGAAAGACGCGCATTAACCAGGATACCCGCTCATATGAAAGTGACCATTCATTGTAAAGGTCAAAGGTCGTCCCCTAGTTAGTCCACATTGCAAAACGTAGCGAATCATAGGCCCTCTTCATAGTTATTTCATTATTATGTGTTCCAGGTAAGGCTGTGGTTCCAATAGTTGACTCTACGTTGCATCAATCAAATAAGATAGGCCCCATTCGGTCCATTTGCTCTCCCTCTCCCAATTGTGGTACGCGCCTCTGCCAGGCGCAGTCGCCTCAGCGCTCGCCCCAGACGCCATTAGCCATGTGCTCATCTCGGAGAAGAAGGGGGGAGGAGCCGCCAGATCACGGGCGTGGCACCCCCTCATCATCAAAGGTGGAGTCAGAGAGCCCTTAACCACCAATCAGCACCGCGGTGAGCGAACCGGTAGGCGTGCCCCTCGTAGCCCGCGGCTTGATTTTGGGGAGGGCAATAAAAGGAGGAGTGAGGGACTGCTTACGGAGATGAGCGAGGGAGCATGAACCGGGAAGTTGAGTTGGAGTAAGAGAGAGGAGGGAGAGAGGAGGGAACATCGAACATTCATTCTTGGCGTGAACATCCTGCGGCGTGTGAGAGTCGGCACGCTCGTGGGCGATACCAACTGCGCTGCCTGCCGGGTTTTCTCGCCACTGAACCGGAGCGTGGACGTTCAAGCGGGACCTCGACGTCATGCCGCGATCCCCGGACCTCCCTGCCTGCCCGCTCTGTGGACCGTCTGCCCCTCTCATTCTTCCAGCCATTCCTGCCTGCAATCCACATTCGTGTACGTGAGTTTGTGCTGTCTGTATTGTCCTGGGTATAAGTAAGACTGTTTACGGATTTGCAATGTGTCTTCTTCTTCTGTATATTGCTTTCGTTCTCCTTTAGTTTCTTTGGTTTTGTAAATAATTAATAAATGTCTGTTATTTCTTACCCTTTTGGTTTCATTCTTCCCCGATCGTCTTTGTCTTTTCCCAATTGAGTACCTGTGGCGCGATTTTGGCCGAACCGCTTTCAATCGGGTTTAGTCTTTGGTTAACGGCCCGCGTTGCAGCTCGCTTCGCTCGGCGCAATCCATACATTATGCTGCGGCCCGGGCGGGAGTATTTCCTCACTTACCGGAAGGCGCTGGTACTTATGTCATAGGAAGAATTGGCCTACTACCCTATTCAGCGCTGACCGGGAGTGGCGAGATATCCCCAGGACCGGTCGGATGGCCAGCTTAACAGGACAAGGGGATTAACCCCCCCCCCCTGCTAACGGGAGTGCCATCCCCCAGATCCATAACAATTGGTGTCAGGAGTGGGATCTGGAACCTGGGACTAAATTTATTTAGCCCAAATTTTGGACACCAATTGTGCTATTGGCCATAACAATTGGTGTCAGGGAGTGGGATTTGAGGCCCGAACCAAATTTTTAAAACATCTAAAAATTTGGTCGAAATTACGAGCGGCCAAAATTTTATTAGAACATCCAAATTAAATTGTGCCATGGATAGTCAAGGTGATCGGATGCCGGTAGGGGAGGTAGAATAAGGGTTAGAGGCAACCCAGGACCCCAGGGAGGAATTGGGAGAGAGAGAGGAGGAGAGCGACGAGGATGTGGTAGAGGGGGTGTCAGGCGCACAAGATGGCGGCGCTTCGCACGAGGTTCGAGGCACACGAAATGGCGTCCTCTCACACATGGCGGTGATAGCCAGACCCACAGTGCCAATGGACTGGGGCCTTTTTATGATGCATTTCAGTGCATCTATGAAGGGTGACAGTAAGGGATTGGATGCAATGATGGCTACCCAGGGGATCGACATGGAAAAAAGGAGGAACAAAGCAAGGGCCAACCGGGAGGGATATCGGGAGCAAATAAACGCCAACATAAAAAAGATGGGGAGGGACATAGACCGCATGTCGAGCGGGAGGGGCACATCGGTATGCGACGAGGTAAAGCGGGTTGAGAAGCGCGGGTTGAGCGAGGTGGAGCCAAGCACAGGTAACTGGACCAGGGTGGAGATCGCGACCCGGGGTATGGGGGAGCCGGCGACCGCCGAAGTAGAGAAAATTTTATTCGGACCAGCGGTCATCGAGGGAAAGAAAAAAGAAATTCAAATTGAATCAATCGAACCAATAGTGGTGGAAATTGGAACTGGAGAGACCGCAGACGTAGTAGAGCACTCGCCGGGTGAAGGAGAGGTGGATAATGTACAAAGTCTGAATTCACATCCTGATGCCGTACTTGCTAATCCTTATAAAGATTTGCAGGTGCGTGTGGAGCAAAGAAGAAGAACCCCGAAGGTGAGACGGGCTGTATATGGTGCTAAGCGGTTTTTCGGGAAAGTGTTTGGCGTGAAAAGAATTTTTGTGTGCTTGAGATCGAGGTGTAACCCGGGCGCTCGTAAAAGGTCCGTGGTGCGCGTGATGGATGGCAATGGCACGCGTGTGAGGAAACGGCGTGTGAATGTGAACGGCGCGCGTGTACGAATGGCGTCGGAGCGCAAGTGTGTTACCAAGAGCGAGGGAGAGTGCACGACAGAGTATGGGAGTGATACCGGGTGCGGGAGCGAATGCACGTCGGAGGGTATGTGTGAAACAGAGTGTACAGAGTGTGACACGGAGAGTGAGTTGGTGGTGGCGCGGGTGCGAGAGAGCACACCGGAGCGCATGAGTGGGGATGTGCTGGAATGCACACCTGTAGTGAGTGGTACGGAGTACGTACCGGGAGAGTGTGCGCAAGAATGTGCGTGAGAGTGTGTGGTGATCGTTATGAGTAGACCGGAGTATGGAGCGAAAGAGAACGCACGAGCGAGAACAGTGGTAGCATGTGTGGGATGTATGAGCGACGAACGGAACAAGTGGTGTGAGAATGTCTGGGGAGCATCGACGTTAAACGGAATAGCGGTTGGACTGACGTTTAACCGACGCGAGCTCTCGGTCTGTGCCGGGCTGTGTGTATTGCGGGACCCGGCGGGGATCAGTGCAGCATCGCTTCTCTTCGGAGCGTCGTGCACGATCCGGGTCGGGGCCCGCCCTGCACGGTCGAGTCCGGGCTTTGCCGGGCAAGGCGACCGGTCCGGTTCGAGGGAAGGTAGGAGGGATCGGAACAGCGCCCCCTTGTGGTGGCAGCGTTCCACCCGGGCAAGGTTGGCCCATCGTGCTTGGGAGCGAGAGGCCCTGCGGCCTGTGTAGGGATGGTGCTTTGAAACTCGGCCCAACCAAACCTCCTCCCCTGAACCGAATGTGCCGGATGGACCCAAATGCGGTAGACAAACCACCCGCATTCATCGCTCGGCTTTGCGAAGCCGAGCTTTGAAAATGTAACGACGCACCGAGGCTCGAAGTTTAATGGACATTTGGTAGGGATAGGGAATTTGATTGGCAAATTGGATTGGTAAATTTGATTGGTGAAGGTGATTGGCAGTAAAGATTGGCAAATTTTGATTGGCAAGAATTGGATGGGCAAAATTGATAGAGAGAGATGCCCGATGTGGAGGAATGGCAACTCTACCATCCCTCACATCGCCCGGGCACATGAGCTATAGTTTATGGGGTTATGGCGGTGCAAACCAAGCCAGGGCGGGTTAGGATAATGATTAGGGATCTAGAGAAATGACAATCGGTAACTGTAGAGTTAAGCAGCGACATGTACCTGTAGTAGAGGACATAGGTAGATTAGTTGGATGATAATGACGAGGGAGCGCAATAGTATAAGGGGCGACTGGGAAGCGCGAGTTTTAGAAGGGGGGTAGGTAGCTCAGATGATGCAGTGTGTTTGTGGTATGGTTTATTGAATGAGGCATTGGTATGAGAGTCTTGCTGGTGAGCATGTTGAAATGAGGAATTGAGAGGCAATGCTCGGGAAAGATGTGTGTGTGAGCGTGGGACAATCTGAGTGCCTGAGGCAATGGTTTGGAGAATTGAAAGTTTATTGAGCAGCATATTATGAAAAGTGTGAGGTGATTGTGCATTGTATTGAGCGAATGGTCCTGGAGGAAGGAGGGTGCAGGGAGCACCAGGTGGGATGGAACAGATGCGCAAGTGAACAGGTGTGCAAGTGAACAGGTGTATGGAGAATGGTTGAATGAAATAATTGGTCTGGAGTAAATTGAGTATGGAATGGATGGTGTGGAGTGAGTATGGTGGAAAACGTTGAGTGGAGTGGTTGGTGCGAAGGGAGTGCATGGGGAAGATGAAACCCTTTCACGAATACCTGGGGAGGGTAGTTTAAAAGTAGGTAGAGGGTATAGGTAAATTGTGGTAGATATTGGCATCTGTGGTGCGTGTGGTAGAATGGTGTTTGGATGGGTGCATTAGTGACGTGGAAATGGCTGGGCGTGTGGCCTGTTAGTGTGTATGGTTAAATGGGCACTCCGCCACTGTGAGGATGTCGGCCAGGTGAGGCCGCAGGTGGGCTCTGGGAGCCGGTAGAGTTGTTCAGTGGGGCCCGAGGATCTGGAGGACGGACCCGGGTAGCCCAGTGCCAGAGAGGGCACTGAGTGGGGAGAGTGCCAGAGGGCCTTCCCCAGTTAGATAGGTTAGGGTAAGGAGCAGGTAAGCTCAGAGGCAACTGCAGTGGCGGAGGTGTGCAGGTGAGCGGACCTGCTGGGAGCGCCATACGACCCAGTCCTGAAATTGTGCAAAGGCACAGGGAGTTGAATCGGGGGAGTGAGACCCCAAGTTGATGAGCACCACAGTGTGGTCAATGGGAGTTCGGTTTTTAGAACCGCATAGTGTAAGATGGCCAATGGTTTTGCAGGGAAAGACCACAGGTAGTGTAAAGAACGTTAGTCATTTAGAGGATAGGTAGGACTGAAATCTCCTCGCACCATCTACATCCACTCACCTGAGGTGACGACAGTGCTCCACACCATGCCATGGTTTGATTATCTTTTTGTGCAAATGTTTTTGGGAATGTGAGACGCATCATGACGTGGGTGAGACATTGTGCTGGGTGTTCCATCTCTTCCTCCTTATGAAGAATTGATGAGGAATTTGAATTGATGGCAAATTTGGTTAGAAATTAGAATTGTAACGAATTTGGTATTAGGAGAGATATGAGGAAGACGAGACGGTAGAGACGAATTGTAAATTTGTGTAAATATGGAGTAAGGGCAAGGGTAGAGTAGGTGACGGGGGGGGGGGAGGGGGGGGATGACGTACGTTAGGAACGAGCTTTCTCCGCTCGCTCTCCACGCGCACCTCACCTCTGCATTGCCTTGTGTTGATGTGTACCCTTGCACCCTTACCCATCGCTGACTCTGCTTTGTCTTCCTGCCCACCCATGGACCGTTCTCTCTGGGCACTGAGGGGGAAGCGTGCGGGAGCCGCATCTGTGTGCCCGAGCCGCCGCTGCACAGCTGCCTGGATCGGTACACCGCCTTATGGACCGCACGACTTGCGGCCTAGCACCACCTTATGGACCACACGTTTGTGGCCAAGCACCATACCCTCTGCTGGGACCGGCCATGATGGCCAGGGAAGAGTTGGCTTGCGGACCACGGTGACGTGGCCCCTTTTGCCCTACAGGTGGACCACCCATAGTTGGCCCCTGTGGGCCCCAAATAAAAATGGACGCGTTTTGTGCCTTTTTATTATATTGCAAATAGGCAGCAAGCCAGAAGAAAGAACAACATCTGGAAGAAACATCGGCCAGCAGAGGGAGCAGAAGGAAGAAGACCGTGTAACAGATTTTTTATTGAAATGTATGACTGTGCACTGGATGGTGCTTGATGGTGCTTTTCACTGGTGCTTGCTATGGTGTTTTTGGTGCTTTCATGCTCGGGGATGCATTGCAATATCAATTCTGCATCCCCGGGCATCCCGGGTGGTGTATCGGTGCAGTGCATGCTTTTCCTCCCTCCCGCAGGGTGCTTTTTGTTTCCCAAAAATGACAGGTCCTGGGTTTGCCATGTAAATACAAATTAGTGCTGTGTAAATAATGCTCCCCTCCGTAAATGTGTAGCTTGAAAATAATTCAGCAATTCGGTTATTCTGTGGGTGTGAATCTGTTAGGCAGGATGCAACGCAGCAGGGCAACATACTTAATTGTGTTTAAAATTGTAGCACTCAGGGTAAAATTAATAGTAGAGGGGTATTACACCTGAGTGTCACATTAAGTTAAAGTTTTTTCGGCCCGGGACGGACCTGGAGGAATGAGGGTGCTGTGTTGGGGTTTTGAGAACACTGCACTTTGTAAGTTGTCGTAAATGTGCCCTTTGTAAATAATTCTTTTTGTAAATACCTCCATTCATTGTAAAGGTCAAAGGTCGTCCCCTAGTTAGTCCACATTGCGACACATAGCGAATCATAGGCCCTCTTCGTAGTTATTTCATTATTATGTGTTCCAGGTAAGGCTGTGTTTCCAATAGTTGACTCTACGTTGCATCAATCAAATAAGATAGGCCCCATTCGGTCCATTTGCTCTCCCTCTCCCAATTGTGGTATGCACCTCTGCCAGCCGCAGTCGCCTCAGCGCTCGCCCCAGATGCCATTGGCCATGTGCTCATCTCGGAGAAGAAGAGGGGAGGAGCCACCAGATCATTGGTGTGGCACCTCCTCGTCATCAAAGGTGGAGTCAGAGAGCCCTTAACCACCAATCAGCACCGCGGTGAGCAAACCGGTAGGCGTGCCCCTCGTAGCCCGTGGCTTGATTTCGAGGAGGACAATAAAAGGAGGAGTGAGGGACTGCTTACGGAGATGAGCGAGGGAGCACGAACCGGGAAGTTGAGTTGGAGTAAGAGAGAGGAGGGAGAGAGGAGGGAACATCGAACATTCATTCTTGGCGTGAACATCCTGCGGCGTGTGAGAGTCGGCACGCTTGTGGGCGATACCAACCGCGCTGCCTGCCGGGTTTTCTCACCACTGAACCGGAGCATGGACGTTCAAGCGGGACCTCGACGTCGTGACGTGATCCCCCGACCTCCCTGCCCGCCCGCTCTCTGGACCGTCTGCCCCTCTCATTCTTCCAGCCACTCCTGCCTGCAATCCCCATTCGTGCACGTGAGTTTGTGCTGTCTGTATTGTCCTGGGTATAAGTAAGACTGTTTAAGGATTTGCGCTGTGTCTTCTTCTTCTGTATATTGCTTTCGTTTCTCCTTTGGTTTCTTTGGTTTTGTAAATAATTAATAAATGTCTGTTATTTCTTACCCTTTTGGTTTCATTCTTCCCCAATCGTCTTTGTCTTTTCCCAATTGAGTACCTGTGGCGCGATTTCGGCCGAACCGCTTTTAATCAGGTTTAGTCTTTTGTTAACGGCCCGCGTCGCAGCTCGCTTCACTCGGCGCAATCCATCCATTACGCTGCACCGGGGCGGGTGTATTTCCTCGCTTACCAGAAGGCGCCGATACTTAGGTCATAGGAAGAATTGGCCTACTACCCTATTCAGCGCTGACCGCCAGTGGCGAGATACCCCCAGGACCGGTCGGACGGCCAACTTAACAGGACAAGGGGATTAACCCCCCCTTGCTAACGGGAGTGCCGTCTCCTGGATCCGTAACAATATATATATATATATATATATATATATATATATATATATATATATATATATATATATATATTGTTGCGGATACGGGATTTGCATCCATCCATATCCGCTTGTAAATATTCCCCTATTTCCTCAATACTTCCCAACTATCCCCAATCCCCCATTCCCTAGTCCCATTTTCTGTAAACAACACTCTGTAGACCCGACCTCCCCCTATTTCCCCCCATTAAATGTCGCATCCAGGTCCACCGCATCTCACGTAGACAACTATAGGACATCTTGCTAGTTATTCTTAGTCTATGTCAGTTAAGGATTCGTTTCCATTAACTCTGACCCTTCGTTGCACCAGAATGTGATTGTATGGCACCGTTAGGAAGTTTAGGACCTCCCAATACCTCCCCGCAGCTCTTCCTCACGGTTCAGAAACAACAACAACAACAACAGCAACGGCGGCGGCGTGCACAGGGAGTGCGCGTCCTCACTCTGGCTTGGGTGGTAGGGGGGTGTTGGGAGGGCATGAGGCCTTCCCCACGAGCCGCCATCAAACATGTGCTCGACGGGGTTACCAAATAGGGGCTCCCTGTCAGCTCCTCGTCAAGGGCGGAGCCCGGTAACCCCCGCACCCAATGGAAGCGGCGGACCGGTCCCATCTGGGGCGGAGCCAACCAGCCGAGGGCGTGTGACTCCCCGTTGAGCATGCGCAGCCGAGGGAGTGGTGACGTCAGATGCGCGCTGAGCTTGAAGCAAGAGAGACGTCCCTTCCGAGCGCAGTGAGACCTCCCTGCATCTCTTGGACCGTGCTTGATCCTGCCCCCGAGCCAAGGTGCACCTTGTGCTATCGACTACCTGTCCCTTCCTGCCATCAATCCCTGTGTAAGTCAGCCTTGTCCCGTTTGTCTGTGGTCTGTCTGGGAGAAGATAATATTGTATTTAAGTGCCTATCTCTTCTGTGTCTTTACCTCACTACCTTGTAATCTACCCCTTTTCTCCACCACTAATTATACCCTCCTCCGGAGGTCTTGAGAACTGTACTCCTTGCATCGTTTCATTTATCCCAGCCGTTGTGTCCTTTCCAATCATTGATTTAGCGTAGCGCGATTTGGCCAACGTTCGGGTGGAATCGGGTGAGTTGGGGAAGAATCGGGGGAACTGTTAGGTCGCGGCAATACCACCGCTCGGTAAATAACATCTAATCCGCGATCCGTAACAATATATATATATATATATATATATATACACAAAGAATTAAGTTAAGCACCCCTACACAACGAATTAAGGTAAGCACCCCCTAATATATATTCTTTGTGTATATGTATACATTGGCATATATTCTAAGGTATGTGAGATCAAATAATGATTGGTATGACATTAGCAATTATCCATTGATGACATGCAGATGAGTGCACTCGTAGGGTTGAGTTGGGTTGAGTAGTGATCCGATCACGTGGGTCCTACACACGTTATTGACGCAAAGATCGCTAGAGGTCTTCTCAGAACAATGACTGTACGTTAGAAAACATAAACGTCATCCACACTGTCCGTGTTGGACCTATAGCTCCATACTTAAATTGAGGTGAAAATATGCCTAAAATTCCCGAAAAATTTCACCTTAAATTATTCAGAATAAAATATTGAAAACGGCATGATTGTTATGTTTTTATGTGACCATAATATCACTTCTCCAGAAAATATAGCAATATCATGGGTATATTACACTGTTTTGACGACAACAAACTTGTAATGTGCGAGGTTGTAAAAAAACGGGGGGGGTGCTTAACTTAATTCTTTGTGTATATATATATATATATATATATATATATATATATATATATATATATATATATATATATATATATATATTGTAACGGATTTGGGAAACCGTGCACTTTGTGTAATTTATTGTAAATATACCCCCTTTGTGTAATGTAATGATTCGTGTAAATACCTCCATTCGTTGTTGTAAGATCAAAGGTCGTCCCCTAGTTAGTCCACCACACCACGTAGCAAATCATAGGATCTCTCAATAGTTATATCGTTATTCTGTGTTTCAGTTAAGGCCATGTGTCCAATAGTCGATCTTACGTTGCACCGAATCAAATAAGATAGATCCACTACAATATCGCCGTGGCATCCAAAGCACCAGTATGGCGGCATTCGCCACCTTTGCATTGGGTGGTTGTTATTGGCATCATCATCGGTCCAAACTCCATTGAACACGAGGTCATCTCGGAGAAGGGGGGAGGAGTCAGCCAAGCGCCAGGAACAAGGAGTGGCTCTGCCAACGCCTCATCAAGGGGCGGGACCGGTGAGCCCTCGCGACCAACCAAGGCCGAGGCGAGCTCACCGGTGGGCGTTTCCAAAAGGCAGGCGGCTTGATCGCACCAGGCGCAATATAAGCGCACGCGCAAGCCTATTCAAAGGGAGATGCGTGATCCAGCTGAGAACAGAGAAAGGTGTGATCCAGCTGAACAAAAGAAAGACGCACAAAGAGGCTGCCGACCGGGGTTTTTCGCACTCTGAACAAGAACAAGCGCGTGCACGCGGACCTGGACGTCGTGCCGCGATCCCCCTGACCTCCCGGCTGTCCGCTCTTTGGACTGTCTGCCCTTCTTCTCCTTCCAGCCATTCATTCCTGTCTTCAATTCCCCTTTTGTGTACGTGAGTTTGTTCTGTTCGTGTTGTCTGGGTATAAGTTAAGCTTGTTTTTAAGAATTGCACTGTGTCTTCTTTCCCTGTAAATTACATTGCTTTTCTTCTCTTTGATTTTGGTTTGTGTAAATAATTAATAAATACCTGTTCTCTCTTCACTTTGGTTTCTTTCTCATCCGATCGCTTTAGAGATTTCCCAATTGAGTTCCTGTGGCGCGATTTTGGCCAACGCTTTATGAATCGGGTTAGTCTTTGCTAACGGCTCAAACTTCGGACTGCTAACCCGCTCGGCAAATACCATCTTGTCCGTGGTTTCGAGCGATACTTGTCTCCCTGTTTTACGGAGGGATTGGTGAAGGTATTCGGGAGAACACCTTGACCAATAACCCTGATCAATCCCACCTCGCAAAGGAGTGTTACAGGTACCAGGAACGGAGATGGCCAGCTTAACAAGATGAGGGGATTAAACCCCCCTTGGTAAGGGGAGTGCCGTCGTCCGATTCTGTAACAATTGGTGTCAGGAGTGGGATTGATCA
The DNA here is from genome assembly GCF_964187855.1 of Myxine glutinosa. NCBI lineage: Eukaryota > Metazoa > Chordata > Myxini > Myxiniformes > Myxinidae > Myxine > Myxine glutinosa. The sequence goes on from NC_136263.1 coordinate 164,171,248, forward strand.
GGGTAGTGAAGTCCCGCTGCTAGCTGCCTGCATCGATGCACCACCATATGGACCACAGTCTGTGGCCGAGCACCACATTTATAGACCAACCATAGTCGGCGCCTGTTGGCCATAAATAACCACATTGGACACGGTTTGTGCTTTTGTTTTATTATTGCAAATATGCAGCAAGCCAGAAGAACGACAACACCAAGAACGACGGCCAGCAGAGGGAGAAGTTCAAGAAGAAGACGTCATCCTTCAGCCTTATTGGAAATGTGATGACTGTGCATTTTGGTGCTTATTAGTGGTACTCTTTATTGGTGCTTTGGTGTTTGCATGCCCGGGGATGTATGACAGAATCTTAATTCTGCATCCCCCGGGCATGTGAGGTGGTGCGTCGAAGCAGTGCATGCTGTCTCCTCACTCCCACAGGATTCTTTTTGTTTCCCAAAATAAAAATAACAGGTCCTGGGTTGCGTTTTGTAAATAATGAAATAATGTGACTTGTAAATAGTGCTCCCCACCGTAAATGTTTAGTTTGAAAATTAATTCCGAAATTCGGTTAGTTGTGGGTGTGAATCTGTTAGGTAGGGTGCAACGTAATAGGGGGACATATTTATTGTGTTTTTTAAAACGGTCACACTCAGGGTCAGGTTAATTGTAGAGGGAACTACACCTGAGTGTTACATTAAGTTAAAGTTTTCGGGCCGGGATGTCCCGTGAGGAATGAGGGTGCTGTGTTGCAGTTTTTAGAACCTTCACTATCAAATTTAGTATTAAAATCCCTTATAAATAACCCCTGTGTACATTTCCCTTTAATTGGCTGTTAATTGAAATGAGTGCACCTTAGCTAGTCCATGTACAAGCACGTAGCCAATCATAGAACCTCTATAATTATTCCGTTAATCTGTGTTTCAGTTAAGGCCATGTGTCCAATAGTCGATCTTATGTTGCACTGAATCAAATAAGATAGATCCCTTTTCAATTGCCCCAAAACGCTATTGCCAACAGCATTCGCCTACATCTCCAACAGCATTCGCCTCCATTGCGCACGTGGTCAGCTCGAAGAAGAAGGGCGTTGCCCGCCCATCGTCGTCAGAAGGTGGAGCCAAGAAAGCCCTTGCCGACCAACTAAGAATGAGTGGGTTTGGCTTGAGAGGGCGGAGAAAGAAAGATCGAGCAGGTGCGTGAAGGTTCCAGGGCGTGGCTATATAAAACGTTATGGGAGGCCCCCACCGCCAGATGAGTGAGGGAGCACGACTTGAGGAGTTCTGTGGAGGGAGGTGCTTGAGCAAGGGGAGTTCTGTGGAGGGAGACGCATGAGGCAGAGACGCGCAGATGATCCAGAGAGTGCTCACAGTACCAACCAGCACTGACGGCAACTGCCGGAACCAACCTACAAAAGAACAAGTGCGTGCATGCGAACCTCGACGTCGTGCCGCAACCCTCGGACCTCCCTGTCGCCCGTTCTGTGGACCACCTGAACCTTCTTCTCCCTCCAGCCATTCCTGCCTGAGATTCCCTATTCGTGTGAGTCTGTTTGTGTTGTCCTGTCCCTGGGAGTAAGTAAGACTGTCTAAGTTAAGGAATTGCTCTGTGTCCTTCTGCTCCTTCCATTTCCTGTATATTACTCTGATTTCTTCTTTCTTTGGGTTTTTGTACATAATTAATAATAAATCCCTGTTATTTCTTACCCGTTTGGTTTCCTTCTCGTCCGATCGCTTTCGTCCCTTCTTTCAATTGAGTACCGGGGGCGCGATTTCGGCCAACGCTTTATAATCGGGTTAGTCTTTGCTCATGGCTCGAATTAACCCCCCCCCCCTTGCTAACGGGAGAGCCGTCCCCCGGATCCGTAACAATTAACGGATGATGGCACTCCCCTTACCGAGGGGGGTTTAATCCCCTCGTCTTGTTAAGCTGGCCGTCTCCGTTCCTGGTACCTGTAACGCTCCTTTGTGAGGTGGGATTGATCAGGGTTATTGGTCAAGGTGTTCTCCCGAATACCTTCACAAATCACTCCGCAAAACAGGGAGACAGGTACCGCTCAAAACCACGGACAAGATGGTATTTGCCGAGTGGGTTAGCAGTCCGAAGTTCGATCCGTTAGCAAAGACTAACCCGATTCATAAAGCGTTGGCCGAAATCATGCCACAGGAACTCAATTGGGAAATCTCTAAAGCGATCGGATGAGAAAGAAACCAAAGTGACGGGAGAACAGGTATTTATTAACGATTTACACAAACCAAAATCAAAGAGAAGAAAAGCATGTAATTTACAGGGAAAGAAGACACAGTGCAATTCTTAAAAACAAGCTTAACTTATACCCAGACAACACAAACAGAACAAACTCACATACACAAAAGAGGAATTGAAGGCAGGAATGAATGGCTGGAAGGAGAAGAAGGGCAGATGGTCCAAAGAGCGGGCAGCCGGTAGGGCCGGGGGATCGTGGCATGATGTCCAGGTCCGCGTGCATGCACTTGTTCTTGTTCAGAGTGCGAAAAACCCCAGTCGGCAGCCTCTTTGCGCATCTTTCTTTTGTTCAGCTGGATCACACCTTTCTCTGTTCTCAGCTGGATAACGCATCTCCCTTTGAATAGGCTTGCGCATGCGCTTATATTGCGCCTGGTGCGATCAAGCCGCCTGCCTTTTGGAAATGCCCACCGGTGAGCTCGCCTCGGCCTTGGTTGGTCGCGAGGGCTCACCGGTCCCGCCCCTTGATGAGGCGTTGGCAGAGCCATGCCTTGTTCCTGGCGCTTGGCTGACTCCTCCCCCCTTCTCCGAGATGACCTCGTGTTCAATGGAGTTTGGGGCGATGATGATGCCAATAACAACCACCCAATGCAACGGTGGCGAACGCCGCCGTACTGGCGCTTTGGAGGCCACGGCGATATTGTACGGGATCTATATTATTTGATTCAGTGCAACGTAAGATCGACTATTGGACACATGGCCTTAACTGAAACACAGATTAACGATATAACTATGGAGAGATCCTATGATGTGCTACATGGTGCGGTGGACTAACTAGGGGATGACCTTTGATCTTACAACAATGAATGGAGGTATTTACACGAATCATTACATTACACAAAGAGGGTATATTTACAATAAATTACACAAAGTGCACGGTTTCCCAAATCCATTACACTGCCCCCTTCCTCCTCCAGGCACGTTCCGGGCCGATAAACTTTAACTTAATGTGGCACGCAGGTGTAATACCCTCTATAATTAACCTGACCCTTAGTGCGACAGTTTTAAAACACAACTAAATATGTCCCCCTGTTGCGATGCACCCTACCTAACAGCTTCACACCCACAGAATAACCGAATTGCGGAATTAATTTTCAAACTAAACATTGACGGTGGGGAGCATTATTTACAGGTGACATTATTTTGACTATTTAGAAAACGCAACCCAGGACCTGTTATTTCTTTTGGGAGACACAAAAAGAAAATCCTGTGGGAGGGAGGATAGAGCATGCACTGCATCGACGCACCAGCACCAATAAACACCAAAGCACCAATCAAAGAGCACAGTCACACACGATCCAGTGCTACATTGCACAATAATAAAACAACTGTTGGTCTTGTCACTGCTCTGCTGGTTTCCGCTCCTGCTCTGCTGGTCCGATGTCTCTTCTAGATGTTGTCTTTCTTCGTGTTCTTGCTTGCGGCCTATTTGCCATAATAAACAAAAAAAAAAGCACATAAACGTGTCCATTTTTATTTATGGCCAACAGGGGCCGACTATGGGTGGTCCATAAATGTGGTGCTCGGCCACAGTGGTCCATATGGTGGTGCTCGGCCACAACAACGTGGTCCATAAAGTGGTGCATCGATGCAGGCAGCTAGCAGCGGGACTTCGGGCACACAATGGCGGGCTCCCGCACGCTCCCCCTCAGTGCCCAGAGACCACGGTTCATAGGTGGGGAAGGAAGACAAAGCAGAGTTAGCGATGGGTAAGGTCACAATCGTACACATCAATAAAGGTAATGCAAGGTGAGGTGCGCATGGGAGCGAGCTGAGAAAGTTCGTCCCTAACGTTCACCCCACCCCTGTTACCGACACTACCCTTGCCCCTTACCCCATATTTACAAAACCTACACATTTACAAATTTGTCACTACCGTCATTTCTTCCCCATATCTCCCCTAATTCCAAATTCGTTACAATCCCAATGTCTAAACCAAATTTGCCATCACCAATTCATCATCAATCCTTCTTAAGGAGGAAGAGATGGAATAAACAAGCACAATGTCACACCCACGTCATGATGCGTCTCACAATCCAAAACATTTGCACAAAAAAAAAAACAACAAACAATGGCATCGTGTGGAGTTCTGTCGTCACCTCAGGTGAGTGGATGCGGATGGTGCGAGGAGATTTCAATCCTAACTACTTCCTAAATGACTATCAGATTTTACACTACCTGGGGTCTTTCCCTGCCAATCCATTGGCCATCTTACTCCATGCGGTTCTAAAAACCAATTCCCATTGACCAAACTGTGGTGCTCATCAATTTGGGGTCTCACTCCGCCGATTCAACTCCCTGTGCCTTTGCACAATTTTGGGACTGAGTCGTGTGGCTTTCCCAGCAGGTCTACTCACCTGCACACCTCCGCCACTGCAGTTGCCTCCGAGCTTACCTGCTCCTTTACCGAAACCTATCTAACTGGGGAAGGCCCTCCCTGGCACTTACCCCCTTGGTGCCCTCTCTGGCACTGGGCTACCCGGGTCCGTCCCCCGGATCCTCGGGCCCCATCCACAACAACTCTACTGGCTCCCAGAGCCTACCAACGGCCTCACCTGGCCGACATCCTCACAGTGGCGGAGTGTCCAACCAACCACACACACTAACAGGCCACACGCCCAGCCATTTCCACGTCACTAATGCACCTATCCAAACACCATTCTTCCACACGCACCACAGATGCCAACATCCAACCACAATTTACCTATACCCGCTACCTAACTCTTAAACTACCCTCCTCGGGTATTCGTGATAGGGATCCATCCTTCCCATACACTCCCTTCGCACCAACCACTCCACTTCACATTTTCCACCATACTCACTCCACACCAACCATTCCATACTCCATGTATTCCATACCAGCTATTCCACACAACCATTCTCACCTGTATTTGCACACCTGTGCCCACACACCTGGTGCCACCTGCACCCTCCATCCTCCCAGGCTTCTTCATTCATTCAATACAATGCACAATCACCTCACACTTTTCACAATACGCTAATGAATACACTTTCAACACACACAGCACCATTCACGAGCATTGCCTCATTTGCTCAATACAAAGATTCTTCCATACGCAATGCCTCATTCGATAAACCACAAACACCCTGCATCATCTAACTACCTGGTGCCCTTCTAAAACCCATGCTTCCCAGTCGCCCCTTATATTATCGCGCTCCCTCATCATTATAATCCACTAATCTGCTACGTCCCCTACTACGGGTATCATGTCGCTACTTAACCCTACAGTTACCTATTGTCATTTTTCTAGATCCCTAATCATTATCCAAACCCTCCCTCGGCGAGCTTACACTGCCAAAACCCCATAGCTATTGCTCATGTGCCTGGATGGATGTGAGGGATGGTGGATTTACCATCCTTGCACATCGGGCATCTCCCACTATCAATTTTGCCATCAACTTCCAATCATCTGCCAATCAAATTTTGCTCATCAATTTTTTTTCCAATCACCAATTCACTATCCCCACCAAATGTCCATTAACTTGAGCCTCGGTGTGTCTTACATTCTCAAAGCTCGGCTTCGCCAAGCTGAGCAATGAATTCGGGTGGTTTGTCTACCGTAGGTTTGGTCCGTCCGGCATTTACGATTCTGGGGAGGCGGCATGCTCGGCCCGAGATTCCACGCACCATCTCGGCGCGGAACCTTGCGGTCTCCGGCCCGATGGCACAATCTCGCCCGGCAGGAATGCCGCAACCACAAGGGGTCGCCGTCCCGACCCTTCCTACCTGCCCTCGAACCGGGCCGCCCGCTCTGCTTAGCGGAGCACTGATGCGGCCGTGCAGGGCGAGGTCCGGCCCGGATCGTGCGAGGTGCTCCAAACAGGAGCCACGTTGTACCGATCCCCGCCGGTTCTCGCAGCCCACAGAGTGCTCGCGTTGGCTATCCGTCACCCTAAATGCTGCCCTGGTCCACGTCGATGCTTCACTTGCAGGCTCACACGCATATGCGACCCCTTTCACACTCACCAAGCCTGGCGTCTCAACGCCGCCCGTATATTCCACACACTCCGTCCATTACACCACCGCACTCCCTGTTACACACCACACCTCTCGCGCACCCTCTTGCGCACACCCGTCGTTCGCACACTTCCTTAACACACCTCCTCGCGCCCACTCCTCGATCACATCCTCTGTGACAACCATGGGTGTGCACTCTTTTGCACACCCGATCACGCGCTTCGGTGCGCCCTCCCGCACATGCGCCACCACTAACTCAGGTGTACACTCTCGCACACGTTCCACCACCACCTCACTCTCCAGGTCACTCTCGCCACCACACTCCGTCGTGCATTCCTTCTCACTCTTGGTATCACTCCCACACTTTGTAATCCACTCATTCCCCGATGCACACTTTTTTTCCACCAGCGCGCCATTTCCACTCACACCACTCACAGGGGACCCTCCACCAACACCCGGGTGCTTTCTCGATCCCAAGTGCGCGAAAATTCTTTTTTCGCCAAACATCCTTCCACAAAATCTCCCCGCACAATATACAGGCCGACTCACCTGGGGGATTCTTCTTCCTCCTCGCTCCGACACCTGCAAATCTTTATTGGGGTTATTAAGCACAGCATCGTGATGTGAGCAGGGACGTTGCACATTATCCATCTCTCCCTGCCGCGAGTGCTTTCCTACATCTGCGGTCTCGACAAGCCCAATTTCCACGACTGCTTCGAATGATTCGGACTTAATTTATTTTTCCTCGACGACCGCTGGCTTTATTAAAATTCCCTCTTCCACCTCAGCGGTCGCCGGCTTCCCCACACCCCGGGTCGCGATTTCTACCCCGGTCCAGTTACCTGTGCCTTGCTCCGACTCGCTCAACCTGCGCTCCTCGACTCGCGTTACCTCATCGCGTACCCTTGGGACCCTCCGCCCAATCCGTGGTTCATTTGAATGTCCCTCCCCAATGCTTCCATGTTACCCCTGGATTCCTCCCTTTTTGACCCTGCCCTCAATTTTTCCGTATCCTTCCTCAATCCCCCAAATTTGGTTTCCCAATCATTTCTCAATTCTTTTCCCAATTGCTCCCTCCCCGATTTTATGGCTACCAGTACTTGCGCCAAAAAGCTCTGCAGGTCCACAACCCCTACTTGCGCAGCGGGCGTGGTCCTCGTCGCCACGTGCGAGGCGCCACCATCTTGTGCGCCTGAAACCCCCGCGACCGAACCCTCATTGCCTTCCTCCTCCATTACTCCCACTGCCTCCCTGGGGCCCTGGGTCGACTCTAAATCCTCTTCTAGCTCCCCCGCCGGCATCCGATCAGCTTGATCATCCATGGCACTATTTTAATTTGGATGTTAAAATAAAAATTTCGGCCGCTCGTAATTTCGACCAAATTTTCCAGATATATAAAAAATTTGGTTCGGGCTTCAAATCCCACTCCCCGACACCAATTGTTACGGATCCGGGGGACGGCTCTCCCGTTAGCAAGGGGGGGGGGGGGGTTAATACCCTTGCCCTGTTCAGCTGGCCGTCTCCGCCGGTCCTGGTACTTGTAACGCTCCTTTGTGAGGTGGGATTGATCAGGGTTATTGGTCAAGGTGTTCTCCCGAATACCTTCACCAATCCCTCCGCAAGACAGGGAGACAAGTACTGCTCGAAACCACGGACAAGATGGTATTTGCCGAGCGGGTTAGCAGTCCGCGGTTCGAGCCGTTAGCAAAGACTAACCCGATTATAAAGCGTTGGCCGAAATCACGTCACCGGTACTCAATTGAAAGAAGGGACGAAAGCGATCGGACGAGAAGGAAACCAAACGGGTAAGAAAAAACAGGGATTTATTATTAATTATGGACAAAAACCCAAAGAAAGAAGCAATCAGAGTAAGATACAGGAAATGGAAGGAGCAGAAGGACACAGAGCAATTCCTTAACTTAGACAGTCTTACTTACTCCCAGGGACAGGACAACACAAACAGACTCACACGAATAGGGAATCTCAGGCAGGAATGGCTGGAGGGAGAGAAGGTTCAGGTGGTCCACAGAACGGGCGACAGGGAGGTCCGAGGGTCGCGGCACGACGTCATGGTTCGCGTGCACGCACTTGTTCTTTTGTAGGTTGGTTCCGGCAGTTGCCATCAGTGCTGGTTGGTATTGCGAGCACTCTCCGGATCATCTGCGCGTCTCTGCCTCATGCGTCTCCCTCCACAGAACCCCCCTTGCTCAAGCACATCCCTCCACAGAACTCCTCAAGTCATGCTCCCTCACTCATCTGGCGGTGGGGGCCTCCCGTAACGGGTTATATAGCCATGCCCTGGAACCTTCACGAACCTGCTCGATCTTTCTTTCTCCGGCCTCTCAAGCCAAACCCACTCATTCTTTGTTGGTCGGCAAAGGCTTTCTTGGCTCCACCTTCTGATGACGATGGGCGGGCAACGCCCTTCTTCTTTGAGCTGACCACGTGCGCAATGGAGGCGAATGCTGTTGGAGATGTAGGCGAATGCTGTTGGCAATAGCGTTTTGGGGCAATTGAAAAGGGATCTATCTTATTTGATTCGGTGCAACGTAAGATCGACTATTGGACACATGGCCTTAACTGAAACACAGAATAACGGAATAACTATAGAGAGGTTCTATGATTGGCTACGTGCTTGTACGTGAACTAGCTAAGGTGCACTCATTTCAATTAACAGCCAATTAAAGGGAAATGCACACAGGGGTTATTTATAAGGGATTTTAATACTAAATTTGATAGTGAAGGTTCTAAAAACTGCAACAATATATATATATACGTATATATATATATATATATATATATATATATATATATATATATATACATACATACATATATGTATATATATATATATATATATATATATAGATATATACAGTATATATATATATATATATATATATATATATATATATAATATATATATATATATATATATATATTGTTACGGACACGACTTAAGATGTTGCTTGACCGAGCGGAATGGCCGCCGTGTTCGCACAGTTTACCCGACCGATTCTTCCCCAACTCACCCGATTCCACTCGAACGTTGGCCGAATCGCGCTATTCTAAATCAATGATTTGGAAAGGACACAACGACTGGGATAAATCAAACGACACAAGGGGTACAGTTCTCAAGACCTCCGGAGGGGGATATAATTAGTGGTGGAAAAGAAGGGTAGATTACAAGGTAATGAGGGAAAGACACAGAAAAGATGGGCACTTAGTCACAGTCTTATCTTATCCCCGACAGACCACAGACAAACGGGACAAGACTGACTTACACAGGGATTGATGGCAGGGAAGGACAGGCAGTCGATAGCACAAGGTGCACCTTGGCTCAGGGACAGGATACAGCACGGTCCAGTCGATGCAGGGAGGTGTCACAGCGCTCGGTTGGTGGCGTCTCTCTTCCTTCAAGTCCAGCGCGCATCTGACGTCACCTCCCTCTTCCTGCGCATGCTCGGCGGGGAGTGACACGCCCTCGGCTCGTTGGCTCCACCCCAGATGGAATCGGTCCGCCGCTTCTATTGGGTGCGGGGGGTTACCGTGCTCCGCCCTTGACGAGGAGCTGACAGCGAGCCCCTACGTGGTAACCCCGTCGGAGCACATGTTCGATGGCGGCTAACCAAGCCGGAGTGAGGACGCGCACTCCCCGCGCCGCCGCCGTTGTTGTTGCTGTTGTTGTTGTTGTTGTTGCTGAACCATGAGGAAGAGCTGCGGGGAGGTATTGGGAGGTCCTAAACTTCCTAACGGTGCCATACAATCACATTCTGGTGCAACGAAGAGTCAGAATTAATGGAAACGAGTCCTTAACTGACATAGACTAAGAATAACTAGCAAGATGTCCTATAGTTGTCTACGTGAGATGCGGTGGACCTGGATGCGACATTTAATGGGGGAAATAGGGGAAGGTCGGGTCTACAGAGTGTTGTTTACAGAAAATGGGACTAGGGAATGGGGGATTGGGGATAGTTGGGAAGTATTGGGGAAATAGGGGAATATTTACAAGCGGATATGGATGGAGGCCAATCTCATATCCGCAACAATATATATATATATATATGTCGGATCGAGACTTAGAACTTGGGACTCAGAAGACTCAGAGAAAGGAGCAACGGATATATTTATTAGAGCTCGTTACACAAGCTTGCGGAGAAGCAGGATGTCGCGGGAGGCTCACATGAAATGACCAACACTACAACAAGATGCTCTGAAATAATTCGATTAAAACTTGCTTTATATAAGGAATATCGGGTGTGGTTTTAGCTCACAAGATACAGAGACAGAATGGGCTCATTGGCCCTCCCACCATAGTCCCATCCTGTTGTTCAGTTAGTTAGAGGAAGCTCATCCAAGGCCACTCATAGGTTAGCTCAGATAAGGAGATGGTCAGCCATATGTGGCAACATGTTTACAACTTTCTGTATAGAGACCTTGGTTGGGAAAGTACAAAAGGAGGGGACACTCATAAATGTGTCAGCCCACAGGATATTGGCAAAGTTATGAAGGAGGCTGAGAGATAGCAGCTGCAACCAAGGCCAGGAAGGGGAACAAGAGATTGTGCCCACACAGGCCAAGAGCTCACAAGCACAGAACTCCTTATTAGGATATTACACATCCTCAATGCACAAGAAAGGACTAAGTATTATAAAAGAGTACAGCAATCAGTCAAAACAAAACATATAATTGGTTATACTTGGTAATTGGTAAAGCAGCAAGAAATAACAAAGGGGGAGGGGCATAATAGCTCCCTACATATATATATATATATATATATATATATATATATATATATATATATGTATATAAGTTCAAAACAGACCTGGTCACAAGTGTGCCGCACTGACCGGGTCCTCAGTCGAGGTCCTCAACGTCATCCCGTTTCGTCATCCCGTAATATATATATATATATATGGTTAAAGACTCCTTAAAATAGAGTTGGCTTTCTCATTGTGTTGTTCAACATTCCTTTTTTGTGGAACGGAATGTAGGCGAACTTTTTATGAAGACACCTGCACATGTAATCATCTTGTATTCAAGTGAAACAGATGTATTGCCTTTGATTGAGGAGCTTCTGTTACAAAATGTCACAGGGAAAACATGGATAGCCACGTCTGATTGGATTAAATCACGGCGGTATGCTTCATCGCGGTATGCACATATCTTGGAGGGCACAATTGGTTTTGTGCAGACCCCAGGAAAAATGCCTGGATTTTATGAATTCCTGGTGAATTTGAAGCCAGAAAACCAATGGTTTATTAACAACACTATTTACATCAGTAGGAGTCAGGTAAACAACACATTACGCATTTTTTAATGATGGAAATTAATTTTTCTATTCCAAAGATGTTACGATTGTTAATTTTCATATTGATATGTTTTAAAGAATGATCTCAAGCTCAAACAGCAGATTGTATATGTATATGTATGTATTTATGTATTGGTATCTATTTACAACTTGGCAATTTATAACTAGTTTTATAACAATTTATAATTGCCAAAATCAAGACTCTCTGCTCACCTTCACTCTTTCATTCCCCTTTTCTCCCGCCTCTGGAACAAACTCCCTCACTCTCTTCAATCCCACCCCTCCCTCCAGGTCTTTAAAACAGCTGTTCACCACCATCTCTTATCTTCCCCCATCCAAAACCTTGATCTCTTCTACCCCCGTTAATTCACCCCAGAGCCACTTTTTTTGGAAATACCCACTTCTTTCTTTCCTGGAAGTTCTAGCAGTGTCCATGTGTTTTATTCCTTTCCCACCCACCCCCCCCCCCCCTCCCCTGCCTTCCCATGCCTGCTCCCCCCAAGCCCTCTCCCTCTCACAGATCTTCCGTTGTCCCTGTTCTCTGCTGTTGTACTTGTGTGCTTCCCTCTCTCTCTCTCCATCTTGTCTTCCGCTCCCTTTATTGTATGTTTTGTGTGTCCGTTTTTACCCTGGGCTCGCGAAGCGAAAAGCAGGCTTAAGCATTCGGGTACGTAATTACGTGTGTACGTACGTGCGTGTCTGCATTTAAAAAATTCATTTTCTCGGCAACCGTTGGTCCGATTGACCTAAAATTTTCACCACAGGTGCACCTCCTCCTGTAGAATATTTTAGTAAATATTATGATGTCACAGGTCATGTGGCATGAGCGCCATCTTGGAAAAACCAAAAAATTTGCACCTCCATATCTCAAAAACCGCTGCACAGAAACAAATGAGACAGGTCTCATTGCAAAGAACTCTCCATGCGGAATAACAAATGTGAATAATGACGTCATAGGTGCCGCCGTTATGACGTCATAATTCGACAAATAAAAAACTTTATCCGATTAGGATGAAATTTCTTGAGCATCTTCTCGGTATAAATTGATGCAGAAATAAAATTATAATGACGTCGTAGGTCATGTGGTTTGGACGCCATATTGTTTTGAGTGAAAAGCCTGAAAAACCACTAAAATCCAATTTTCTCCTAAACGACTAAACAGATCGAGGCCAAACGTTGCAGGCAGAATCGCATACCCATGACGAATAAAAAGGTCAGCGAGTATGACGTCATGCATCACATGGTTTTGGAGTTATGATGTTTTTAAGCATAAACTTTTAAAACCAAGCTCCTCCCTCATTTTTGATCCTATCGAACTTCACAGATGTGTTCAGCATATCAGTCTACTAAAATGACATTTAGGAATTTGCGATAGGGCACGTGGTTTGGCAGATATAGATAATTAAATGGAAATATGAAAAAAATTATAACTCTTCAACCACTTCATTGGCATGAAACTTTATATTGTAGTAGAGGTGATGAAGTGTAACATGTGTGCAAAATTTCAAGATGATTGGATGTATGGAAGCTAGAAGTTGTTATTGCGTGAAGAATAAGAGTCCTCTAGAGTGGGCATGGAATTAATTATCACATTGCACATGATGAGCAGGCAAAGTACAGAGCGACCTCACGGGGTCATTTTGACCTCAAATAAAATTCTGATTTCAGATTTGTCAATCGCTGAGGTATATTAACAAATGACCACAACAGATTTGGCGAAATTCCGACGATTTTTGATGAAAATATAACATTTGTGTCTGCATTTCAGTAAAGTAAAGTGTGTGCCGTGGCAGCATTTTAAAAATTAAAACATGGCTCATTGTAAAGAACTCCATGTGGGGAATAGGTGTTGTTAATGATGACGTCATTGGTGCCATAATTATGACGTCATAATTTGATAGGGACAACGCTTAGTCTGATCAGTTTGAAATTTATTGAGCATGATGTATGCAACAATTATTTAGAGAATATAAATTTATGATGTCATCGCTCACGTGATCTGGCAGCCATATTGGATCAAAAAAAAAGAAACGTTCAAAAATAGAGTTAGCTCACACCAAGTTGACTGCGCAGGGTAAGTATTCTACGAATACCATCTAGTTTTTTTTTGTGATTGATGTTATCTCTTCCACGAGCCTCGATCTTGTATACAAAAATAAGAAGAAAAAAAAACTTAGCAAACATGCTGAAAGCTTCAACATATTTGTGTATTTGTAACTTTATTAGATCTGGTTTATACCTGCTCCTGATATTCAATCAAATGTTGACTTTCATTTGTATGGACAATAAACCTGAAAGAAAACCAGCAGTTATTAATTGGGAACTAGCAAGACATAGTATTGAAACAAGGCCTTGCAATTTCATATTACAGACAAATCGGTGGTCTTTGTCTTCTCTTGCCTCCTTTCTAGTCTTGCACTTGTCGAGCTCCACCCCATCCCCTCCACCTTCTCCCCACCCCTCCACATCCTCCCCACCCCTGCAGCTGTAGGGGTAGTGTAAAAGAATTTCTTTATTCTACCACTGAAACTTCAAGAAACTCGTTTTAACAAAATCAATGTTTTATTGACTTTTGAGAGTTTTGCTGTATAAATAAAATGTACTAAGTCTAGATATTTAACGACGTCGTTCTGTAGGTCTTTGTTGAAGCTCTTCTTGCACTTCTTGTCAGCTTGAACAGTTCAGTTGGTCTTCCAGTTTTCACTCCTCTCCAGTTGCTCTCCCAGTTCCACTCTTCAGTTGCTCTCTCTCGGTTATAAAGCGAAAACTCCTTTGATCTTAGAGCATGCAGGGGTCAACCCAGGGGTCAATACCCCTGGGACATGAGAGCTTGCAAGCGTCTCTGCTTCTCATTTAAAAGCCTTATTTGGCCATAGTTTGGGATAGAAAGCTAAAAGTACTTCATACCCCTTTGAGAGGTCACTTTCTTATGACCTGTCTGAGGGGGAATTTTCCCATGCTTGGGGTTGTCAGAGATGACAAAAGCTATTCTAGGGATAGCACATTTCTGTTCTGGCTCCATAAATGGAACACAGGCTATTTTGACAAACACAGATGCTGTCTTTAATTATATTGGCTCTAGTCCCAAGACTCTTACTCAGTTAACAGTTCAACATATTCCATTTTACACAAGATCACATTAAGATATATTTTAGCAATATTGTCAATAAGAATATTTATTCCACAGTACCCAGGTAGGGTCTGAAACCGTTTAGCCAGCCTTTTTAAATTTAAAATGTTCTGGGTGTTTCGTGTTTGTCAGGATGCATGGAGCTTAAGTAGTACATACATGAGAATCCCAATAAAACACCCCCACTCCTACCCTCCTCCGTCCACAGTCCCCCTCCTCCCTCGCTGCTGGACCAGTTGTTTCATCAATTCGTAAGCATTGTGCGTTGATAGGTGATGTTATCTGGTATTGGTATAGCGAGGGTATAATGGGGGCAAATTGCCTCCTCCTGTGCCAAAGTTCCTTGTATGTTTTTGTATAATTGAACTCCCTACAAATGTAACCCCAAACACTATAAGCCTTATCTATAGCTGCCTGACATTGTGCTGTGTGCTTAACCCTTGCATCTATTACCATGCCCAGATCCTTCTCCTGTGTCACATGCTCCAATATTTTCTATATAATCGATATGTTCATTATTCTTACCCAGCCTCCATGAATCTTACTCCATGAATGGATTGATCGAAAAAACCTTGTTAGCCAGGACCTTGCCAACGTGGAACACCTCTGCCAGCATATTGGTTGTTAGAGGTTCCAGCACCATCACCTCCTCCTCATTGTCACTCTCTTAACTCAAGCGTATAAGTTCTTCCAGATCCTCCTCCATTAGCTCCTCTTTGTGGGATTGAAGGTGTTCCTCCACCTCTTTCTCTTGGATGTCCTCATAGCCCACTCCTCTAGCATCACATGCAACCCTCACCATCTTCCAGACTTATTCGTCCACCGAGGAGAGGAAGGATAGGAAATGAAATGAAACAGGCACTATATATGAACAAACCATTTACCAAAGAAGCACATACGTAAAGTAATCAATCATGATCGTGACACATTTTTACAAGCACAATAATTATCAATGATGAAAGACAAGGCACATTTATTCAGTTCTTACCCTTAACTCTTATCCACTTCTACAATCTTACTTAAGAACGACACATGGGACATGGGGCCAGGAGACCATACCAATTAAACTCGAGAGAAAGAGAAGAGAGGTTCAGAGCAGGGAATACAGGCAGCCGTTAGACTCACTGTGGGCACTGTTGACGGATGTGTGCTGATCGTGATACAGATAAGGGGAGGGGGGGAGTACATTGTTGAGAGCTATTTGATGATGTCATTGGTCTAATGGATTGTTGGACTATTGAATGATGTTAAAAGGCCAATTATTGATAGCTCTTTGCACTGATTGACAGCTCTTTATGAGTCTCGATAGATGAATGAGAAATTAATCAGAGGGACAGCAAGATAAAGTCGTGTAAATCAGTTCTGGAGCTTTCTCTCCACACAAGGAACCTCCTGCCTGCTCGCCCTCTCGTCCCTGCCTCGTGCTCTAGACCCTATTCGCTCCGTCCTCACAGTTCCCCTGGTTCAGCGCTACCTGGCTTTGGGTCGAGCACAGATTCCTGGCAGCCACTCTCCCTGTAATCCTAGTGGACAGGCAGGTCGACTCCAGCGCGAGTCAACAGCAGGGTCCCTGGCGTGGTTCAAAAGTCACAAATGGCTTGCCGTTTCATGTTTTAAACCTCTTGTGTGGGGTGGAGACTTCGGTGATCAGAGTTTATTGGAGGTGGAGTCAGGGCCGCCGATAGTGGGGAGGGGGGGGGAGGGAAGGGAGGGAAGGGGAGGGGAGGGAGGCTGCGTGACCACCCCAGGGCCCAGACTTATTAGGCCCGTAATTATTCCTTCAATTTTTTTTGTTTCATATAATGATTGCTTGTGATGATGAAATACCGTGGACATTTTAATTTTGTGTCTCCCTCTAAGTCACTCAGGGCGATTCCCTGGCATACTATTGCCATGGGCAGTAAACACCTTCCCTCCTTAAATAAACTACTGTGGGAACAACATATATTATGACAATTGCGGTGAAGACGCAATGACCTAAATTAACACAGGAATGTTGGCCAAACTTCATCTGGATGAAATGAGTAAATAAACGAATCCGTTCGTCTATACAGCCATGTGTGTATATGTATTGTTACATCTACAGGGGGTAGGGTTACCTTACTCCAGGTGGAGTGCACAGATTAGTGTGCTCCGGCTGTCGTGAAGAAGAAACCTTGATGTACCATAAGTAGGGATCCGGTAGACCATGTGTCAGGTAAGCTTGTATCTTCGTCTACATCAGAGGGGTGGGGCTTGTTACCTAGCGAGGGATTATGGGTAATGATTCCCTGTTTGTAATTGCCTCTGTAATTTATCCCTTTGTTCCTTATGACACCACACCAGACACCTAGCCAGATATCACCCATTTAACACCCTAATTATAAACCTACCGGAAGCCAGGCATGAAGCATTGTCATAGATAACACTGACTTGGTGAGCGCACAGGACAGGTAGCTCCGTTGAGACACTCCCAAAGAGCGGTGATTGGGCAGGGATTTGATTGGCACAGAGGACTGGTAAGGTGGCACGCACTGGTTGGATCAGACACGGAGAAGTGTTGAGATGATGTCACAGCCTGGATGACATTTGCCCCTCTTGCACCTTCTTGTTTTGGACTTTGGGTCGCATTTTGGTCTCTCCCAGCATCGATATTTTGCCTCTCGGCATCGACATCTTCTCACCCGTTCTTTTGTTGGACACCATTGCGAGCGATCGTGTGCCGACACCTTGCTAGTGGTCGTGAAGAGAAAGAGCCATGGACTGAGAACAGCGGGTTTCCAAGCAGGAATGGCGAGTGGACAGGTGTGGCCCATTCGGCTCGCGCACAAGGCCCATAGAAAAACGAGGGCACAATAAGACCTTCTTCCCACCAAGGCCGGAGCCGTGGCCGGATTACGCGCACGTGGGCCTGAGACAATTCCTGACAAGATTAGGGAGCCGCTCACAGATAAGTGCCAACCACACCTTTTATTTTTATGTCATATTTCCCTTTGTCTGTATACTGAGTCTGTGTGTGGGTGCTCCAATTAAGGAATTTATTGTTATTTGACCGTGTTTTCTTTGTTACCAGCATTTTATTTAATTGTTATCGGCGCAGCTGTCATAGCCAAATGTCGTAGTGTAGTAAAGGTCAGCGGAGGAGGCGGATCCACATACTTGCCAGTAACTGGAAAAAGGAAATTTGAGGGGAATTGATAAGCCCTGTAGGACAAAAATTGGGATTCGGTAGGGTGGATGACACTATTGGACCCGACCAACCTGCAACTGCCTGTACATCAAGGTAAGGTAAGGACTTGATGTGTAATGTCCCACTGTCCCAGGCTTCAGGACTTGCTCATTTAAATTTGGACATGGGGGTGGGTGAGGGTGATGGCCTGGCCGGTGAGGGATTGGAATGTGTGCCGCAAAGTGTCTTGTGGGTGGAGTTTGTTTATGTGTAGGGGTTTTTGTGTTTTTGTGTGGTTGTGAGGTCGGAGGTTGAATTATGATTGAGTATGAAATGTTTTTAGAATTGTAATGTGGTTAAAATATGAATGGGGTATTTCACATGTAAGCAGGCCATATCTTTTTGTGACATCTTTTATTGGAAATATGTGGTGGTGAATTGAATGGCAGTGGGGCAGGAAATGTTTTTGTGGATTTTGCGGGTGGGGAAGGTGTGTGTGTCCGCAGGTAAGGATCAAGCTCTGGAGGAGCGGTGACTACGGTCCCCTCTGCGGTAATTGCCCCTGGCAGCCAGTGGTGTCTGGAAATTGGGAGCCCATCGATGGGGGAGGGGGGGGCGGGAGGGGGGTCTGTTTGGGCGTCCAGCAGTATGGAGACCCTTGGTGAGCCGTGAGGCTGTGTGAAAGCCTTAGGTGCTGAAGCCTGGTGTGGAGACCTCCCCGGCGGGATGACAGCATAAGGAGCTGTTTGGCTGTCTTGGGTCCAAGAGTTAAAGAGGGGGTGGGGTTGGGGGGGGGGGGTGAAGAAGTCGTAAATCTGGCAACTTGTTTTACGAACTGCGGGTACCACAGCCTGAAGCGCCCCAACCATCTTGCTTGTACGGTACCTCCCCGCTGCCAAGTAGAAACACACACACATGTGTTATGACATCTATGCCATTGTCTTGCAGGGGGGTGAACGACGTGCTTTGATGATTTTATGCTTTGATGATTTTTGAAATGTGTATGAATGGTTATGGGATTAGTGTGAGTGAATGGGGGTGAAATCCACTGAGCCATGTCACAGAAATTTGGGTACATTGGGATGGCCCCACAGGTAACGTTCGGTATTGTGGCATCCATGTGGGGATGTGGTCAGTAGGAAAGGGTTGTACAAATGTTCTTGAATTTTTGCATTTTTGATAAGTTTGTGGTTAAGGTAATTTTTTGATGTGTTGTTGATATTCTTCCTGCCCCATAGTCCGTGAGCTACGAGGATTGGTCAGTACCATCTGAGGGGAATAATGCTCACAGTGATTTTTGGCAAGGTATACACCTCTAAAGCTGGAAAAGATGTGATAGCATTGCAGCAGTGGTAGCTTTTTGTGTGATATCACCCTTTTAGTAACCCTATCCTAAAATAAAAGAAAAAAAAAAAAATGGAAAAGTATTTGTGTATCATTTATTTGGAAAAAGTTAATAACAATTCTGGGATTACATACAGTCACGTGAAAAAGTAAGTACACCCCATGTAAAGTTTGGACTTTTTCAACATATTTCAACATACAGCTATTTGATCTTCATTTCAACAATATTGATAGATAAAGGTGATATTAAAGCGCGGCGTTACACGCGCTGCTTGCGAGCAAGGAGGAAGCGGACAAGCGGTAACTTATAAGCGTCTTTATTTCAGGAGCTCACTGTAACACTGGCGCGCTCCGGGCTGCGCGCCCGGTGTATATCATGAGGCCACGCCTACCCCTCGGGCGTGGCCACCGCCCACTTGGTGCGCGGATTGATGTCACCACGCCAGTGGGCTTTTGTGTCCGCCACACGCGCCCCCCCAGAATTCCCGCGCACCTGGAGGGCCAGTTTGCGGGGCAGACGAATGACCCAGCCGTAGCGCCCCCTGGCGATCGGCGGCGTCCGGGGTGCAGGGATGCCAGGTGGGATGCCCCTGGCTGCCCCTGGGATGGGTGCAGGACCGGGGGGCGGCGTGGCGGCGGGGCTGGGCGGTGCCGGGGGTCCGCCCACAGGGGGGCGGCCCCGACGTGGGGGTCGGGCCACTGGCGGTGGATGGTCCACGTCGATGTGGGCCGGCTTGAGGCGGTCTACCAAAACGCGGTCAGGAGTACCGCCGATGTCCAGGGTGAAGTGCTTCGCCCCGGTCTCCAGCACGCGGAAAGGCCCGTCGTACGGGGGCCGCAGTGGTGTCCGGTGGGCATCATGGCAGACGAAGACGTACTCCGCCGTGCGAAGCTCCGGGGCGACGTGCGTCGGTGGGTGCCCGTGGCATGCCGTTGGCACCGGGGCGAACCTCTGGGCGGTCTCTTGCAGAGCGGAGCGCTGCTGTGCCGCGGACCATGGTGCCGTGGAGTCGGGGAGGAACTCGCCCGGCACCCGCAGCGGTTGCTCGAAGACCAACTCCGCCGCGGATGCGCGCAGGTCCTCCTTGGGCGCCGTCCGGAGGCCCAGCAGGACCCAGGGGAGCCTGTCGACCCAGCCGCCGTCGCGGAGGGTGGCCCGGAGCGCGGCCTTCAATGAGCGGTGAAATCGCTCACACAGGCCGTTAGCCTGGGGGTGGTAGGCCGTGGTTCGGTGCAGCCGGACCCCGAGCCCCTGTGCGACCGCCCCCCAGAGCTCCGAGGTGAACTGGGGGCCGCGGTCGGACGAGATGTCTGAGGGGGCGCCGAACCGGGCGACCCAGGTGGCGATGAAAGCCTGCGCGACATCGGCCGCCGTTGTCGACGCCAAGGGCACGGCCTCCGGCCACCGGGTGGTGCGGTCCACCATGGTGAGGACGTAGGTGAAACCCCGCGAGGGGGGCAGAGGTCCCACCAGGTCCATGTGGACGTGGTCAAACCGGCGTTCCGGCACCGTGAACGGGGCCAACGGGGCCTGGGTGTGCCGGTGCACCTTGGCGCGCTGGCACGCGAGGCACGTCCTGGCCCAGCCACGGACGGCCTTCCGGAGGCCATGCCAGACGAACTTGTCGGCGATCAGCCATTGGGAGGCCCTCGCGCCCGGGTGGGACAGGCCGTGGATGGCGTCAAACACCTGGCGCTGCCAGCCCGCGGGCACGATGGGGCGAGGATGCCCGAGGGAGACGTCGCACAAGAGGGCCGCGCCCGCGCCGTCGAACGGCACCTCGGTGACGCGGAGGCCCGTGACGGCGGTCCGCAAGGCCTGGACGTCGGGGTCAGCGGCCTGGTCCGCTGCCATCCGGGCATAGTCGATGCCGAGGTGGACTGCGTGGGCGATGGCCCGGGAAAGGCAATCCGCCACCGGGTTGTCCTTCCCCGCGATGTGCTGGATGTCCGTCGTGTACTCGTACATGGCCGAGAGGTGACGCTGCTGCCGGGCCGACCATGGCTCGGTGACCTTGCCCGTCGCGAAGATCAGCGGCTTGTGGTCGACGAAGGCAGTGAACGCACGGCCCTCGAGCAGATGGCGGAAGTGCCTGACCGCCAAGTGAAGCCCGAGCAACTCGCGGTCGAAGGTACTGTAAAGGCGTTCGGGTGGGCGAAGCTGCCGGCTAAAGAACGCCGGCGGTTGCCAAGCTCCACTCACCCATTGCTCGTGCACCGCACCCACCGCATAGTCCGAGGCATCGGTGGTGAGGGCGATCGGTGCATCGGGCGCCGGGTGCGCGAGCATGGTGGTGTTAGCCAAGGCGAGCTTCGCGCCCGTGAACGCCGTGTCCATCTGCTCAGTCCAGGTAACGTCGCCTTTGCCCGGCTTACCTCGGAGAGCTTCGTGCAGGGGGCGCAGGAGCTGGGCGATACGGGGCAGGAACCGATGGTAAAAGTTCACCATGCCCAGGAACTCCTGCAGCCCTCTGATCGTGCGGGGGCGCGGAAACCCCTTCACCGCCTCCACCTTGGCCGGCAGGGGGACGGCTCCGTGCCTGGTGACACGGTGCCCCAGAAAATCGATTATGGCGGCGCCGAACCGGCACTTTGCGGGGTTCACAATCAGGCCATGCTGGACCAGGCGTTCGAAGAGCGTGCGGAGGTGGCGTAGGTGCTCTTCGCGGGACGCGCTGGCGACGAGGATATCGTCCAGGTAGACGTAGACAAAATCCAAGTCGCGCAGGACGCTGTCCATCAGTCGCTGGAACGCCTGAGCTGCATTCTTCAGACCGAAGGGCATGCGCAGGAACTCAAAGAGTCCGAATGGCGTGATGACCGCCATCTTCGGGACGTCCTCCGGCCTAACGGGGACCTGATGGTAGCCGCGTATGAGGTCCACCTTCGAGAAGAAGGACCTGCCCGCCAAACGGGCGGAAAAGTCCTGAATGTGGGGGACGGGGTAGCGGTCAGGAGTCGTGGCATCATTGAGACGGCGATAGTCCCCGCACGGTCGCCATCCCCCGCCGGGCTTCGGCACGATGTGCAGTGGCGACGCCCAAGCGCTCTCCGAGCGCCGAACGATGCCGAGTCGCTCCAGGGTAGCGAACCCCGCTTTTGCCACCGCCAGCTTCGTCGGCTCGAGGCGGCGTGCCCGGGCGTAGACCGGTGGCCCGACGGTGGGGATGTGATGGGCCACCCCGTGCTTGACGGCACCCGCCGAGAAGGTGGGCCGCGTGAGGGCCGGGAAGCCGGCGAGGAGGTGGGTGAATGCGTCCGCTGCCGGAAGCGTACAGACCAACGTGGCCGGAACCGAACCGTTCGGCAAGCCGCTTGGCAAGCCGCTCATTGAGCTGGGCAACGCACAAGCGAGCGAGCTGAACGTCTCGGCCTGGACAAGTCGTCTGCGCTTGACGTCGACCAGGAGCCCATTAGCGCACAGGAAGTCCGCGCCAAGCAGTGCCATGGGCACATCGGCGGTGACGAACGTCCATTGGAAAACCTGCCCTCCGAACCGCAGAGAGAGGCAGCGTTTTCCGTACGTACGGATGGGCATCCCGTTCGCGGCAAGCAGCGCGGAGCCGCCACCCGCGGCGTGCTTGTCTGACGTGCCGGCGGGAACGACACTCACCTGCACTCCCATGTCGCACAGGTAACGGCGCCCGGAGAAGGTGTCCGTTATGAACAGCAGGCTGCTCGAACGGCCGGCGCTCATCGCCACTATTGAGCGCCGGCCCGGGCGTTTCCCGACCTGTTGAAGGAGCATGGCGGATGACACTGCCGAGCTTCGTGGCCGAACTTGGCGTGGAACCAGCACCAGGTGGTGGAGCTGGAGGAGCGCGGCTGGCTCCGCCAGGCCGGTGGAGTTGGCGGGTTTCCCCGCGGTGGCGGTTTTCGCCGCGGCGGTGGGCGGGGCGTGGCGGCGGTCACGAGGTGCGTATCAGCATGCTGCGTATGCTGTATAAGCTGATGCTGTGGAACAGCAGCATCAGCAGCATCAGCAGCATCAGCCTCGAGGGCCGTGACGGCCACGCCGACTCTCGCCCGCGTGTCCGAAGCGGCGAAGTACCTGTCCGCCTCGGCTGCCAATGCTCGGGGTTCCGTTAGCCCGGTCCCGGCCAACGCGAGGCGAACCTGCGCTGGAAGTTGGCGACGGAAAAGCGCCCGGAATAGAGAACCGGGGGCTTCGTGGCCCAACAGTGACAGCATATGGTCCATTCGGACCGACGGGCGCGTGTCACCGAGCTCGGGGAGATCCAGGAGGCGGTCGGCCCGTGCGTCGTCCGTGAGGCCGAACGTGGCTAGGAGTAGCCGCTTGAGTGCCTCGTACTTGTGGCCGTCCGGTGGGTGGTGAAGGACGGACACAACTCGAGCGGCCGTGCCGGGCCCGAGGGAGGCGACGATGTGGCAATAGCGCGTGTCATCGCCGGTGAGGCGCCGAAGCTGAAATTGGGCTTCGGCCTGGACGAACCAGACTTCGGCCTGAGCCTCCCAAAATTCGGGAAGTTTGATGAAGTTGGCCATGGCAATGGCGTCGCGTGTGGAAGGATCGCTCCGGCAGATCCAACGTCGAGGGGGTCACCAGTAAAGCGCGGCGTTACGCGCGCTGCTTGCGAGCAAGGAGGAAGCGGACAAGCGGTAACTTATAAGCGTCTTTATTTCAGGAGCTCACTGTAACACTGGCGCGCTCCGGGCTGCGTGCCCGGTGTATATCATGAGGCCACGCCTACCCCTCGGGCGTCGCCACCGCCCACTTGGTGCGCGGAATGATGTCACCACGCCAGTGGGCTTTTGTGTCCGCCACAATATAATATAACAAATATCATGAAACATTTACATTTTGTAGTCCATTGTATAATTTAAATAAACGTAAATGCAAATTTCGCATGTGGAAAAAGTAAGTACACCCTTGGCTCTAATACGTTGTGTTGCCCCCTTTGGCAGAAACAACCTCAAGTAGGCATTTCTTATAACTGTCTACCAGTCTCTGAGATCGACGGCGAGAAATTTTTGCCCACTCCTCCATGCAGAATTATTTCAGCTGTGCGATGTTTGAGGGGTTTCTTGCATGCACAGCTTGTTTCAAATCCCCCCACAACATCTCGATGGGATTTAGATCCGGGCTTTGACTTGGCCATTCCAAAACCCTCCATTTCTTTGTTTACAGCCATTCTTTGGTGGATTTATTGGTAAGTTTCGGGTCATTGTCATGTTGCAAGGTCCACCTTCGGTTGAGCTTCAACTTTCCGACAGATGGCCTCACATTATCCTCATGCACCTTCTGGTACAATGAAGAATTCATAGTGGATTATATGATGGTGAGCTACCCAGGCCCTGATGCAGCAAAACTGCCCCAAACCATAATATTTCCACCACCATGCTTTACAGTTGGTATCAGGTTCTTGTGGTCAAATGCTATCTTTGGTTTTTGCCAAACATGTCTTCTGGTACTGTGGCCAAATAGCTCTACCTTTGACTCGTCTGTCCAGAGCACATTGATCCAGAAGTGCTGGTCTTTGCCTCGGTGTTCATTGGCAAACTTTCGTCTTGCCCTGATGTTCTTTCTGGACAGCAAAAGTTTCCCCCTGGCACACCTCCCATGTAGATCAAATTTGTGCAGCCTCATTCTAATGGTAGACTCGTGCACTTTGACATCAACAGTGGCATGAGCTACCTGTAGGTCCCGTGATGACATTCGGGGGTTCTCAGAGACCTCTTTCAGCATCTTGCGGTCTGCTCTCGGGCTGATCTTGCTGGGGCGGCCTGGCCAGAACAAGTTGGCAGTTGTTTGGAATCTTCTCCACTTGTAGATGATCTTCCGGACAGTCGAAGGATTGATTTCAAATTGTTTTGAGATCTTTTTAAATCCCTTCCCAGACTCGTAGGCATCTATAACCTTCTTTCTGAAGGCCTCAGAGAGCTCTTTTGATCTAGGCATGGTGACGCCGCACACTTCAACAACAAAGAG
The DNA here is from genome assembly GCF_964187855.1 of Myxine glutinosa. NCBI lineage: Eukaryota > Metazoa > Chordata > Myxini > Myxiniformes > Myxinidae > Myxine > Myxine glutinosa. The sequence continues at coordinate 164,196,345 of NC_136263.1, forward strand.
CAAACCAAACTAAATGTCTGAGGTTTAAATAAGACAGGTTCCTCCAAGATCCTCTCCCAGATGTTCTAATTATTTGCACCTGAGCTGGTGCACCTGATTCTAATTTTAGGTATTTGATGTAGTGATAAATGTAGAGGTGTACTTAATTTTTCCACATGCGAAATTTGCATTTATGTTTATTTAAATTATACAATGGACTACAAAATGTAAATGTTTCATGATATTTGTTATATTATATCACCTTTATCTATCAATATTGTTGAAATGAAGATCAAGTAGCTGTATGTTGAAATATGTTGAAAAAGTCAAAACTTTACATGGGGTGTACTTACTTTTTCACGTGACTGTATGATTACATGGGTTTGTAGAAAATTTATTGAGGAATCAAAATAACTAAATGGTATATATTGGTATAATGGTATAATTTCTTTCGACATTTCATATAATATGCACTGAGTGTAATAAGCAATGTAAATTGTTCAAGCTGACTAATAAATCAGAATCATTTTCCAGCTCATCCTCATCCTCATCCTCATTGCACTTTCCTTATTGTCTGAGGTGGATGCCTGGTTTTCACAGTCTGGCAGTCTGCACATGTTGGTACACTTGAGTCAATTTACCATACACACACATTTTGGCAGTTCACACTTTCTTGAACAGTTGCAGGCCAGTAGATCCAGGACGGCCTTAAGTGCTGGCTGACCATCCATCCAGTGCACTACCAACTGTTCAGCTCCTTCTATCTTCTCAATCTTCCACCCTCTGCAAACAGGCTTGGCACCCGCGGGTCCTGTTCCAGACAGCTTCTCCATACTCCAGCCTGGTAGTTGGCTCTTTGTGCATGTTTCACCAAGCAGTCCCTGCATGGTGGAAGCTGATGACCCTCCATCTCAGCTTTTTTTTTTTTTAGCACAGAACAGGTGGTACCTGAGATCATTGACCTTAGTGGATGATGCTTTGGGGGCATAGAGGAGGCACGTGAAAGCCTCTAGTTTGTCCATCAGTTCTTCAGAAAGGTCCCATTCCTGACCCAGCTCTAATAATGTGTCCTTGAGTTCCCTGTTGCTAGTCAAGAGTTTCAGAGCCTTTGCCTTCCCTTTGCCTGCAAAAGCACTGACAGTGTCACATCCGGTGCATGCATGCAATCCAATGAGAGCCCGAGAGACATCTACGCCAACAGTGGCAGCGATTTTCGTGATATCAACTACCCTTGTCCTGGATCTAGTGCCACATTTCTGGAACAATGGGACTCGTATCTTGTCATGGAATGCTATACACATGATGAAGACATCCGTATCCTCTGAACAGATCACTCTGGTCTGATAGCCCTCTCTAGCAGCATGGGCAGCACGTAGAAGTAGGTGCCCGTCTGCTTCTTCCTGCTGGCACTGGAGAGCTGGCACCTCTTCACTGTTTTGAGATGTGATTCTGTAGCACTTGTCATTCACAGTCACATATAGAACCTTCTCCTGTAGCTTTTCTCTGCACTCTGCCTTCCTGCATTCACTGACTATGAAGGTAATGAGACTAGATTTGTTATTGACTCATGTCAGGAAACTCCTCCACTGCCTCACAATCTGTGTGCCTGTGATACCCTGCAACTGGTGCCCAGTCTCTCCACCTCGTGCTGATCTCTCACTGTTCTTGATAGAGTTCTCCCGGTATGTGTCGAACACAACATCTTTTCTGTTGCTCTGACTTCCTTCCCACAGTGCCATAGACAAAACTTTAGTGGCAACGTTTCCAAAAGTAGCCTGATCACCTTTTACTCTTTGGACTAAGTTCATTCCATCACCTACAGATTTTTAATTTTTTATTTTTTTTTGTATACAGAGTCGAGGCTCGTGAAAGAGCTAACATTTATCAAACAAACAAATCAAACAAACAAGTAAACAAAGTATATAAAAATGGGAGCGGTCGACAAGATGGGGAGAGAAGGGGAGGAAGCACACAAACACAACATTTGAGGGCAGGGACATCGGGAGATGTGTGGGAGGCAGAGGGCCTGGGGGGAGGCAGGATAGGTATAAAACGCAAGGACACCAAGGACTTCCAGGAAAGAAGACAAAAGTCACCTCAAAAAAGTGGATTTGGGGTGAAATTAGCGGGGGTAGAAAAGATCAAGGTTTTGGATGGGGGAAGATAAGAGATGGTGGTGAACAGCCGTTTTAAAGACCTGGAGGGAGGAGTGGGATTGAAGAGAGTGAGGGAGTTTGTTCCAGAGGGGGGAGAAAAGAGAGTGAAGGTGAGCAGAGAGTCTTGATTTTGGCAGTTTAACCATAAGAGGGTTGCAGGCAGATCTTGTGCGACTTGCAGGAATATTTGGGGGACAGAGCCCAGAGAGAGCTGGGGGAGCAAGGCCGGAGAGGAGTCGGTAGAAGACGGAAAGACCACCAACCTGCCTGCGGTGAGTAAGTGAAAGGCCCTCGGAGATAGCGTCATCGCGGGAGATTCCAATGATTTTGAACGCTTTGGTTTCAACAGCGTGAAGACGAGCTAGGTGTGAGGCAGGAGCACCAGCCCAGAGGGGAGAGCAGTATTCCATTGAGCTGCGGATGAAAGCCTTGTATGTGGTGAGGAGCTCAGGTGTGCCAAGGAAGGACTTTGCACGACAGAGGATGCCCAGTCGGCGACTGGCTTTGGAGGCCAGCTTGGAAATGTGGTTTTCCCAGGAAAGATCATGGCAGATAGTGAGACCCAAAAGCTTGAGTGACAGAACTTCTTGGAGAGGATTATTCAGAAAGTAGATGGGAGGGTTGTCCAGTCGGTCTTTTCGGAGAGACATCGTAAGAGTGTGAGATTTGTCAGGATTGAAAGACATGTTCCACTTGTTTGCCCAGTCTGTGATTTTGTCCAGGTCTGCAGAGAGTGAGGAGGCAGATGCAGAATTTCCTGGGAGTTGCTCTACTAGTGTCACATTCTTCTTAAATTTTGTGGCTAAAGTAGCTTTGTCTGTCTTTCTCAGCAATCCATCTGGTGTGGACAGGGCCCAGGGTAATGGTCCAAGGGGATGAGAGAGGATATCCTCCATCTGGAGACTGTGCCCTTGAGCCATAACTATGATGCATCCAAACAGAGACCTGTCTGCTTTCAAGATGATCACCCTCCCACTGCATTTCACTTCCTTCCTCTTACACAGATTGCTAAATGTCTTCAATTTGTTAGTTTTCATTGGGTCATGGAATTTCTTTGCTGGTGGGTCTTTCTCTAGTCTCTCATCCTTGAAGGTAGCATAGCATTGCTCACCAATCTCGTAGCCTTCATCAGGTCAGAGGCAATGGCCTTGGGGGCTGCCTTTGCAGTAGAGGTGCCAATGATGTCCTGATTGTCTGCAATTGGGTTGACCCAGCTTTGGATGAGGCCAAGGACTGCTGATACTGCTTCCTCATCTTTTTGGAGTCTTGGCCCCTGTAGCTCTGCATGGTGGAGTGATGATTTGTTAGCTTGCACCATGTCTCTTAACTGTCCCAGGAATGCACTGCGGTGCTCATCTGTTATGTAGTACCGTTTGATAGCTCCAGCTTTCAGGCTGAACCCACCATCAGAATACCTGAAAAAGAAAATAAATTATATTAATTATATTAAATATATTTATCCATCATCAGAATAAATGAACATCAATTTATGTTTCTGACATTGTTTGCAATTATTTTCCAATCACAGAAATAAAATTTGTAGACAATTTAGGAAATTATTTATTATATTTATGTTATTATATTTAAGTTCCAAACTTGGGAATTCTTTCCCGGACTAAATTTAGGATTTTTTTTTAGATCCCGGACGCAGACCCAATTGCGAGTCCACGAATATCAATTTGGATGAGCCCCCAATTTCTGTTACGGGGTCCCCTCCCCACCCCCCGCCTTACCCCTGGTCTCGGTGGACCTCCGGACCCCGAGAGGGTCCCCGGCAGAAATATGTTTTTATCCCTCACTGGAACCTCACTGGAACAGTCGAGTCAAATGATGCAACCACACCCGGTTATAAGCAAACCATAATATATTATAAATCCTACACAAAGAGCCATACCGCAATGGGGCAAGCTATACAGCAATGGGGGCAATCACACACAAAGAGCCATACAGCAATGGGGCAATCACCCCTACTTTCAAATCCTACGATAATATCCCTATCAGGTCCCTCAACCCCACACTCACGGCACCTCCCCCAATGTCTCTGCTCCACTCCAAGGCGAAGTCCCAATGTCTCTGTGCGCTCCCGCGATCGGGGAGTCAAGGCCCGATGGTCAATTGCGGCGTCAATGAGCGAGACGACCCCGAGGTCACGTGATCCGCCCCCAGCAACACAGCGGTGGAGAGGAACCTCACAAAGATTCGCTCCGACGTACACGTTGCGGTTCAACCCGCGAGCCTCCTTAGAATTCGCACGTGCCCCTCTCTGGCACGGCCGTTCCCGGCAATCCACCAGGGAATAATGCTCAGCCGACACGACGAAAGCCTGTTCCCTGCAGGGTGCTCGCGTGGCCAGAATGGCGGGCGGCTATCGCTCTAACCTGGGTTCTCAAGGTCTGGATCCTCCGGAACCTCGCTGAGAATATCCGGCGACACAGGCTCCCCGCACTCCGGCGATATTTCTTATCGTCCGAACTTCCTTTTAAGGACGCAAGGTTCCCTCGCACTGTATGTCGAACCCTCGGCCTGGAGCCTCCACCACCACGTCTCTTTTTGATCTCCTCCCACCTCCCTTTTCTTCGCTCCACCTCTTCGGGTCTCGATCCGGATTTCCTTTTAAGGACGCAAGGTTCCCTCGCACTGTACGTCGAACCCTCGGCCTGGAGCCTCCACCACCACGTCTCTTTTTGATCTCCTCCCACCTCCCTTTTCTTCGCTCCACCTCTTGGGGTCTCGATCCGGATTTCCTTTAAACAACAATCCCAATACTTGGACCCACAATAATAATAACAACACTAAGAATGAGTGCCGAACCCGTAACACTACCAATATAACAAACTAAGGAACCTACGTGCCATGGATGTCCGTTCACCCGGGGACCAGTTTCTACAACCGTCACAATATCATGGTTTTGAATTGGGGATGTACTGAGATGGTGGTAAACAGCTATCTTGAAGACATGGAGGGAAGAAAAAAACGATTCTTAGTTTTATCATTGTTTATTATTATTAGTTTATTTATTGTTTATTAAACAATGCAGATGGCCATTTATTTATTTTGCCTGCCTCAAATAGACAAATAACAGCTCTTTCACAGACAAAAATATTGAGATTGTTCAAAAACTAAAAGGAGAAGAAAACTCACTTTCTTTGAATGAAAAATCATTGAATGATTATGTTGTTGAACTTTGGGAAGATATTTTCAGCTGCACCCCAGATGGTGTAAATATTGCTCTTCAACCATGCTCAGGCCAAGAATCATTAGACAAAGTTTACTCACAATTTTCAGATGTTTCGAATTTGCTTGATGTACACAATATCTACCAGGCTGTATATGTTGTTGCGTACGCCTTGATGGATATCCAATCATGTACATCCCAAAACAGTCGATTGCAAAATGGATCGTGTGCTGGACTATCTGATTTTCAACCGTGGCAAGTAAGGATAACTTGTTTATTTTTAGTGTAATCTTTTTTTCAATGAGTGTGTGAAATAATAAAGCTTACAATCTGACATTTCCACAAGAATTGGGTTTGAGATGGGTATGCAGAAAAATAAAATTGAGTGACATCATTCTCAGCTATTCAAATGTTACTTCAATTTGTACTCTGTTTCAGTTTTTGCTGTATTTGCGAAATGTGCAATGGAAAACGAATACTGGAGTTAAAATGTTTTTTGATGAAAATGGCGACCCACCGGGACCACATGAGCTTATAATATGGGAAAGGGATGTAAATGGGAAAATAGTTTTTAAAAAAATTGGGCACTATGACTCTGATGCTTCACCTGACAAAAAGTTATTTGTGAATCCTGATGACTTTCACTGGCGTGATGGAACTACAAAGGTAAAATCACTTTTAAATTTGTAATCTGTACTTGTATGTAAAGGATGACGTATTTACCCAATAACTTGGGAGTGTGGCATGGACGCAGTTGATGGGTTGATGGGGGGTGGGGTGTTGAGTTATCTTGGGTATGTTTTTCCATCACACAATTATCAATGCATAGTGAAAATACCAACCGTAAACAACCATGAGCGTCGAGAGCCATCCCGGGCCCCGAGGCAAACAGCCTCGGGGCCCCACCACACCCTTTCTCTATTTTATAACTTTTTCAGGAACTTTCTTTAATGAAAAACAAGAAACTGAAAAAAAACAAATGGTTCCTTTTATTTAGCCGTATGATCGAAAATAAAGGAAATAGCTGGACGTTTGGACCGACCAAGTTATTTCGCACCCTCGACTGTTGAACACTATTTCTCCAAAAGCTTGGCAAAAAAACCGTGAGAAGTTGGTTAATATTTTTTTTGGATAAAGAGGATACAAACCCATTTCTTTGTAATGCACAATTCTGGTTAAGAACCATTTTCTTTAAAGTTTGAAACTGAACCATTAACACCTGTAAATGTTGATTCGTTTCCCGCAAGAAAGCCGGCAAGGAAAGCAAAATCAGCTTCTGGGTTCAAATGTAACGTTGAGGAAATGAGGATGAGGGGTTTCACTGTACTGTTAAAAAAAATTACAGAAGCTCAGGACCCCAGGCCCCGAGGCAGCGACCCCCCTGAACTCCCATATTGACGCCCCTGCGCACAACTAAGGTGCAACTAAGGTTTTGAATACCCCTCCTGCCTGAAGATATTGAAAAAACAATTTGGATAGTGACGATGTGATTGATAGTGATTTATAATTTCATTGGGCCTTGCTCAGTTTCCAGAGCGAACTCAGTTTTCACTCCGGTTGTTTGTTACTTGCCGGAAAATATTCCGGCAAGGATGTTGGTTGGTTGGTTTGTTTGATGTCTGTTTGTCTGGTTGTCTGTCTGTTTATTACATGCCAGAAACAATTCCGGCAAGTATGTTGGTTGGTTGGTTTGTCTGTTTGTTACTTGCCGGAAAAGATTCCGGCAAGTATGTTGATTGGTTGGTTTGTTACTTGCCGGAAAAGAATCCGGCAAGTATGTTGATTGGTTGCTTTGTCTGTCTGTATGTGCGCAGTATTACGTCTACACCGTTGCACATAGAATCGCCAAACTTTACACACATATTTGTCTTGCCCTGGAATTGAATGTGCCTAATTTCTAAATCTCTTGGCCCAAAGCCTCCATTATGACGTCATAATTCGATAATTCGACAAGTACAAAACTTCATCCAATCAAGATGCAATTTCTTGAGCGACATGACGGCATAAACTGGTGGAGAAAAAAAAAATGATGACGTCATCGGTCACGTGGTTCGGCCGCCATCTTCGAAAAACCGAAATCTTTGCACCTCTATATCTCCGAAAGAGCTGAATAGAAAAAATGGAGACATGGCTCATTGTAAAGAACTCTCCATGGGGAATAAAATATGGTAATGATGATGTCATAGGTTCCTCCATTATGATGTCATAATTCGACAAGTACAAAACTTCATCCGATCAAGATGAAATTTCTTGAGCATCATCAAGGAATAAATTAGTTTAGAAAACAAATAATGATGACGTCATTGTTCACGTGGTTCGGCCGTTATATTTGTCCAAAATGGCCGATAAAAAGTACTTTCCGGCAAGTCCTCGGTCTCTGACCGATTTTTCATCTGTCTCTGCTGGTCTGGCTGTCTGTTTGTGCACAGTACTACGTCTACACCATTGCACATATAATCGCCAAACTTTACACACATATTTGTCTTGCTCTGGAATAGATTGTGCCCAATTTTGAACTCTCTCGGCACAAGGCTTCCATTATGACGTCATAATTCGACAAGGACAAAACTTCATCCAATGAAGATGCAATTTCTTGAGCATAATCTAGGAATAAATTAGTGTAGTACAAAACTTCATCCAATGAAGATGCAATTTCTTGAGCATAACCCAGGAATAAATTAGTGTAGAAAACAAATAATGATGACATCATCGGTCACGTTGTTCGGCCGCCATCTTGGAAAAACCGAAAAACTGGATCTGAAATGGCCGATTTAAAAAAAAGTACATCCCGGCAAGTCCTCGGTCTCTGACCGATTTTTCATTTGTTTGTTTGTTTGTCCAGGTGATATCTCAGCCATCTTTGGAGATAGGATGCTGACATTTCGGCACAATAGTGAGCAAGTGCTTTGGGGAAAACGTTATTTCTTGTTTTTTGATTCATTAATTAATTGATTAGCTATTTAATTATTATCGATTAACTAAGTACTTATTTATTTCCTTCCTCATTTGGGCATTATCTCAGGCACCTTTTGAGCTAGGAAGCTAATATTTGGACATGACAGTAACCAAGTGATGTGTCTATAAAGTATATTTTTGATTTATTGATTAATCAATTAGTCGATTAATTATTTATTGATTAATTAATTAGTTATTAAATTTTTCCGATTAATGACTTATTTAAAGAATTTTCAAAAAGTTACAGCTTCGGATGAAGCACTGCTGGTCCCGGTATGCGATTAGCCAATTGATTAATAAAATAGTTTATGATCATTATTTATTGATTTTATTTATGCAATTAATCAATCAATTAAATATTGTCCACCTTTCCCACCCAATAGTGTCTTTGAACTGTACGGCGGTATTACCAGGCGCTGAAGGCGCTGGAGGATATTTTTTATTTAGCATGGGGGCGGTGTACTTTGAATATATCTATACTTCTTTTGATATTTATCCAATGTCGCCATCCTTCATAAAACCTGTGTTGAATCCCTATGTGAGCATTTGAAACTGAGGTTGAAAACTTGACTTGGTGAAAATAATTAATTTTTTACAATCCCAACAGTTAAGTGATAGCTGCAAACTAACCTTTGTATTTGTACAACCTTTATGAAAACCTCCAAATAACTAGAAGAAATGTTTTCAAGGTTCCGCAGTCGGTATGCAGTGAGACGTGTGTGCCGGGAACACGGAAGGTGGTACGTAAAGGGGAACCTTTCTGTTGCTTTGACTGCATCCAATGCACAAGTCAAGAGTACTCCAATGATACAGGTTTGTTTTTAACTCCTCAAAATAAGGTGGACACGGGATATGTTTTCACCCCTGTTTGTTTGTCTTTGTGTCTGTTTGCCTATCTGTTTGTGAGCAGGATATCTCATAAAGTTATAGCCGGATTCGGAGGAAACTTGTCTTTGATGTTTTCTTTAATGTTTGCCCTTATTTAATTTGGGGATTCTTAGGAAAGTCATGAAGTGTTACATTTTATTACTATTATTGTGCTTAAGGTAGACAGTTGGGATTAATAAATATTCCATATAAAGTTACCCTTCTGTCTCCTGTTGTATGTTAGTTTCACCGTTAAAACAACATTTCGGGCACAATCTATGGAAATCTTCCTTGCTTGGTCATTTATTTCCTTAAAATTTTTGTAGCCTATCGATATGATCATAAGGATAAACACTTTGTTCACTAAATAATTCTACCTGCTCGCTAGATAGCTCACATCCGGTTCAATCCCTTCATCTTCTACAAAAATTTTTTTGTAGAATTGGAAGATACCTTTTAAAAACTTTCACAAAATTTGACAGATCATTTGCACAAATTTATAAGAATCTAAAATTTGAATATTGCTTGTATGATTCGGAGCTTGTATGATTGTATAACACGAGTAAATGTTAACTCCTGAAATGTCAGCTTCCCCTTGTTTCCTACAGCAGTTAGCATACATTAATATACAAACTGTTAATTTCATCCATAATAGAGATTCTGACCTAACAGAAAAATGCAAAAAAATAGGAAATAGCAATGAAACGAAAATGTTTCTGACACTTGAAGACAGCAATCAAGACAGCAATCAACGAAAATACAAACAAAGTTATAACAAGAGGATTCAAAACAACAAGGCTGGTAGACTTCGATTTTGAAGAGTCAGGCAGTACTTGACTACCATGAGAGGAAGGAAGAGATTTATGAAAGTTTTCTCGATTTCAAGAGTGATTTAGTTGCAAAACTCAGGTGTGGTCCTGGTTTTAGTAGCTCCAGTTATGGTGCTAGCACAAGGAAAAAAATCGAACTTAAGTTCTGTTCTGCTGAATGGTAGGATTTCTCCAGCATTTTGGTAAAACTTACAAGTGAATGAACTTCAAACGAAATATCTAATATCATATTTGCTAATATCCTTCAATATTTCACTGAAATTTCACAAACATGAAAGTTATAAGGCAGCCAAGAAGGCTGCAAAGAAAGAGGTAGCAAAGGCGCAGGAGGCACATAGGAAAATGTTTGGAGAGCGCTTGGATTCGGAAGAGGGTCAGAGAGCGGTATTCAGGATTGCAAAGCAGATAGCGAAAGAGAGGTGCGATGTGATGGGGGTGAGCTGCTTGAAGGATGAAGTGGGACAAATCGTTGTGGACCCACATGGAATTAAAGGAAGATGGAAGAGATATATGGAAATGCTGGATGGGATGGCAACATAGAGAGTAACCCAGTTTTAGGACCAGCAGAGAAGATAACTGAGAAGGAAGTTGAGGAAGCGATAAAAACAATGAAGAGTAGAAAAGAGGGAGGGCCGGCAGGAGTTGTGGGAGATATGTTGAAGGTCGCGGGAAGTTGGTGTGTGAAGTGAATGACAAAGATCTGTAATCTGGTGGTGAAAGAAGGCCGCATTCCAGTGGATTGGGATCTTAGTACCCGCATCCCTCTATACAAGGGGAAAGGTGACCCTCTGGACTGTGGCTCAAATAGAGCAATACAGTTATTAGAGCATGGAATGAAGGTATTGGAAAGGGTGTTTGAGAAGAGGATAAGGAACAAAGTGAAGATCGACGAAATGCAGTTTGGATTTTTGCCAGGAAGAGGAACGACAGACATGATTTTTATTGTAAGGCAGTTGCAGGAGAAGTACATGGAGAAGACGAAGAAGTTGTTTCTTGGGTTTGTTGATCTGGAGAAATCATTCAATAGGGTTCCATGTGAAGTAGTGACATGAGCATTGAGGAAGTTAGGAGTGGAGGAATGGTTGATCAGAGTAGTGTTGGCATGGTCGGAGTAGCGAGAGTAGCGTGCACAGCTGTAAGGATGGGAACAGTGGTGAGTTTGAGGTGAAGGTGGGAGTGCATCAAGGGTCGGTACTAAGTCTGTGATGTTGGTACTAAATCTACTATTTGTAGCTGTGATGGAGGTTCTGGGTTGGAACGTAAAGGACGGTTTACCATGGAAGTTGTTGTATGCAAATGATCTGGTGTTTATTGCGGAGAGTATGGATGGACTGAAGGAGAAGATGAACAGGTGGAAGGATTGTATGGAGGTGAAAGGTCTGAAGGTGAATATCAGAAAGATGAAGGTGATGGCAAGTGGTAAAGCATGTGGTGATGTGGACAGAACTGGGAAGTGGCCGTGTGCTGTGTGCAGGAAGGGTGTCGGAGTGAACTCCATTCAATGGACACTGTGCGCAGAGTGGGTTCATCAAAAATGTAGTGGTCTGAGAGGGTCATTAACCAGTGTGGCAGCTACATTCAAGTGTAAGGTGTGCATAGAGGGAGTTGCAGATGGAGGAAATGTTGAGTTGGAACTTGGAGATGGCGTGAAGCTGGAAGGTGTGAAAACATTTTTCTACCTCGGAGACTTGCTGAATGGAGAAGGTGGATCAGACTCGGTGACAGTTGCTGGAGTGAGATGTGCATAGACGAAGCTTCGGGAACTGAGTAGCGTGCTGACGAGGAGGGGAGTGTCGTTGAAGCTGAAGGGAAAGGTGTATGCTGCATGTGTGAGAAGTGTTATGATTTATGGGAGCGAGACATGGGTAATGAACGTAGAGCAGCAACAAAGGCTGGAAAGGGTGGAAATGCGAATGGTTCGGTGGATGTGCGGAGTATCGTTGAGAGAGAGAGAAATACAAATGATTAATTGTGAAAGATGATGGGAATAGAGCTTGTGATGGATGCTGTGAAGAGAAAAAGGTTGAGATAGTTTGGCCATGTTTTGAGGAAGGATGAAAGTGACTGAGTGAGAATAGTGATGGAAATGAATGCAGAAGGATGTCGAGAAAGGGGTAGACTGAGAAAGACTTTGCTGAAGGTGGTGGAAGAAGAAATGCGGGCAAGGGGTTTAACCAGGAGAGATGTAGAAAATAGAGCATAATGGAGAAGATTGTCATGGGGCCCGCAAGGCTAACTCCCGCTCTTGCAGGAAAAATGGCCTTAAAATGCCTGTTATTGTTGTCCTCAATATTTCACTGCTGATGTTTTTACTGCTGATCTTCATGCTCTGTTGCCATCTTCATGTGATAGATTTCAGATTGAAAAAAAATAACAGAATTGCTCTCTCGCTCTATCCGACCCCACAGACACTCCCACAAACATCATTTCACCCCATAAACTCTTCCATTATAAACATTCCATTGATGTTCCATCCCCCTCTTTTTCTTTTCCTCCTCTGTCTTATAATGATCCTTCCTTACTAAATCTGATGATCTTTCTTTTCATGATGATACCTGCTTCCTCTGTTCATCTCCCTTTAAAAACCTATTTTAACAATTTTCTCTCCTTAGTCGTCGGATAATTATGTCAATGTCTCACTTTTCAACATTGTTTTCACAGATTCCCTGGAGTGTTTCCGCTGTCCCATTTATTTTTGGTCAAATGAAGAGAAAAATGGCTGCATTCCCAAGGCTGAAGATTACCTTGCATTCACCAGCCCTGCAGCCTTCATCATTCTGAGCTTCACTTTGCTGGGTATTGTCATTATAATGATTGTCGGAATTATCCTGTTTCATCATAGACATCTCCCTGTGATGAAGGACACCGATGGAAGTGTCATCGTACTTTTCCTCCTAACCTTGATGATCTCCCTTTTGAGCTCTTTGATCTCCATTGGAGCTCCAGATGATGAGAAATGTCTGATATGCGACCCCCTGGTCTGCATGTGTCTCACATTCGCTATTTCGTGTGTTTTAAGCATGGCATGGAAGCTTAACAAGGATTCAGGTTATTAATTCGCTTTCTTTCATTCAACTTGTTCAATAAAGATTTTATAAAAACATTCACAGTTGGAACAATTTACATATGAAATGATGCACACGTCTTTCTCGGTTTAAAAAAAATAAAAAATTGTGTTTTGGTGAATTCATTTGATTGAGATTACATACTCCGACCACAACAGGGAAGGCAATTCTCACCTCATAGGCAATGTATCTACATGTAATTATGCAACCACAATTGTAACTAAAACGGTAATGCAGCAACAGCAGGTAATTAAAAATAATTGAAAATATATTTTATGATTTTCCAACTCAAGAAAATGGATGATGCTCAGAACTTTTGAGAGCACGATTTATACTGTTTGTTGTGCAAATTGATCAGACAAGCATCTTCACTCAACAAAACCTCTTCCTCATGTTGTCTTCCACAGCAATCAGATTTCGCTCCACTCTTTCACTTGCTTTCACAATTCTCTGACGCCCACTCACATTTACCTGTTTTAATGTTGTTTCTCCAACATGTTCTGCAGATGGCTCATTGTACAAGATTAAGATAATCATTGAGAAGTTTATGGTGATACTTTCCCTGATGCCACAAATCATATATTGCCTTCTGTGGGCATTTGTTGGGCAGCCAAAGCTCATACGGAACACAGAGAGCAATCCAAATTTGGTAATTCTGGAGTGCGGAGGGACATCCACAGCATGGCCTGTCGGTTCACTTTCCTATCTCGTGTTTCTGTCCATTTCCTGCTACGCTTTGGCTTTCAAAGCACTGAAATTAGAAATTGCTCACAAGGAAGCAAAGTTTATTACTTACAGCATGACTGTTTGCCTCCTCGTGTGTCTGGCATTTGTTCCAGCTTACAATAGCACAAAAGGCACATTCAATTTCATTACAAAAATATTTGCTGTCATTGTTACTTCGTTTGACCTTTTAGGTTGCATCACATTACCAAAGTGCTATATGGTCTTGGTTAAAAGTGATAAATAGAGAGATTATGGGACCTTTATTATGTTTGTTCATTTTAACCATATCTTTTTAAAAATCAAACTGTTGTAGATTGAAAGAAATCCTTCTTCTTGTCAAGGCATTAAGATTGATCATTTGTGTTTGTGCTCTCTGACAATTGAACCTGTAACTGTTAGATGTTGTGAGATTGGTTTATCACCTAAAACAAATGAACATTGTCTTCACTATTTCGAAAATAAAGAATTTTCTTCCATTGTCAACCTGGTGTTTAACCCTTCTGTTTTCAATATTGGCTGGACTGTATCTTGAACCAATTTCAAAGAAAAAAATCCCGGATGTTTTTCAGTTGAAATTTCCTTATATTTTTAGCAATATTTCTTGTTTTGTGAAGTTTTTATCATCATTTATTCATCTCCGAACATGATCTCGATTATACCATTTCGCAGCCATTGTAATAAGATAAAACAAGAATGACTGCACTGTGGTTACAACTTGCGACAAAATCCGGTATCAGGCCGATTGGGAAACGTGCATTTAAAGCACTCTAAAAAGATGAACAGCGTGATTGGAAAACACATTTAATGTTTTATTAAAAATTACTCAACACCTCCCATCCAAGTCATCCTCTCCATGTCCAAAACAAAGTTTAGGAAAATAGTTTAAAATATCAACAAACGTGTTTCAAAACCAGTACAGAAAAATAGTGAAAAATAGCAGCGCAATTGGTGCAAAAACTTAATGCAGAAAAATAGCGAAAAAATAGCGACAAACTTGGTGCAAAAAAAGTAAGTGCAGAAAAATAGTGAAAAACATGCAATGACATCAGTGTAGAAAACTAAGTACATGAAAACAGAAAAAAATAACCTGGATGGGGATACCAGTTAGCAAATAATGCAAGTAATACTTTTTTTTTTTTTACTTCAGTCATCGATAGCCGGTTCATGTATGACTTGGGTAGAAAACGTCAAATGGCAAACAATGAACCAATAAATTCCACATTTATTGTGCCACCTACAGTGGACCATCAGGCATTGGCAGCAGGTTTGTGAAGGACTTGGACAAAAAAAACATACCGATTCTGATTAAAATTTCTAAAATCCAAAATTTTCATCCGATTAACATTAAATTTCAATAGAATTTTCAGATCAACTAACTGAATTCAACCACCAACTATTTGTGAGGTCAACATCGGCCAAAAGGTCAACATAGACCATATTTTTTAAATTGTAAATTTTCTTCCGATTAACTTGAAATTTGAAGAGGATTTGCACATCTGGTCATTAAATTCAACCAACTAGAACGCCACTCAGTAGAGCGCATACTCCCGCCGTGGGTCAAGTTGGAATAGTACTATTTCACAAAAGTTTGACGGAGTAGTTCAGTGACAAGACAACACAAGACAGACACTGCACAGATATATGATATATATAGAATATATAGAAGATAATGTTTAAAAAAAACAAGGCAATTTCAATTACATTTTCGGATTCAGCATTCAATTCTAATAAGTGAGTGTATTTTGAAGCATGTGTGACTTCAAATAAAATTGTAAGCCAGGAAAACGTTCGTTTCATTCCTTAGGGATACAACATGTAAAACTGGCCCAAAAGTCAAAACAAAACTCGCTCATTTTAAGTCATACAAGCTATTGCGAACACTCATTCTTCTGGGAAGAATCCCGTGCACATGCTGGCCACACTTATAACTCACCTAAGTCTTTATTCGTTCATTAAATACTGACACCGTGATTGACATTCGCTGAGGTAAATGTTGATACCTCTTCTGAGGTTTAAAAAAAAACAACAGTTTCAAAGCATTATACGTATCAAACGATACATTTTATGTAACGGGGAAACCTAATACACACTTTGGTGGTTTTAAAATGACAGAATATGTCTTTATTAGAAAAAAGAAAATGAACTTTGAAGACGCTGCTAAAAAATACACCGCTCTAACGCATAACCACGAGTTTAAACTACATTTACAACAAATATGAAAACTATTTTCATATCACAATGTTAATTAAAAACACTTCACAGCCACGTGATTTAAAAACACCTCACCACCACGTCATTTTACACCTCACCACCACATAATTCAAAATATCTCACCACCGCGTGATTCAAAACCACCACCACGTTATTAAAAACACTTCACAACCATGGAAACAAAAGTGTCAGGGAGTAGTTCAGTGACAACAGACACTGCCCAGATATGTAGATAGAGATAAATAAACCTGAAAATCGCAGAGCCAGAATTATTTTTAGCCGCGTCGCAGACGCTGGTCATAGAGTGCCCTCTGCTGTTGTTGTTGTTCTTCTTGTTCTTCTTCTTCTTCTTGTTCTTGCAGAGAAGACAAAACCTCAAAGCTCCACCCATTCTGGGAACCATATCTCCACCCATTCTGGGAGAGGCTTCATATAAACAAATATCCACCATTTTATTAACTCGCATAGCTTTGAGGCCTGTTTTGTAGGCCCGTGGTGTCTTCCTCTCTCACACAGTTTTATTAGCCGCGTCGCAGACGCTGGTCATAGAGTGCCCTCTGCTGTTGTTGTTGTTCTTCTTCTTGTTCTTCTTCTTCTTGTTCTTGCAGAGAAGACAAAACCTCAAAGCTCCACCCATTCTGGGAACCATATCTCCACCCATTCTGGGAGAGGCTTCATATAAACAAATATCCACCATTTTATTAACTCGCATAGCTTTGAGGCCTGTTTTGTAGGCCCGTGGTGTCTTCCTCTCTCACACAGTTTTATTTCAAATCAAATTCGATATATCATTTCATTTTTCACAGTCGCTAACATAGTTTTAGACTCGGTTGAAAAAAAACGGGAAGAAAATCCGATGAAAGTTGCCCTTTATAGAACGAAATGAATTCTCAAAGGCCTGTAACTTCAAGTCCATTGAGATATTTTTTTTTAAATCGCGGCATGGTCAGTCATACACCGCCCGAAATAACAGACGGGAAAATGCCGAGATATATTAAAAATTAGTCCATTTGATGACAATCGTCACGATGAAATATTTAATTTATACGTCGTCACAATAATGTGGAGAGAGGAGCATAGCTTCGTTCACGTGTCGCCACATACGGGAAATTGCCGAGATTTTTTTTTTTTAAATCGCGGCATGGTTAGTCATACACCTCCTGAAATAACAGACGGGAAAATGCCGAGATATATTTAAAATTCGTCCATTTGATGACAATCGTCACGATGAAATATTTAATTTATACGTCGTCACAATAATGTGGAGAGAGGAGCATAGCTTCGTTCACGTGTCGCCACACACGGGAAATTGCCGAGATATATATTTTTAAATCGCGGCATGGTCAGTCATACACCGCCTGAAATAGCAGACGGGAAAATGCCGAGGTATATTAAAAATTCGTCGCCACACACGGGAAATTGCCGAGATATATTTTCACTTTGCACAAAAATAACATCAAGTAATCGAATCAATAGGAATGTCCTGTGCCTATAACATCGACGTTATAGGCACAGCTACATCTAGGCATTGTGTAACATCGACGCGGCTTTTGTTTTAATTAAAACTTTTTGTACTTGTTTGGTCTGGGAAGCCCATGCGAGGTTTCTTCTTCTTCAGCCTCTCACAACCCTGGATGAATATGCGATCTTTTAAAAAAAAGTTCGAATTTTGCCAAATCTGTTATATTCATTTGTTAATATACCTCAGCCATTGACAAATCTGGAATTATAATTTTATTTGAGGTTCACATTAACCCGGGACATTGTGTCAAACGATGCTTGCAAGTCTGTACATGTGATAAATAATTAATCGTCCACATTCGAAGACTCTTCTTCTTCACGCAATAACAACTTCCTGCTTCCAGACCGTACATCCAATCATCTTCAAATTTTGCACACTTATTACTCTTCATGACTTCTAATACAGTATGAAGGTTCACGTCAATCAATGAAGTGGTTCAAGAGATATAAATGTTTTTATTATTTGCGTTTAATTAACGATATCTGCCAAACCACGTGACCTATCGCAAATTCCAAAAGGGCATCTTAGTAGACTGATATACTGAACAGTTTTGTGAAGTTCCCCTCGATTGGATCACAAATGAGGGAGGTGCTAGGTTTTAAATGTTTGTGCTTAAAAACGTCATAACTCTGAAACGCTTAAAAACGTCACACACACACACACACACACACACACACACACACACACACACACACACACACACACACACACACACACACACACACACACACACACGATCGAATGCATTACTCCCTGGCGGGAGTAATTATATATTAGGTCAATATAGGCCAAAAGGTCGATTTGCATATCTGGTCAATAAATTCAACCAACTAGTATTTTTGAGGTCAGCGTAGGCCAAAAGGTCAACATAGGGCAGATTTCTAAAATCCTAAATTTTCATCCAATTAACTTGAAATTTGAAGGGGATTTGCATATCTAGACACTGAATTCAACCACCAAGATATCTTGTTAGGTTAACATAGGCCAGAAGGTCAACATCGGCCTAAATATCTAAAATCCTCAATTTTCATCCAATTAACTTGAAATTTGAAGAGGATTTTCATGTCTGGTCACTGAATTCAACCCCCAACTATTTTTGAGGTCAACTTGGGCTAAAAAAAAGGTCAACATTGGCCATATTTCTAAAAAAACTCAATTTTCATCCGATTCACTTGAAATTTTAAGAGCATTTGCATATCTGGTCACTAAATTCAACCACCATGTATTTTTGACGTCAACATTGGCCAAAAGATCAACATAGGCCAAAAGGTCATCGGCCAGATTTCTAAAATCCTCAAGGTTCATCCGATTGACTTGAAAATTTTATGAGTATTTGCATATCTGGTCACTGAATTCAACCCCCAAATCTATTTGGGGTCAACATAGGCCAAAAGGTCAACATAGGCCACATTTCTAAAATCCTCAATTTTCATCCAATTGACTTGAAATTTGAAGAGGACTTGCATATCTGGTCACTGAATTCAACCACATATTATATTTTAGGAAAACACAGGCCAAAAGGTCAACATAAGCCAAATTTCTAAAATCACCAATTTTCATTTGATTGACTTGAACTTTTAAGAGGATTTATATATATGGTCACTGAATTCAACCACCATCTATTTTTGATGTCAACATAGGCCAAATTTTTAGTATCCTCAATTTTCATCCGATTGACTTGAAAATTGAACAGCATTTGCACATTGAGTCACTAAATAGGGAAACTAACTATTTTTGCGGTCAAAAGGTCAAAGGTCTACTAGAGGTTAACCTTCCAAAATCATCATTTTTCATCTGAAAAATCGTCACTTTTCATCCTGTTGACCCGAGCTTTGATCAGGATTGTAAATTTTAATCTTCATGAAATGGACAATTTGCTGTATCAATGGAAAACTTTTGGGGGGGGGGGGGTGCGGATTTTGCAATTATCGTGCTCCGCATGACGCCTTCTTGTTTGTTTGTTTGGTTATTTGTTTGCCCGGCCGATATCTCAGCCATCCTTTCAGCGAGGAATCTGAAATTTTGGCACAATAATGAGCAAGTGCTTTAGGAAAAACTGTAATTTTTTGTTTTTGGATTAATCAAATAATTGATTAGTTACTTAATTAATATCAATTCATTAAATACATATTTATTTCCTTTCTTTCCTGGGCATTATCGCAGGCACCTCTTGAGCTAGGAAGCTGATATTTGGACATGACAATGACCATGTGATTTGGCTGCAGAAGGCTATATTTGATTTAATGATTAATCAATTAAGCGATGAATTATTTATTTGTTCAATTAATTAATTATTTCATTAATTTTCAAAAAGTTACAGCTTCGGATGAAGCACTGGTGGTTTCGGTATGCTATTAGCCTATTGATTAAGAAAATATTTTACCATCATTGTTTATTGATTTTAATTGTGCAATTAATCAATCAATCATTGCACACTTCCCCCTCCAAATACCATCTCTATGAGCTGCACGGCGATATCGCCTGGCGCTGAAGGCACCCCGGCAGTGTCGCGCCGGAGGATATTTATTTATTTATTTGGGATGGGGCAATGTACTTTGAATGTATCTGTACTTGTTCTAGATGGCATTGCCCTATGGGCTACGCCGATGAAAATAGCAGCAAAATTGATGGAAAAAAACTAAGTCCAGTGAAAGAATGAAAAAATAGCAATAAAAATGTGAGAAAAAATAGCAATAGAAAATAGTGAAAAATTGCAGCCAAAGATTGGCCATGCAGCCATGAAAGTCCCTAAAAACAGTAATAAAAATAGGAAATGAAAACCAATGTTTTTGCTGTTGTTTGGGGAAAAAACCTTTTTTAATGGAGCTGTAACACCAAAAATTGAATAAAATTAGCCACACACAGGGGGAAAATACATTTTTGCTTGCTGCAAGTCATATAAGGTATACTGTTCTACCCACTCGTCCACACCTACTTCCAAACAGACCCCCCCCACCCCCTCCCCCCCCCATCTCCCCGTATTTTTTTTGTTTTTTTTTGTATACTGAATCGAGGCTCGTGAAAGAGCTAATGCCTAAGTCACACATAGGCGGATTTGTCGGCGACTACTGGCGACTGGAAAAATCGCCACCACCCGCCGACAATCGTAATGAAACTGTAATGGACGGTCGCCTGTAGTCGTGGTTATCCTCCCCAGGTCGGCTGCAGTCGGCAAGAGCCGCAAAGGGGCCAAATATTTTTTTAAATGTTTAAAAACGGCGCGCTCAGTCGCACTCGAAAAAAATCCGCCATGCTGTCGTGATGGAACCGCCATGCTGCCGTCGGTATCCGTAATAAGAGCGTAAAGCGGCCGCAACCCAGTCGCTCATAGTCTTCCGCAATCGCCCCACCAGCTAGCACGGCAGAGATGCGAATGCCATACGGCCTTCCTGCGGCATCTTCCCGACTACGGGCCGACACTGTTGCGGCTGCATATCGACTACAGAAGAACTACCACGTCTCCCCTGCGGCTATGGGAGACCGACGACGACAGCAGTAGGACTAGTGGCGGCCGAGTTACGGCCATTGGCGACAAAGATACGACTGCCTGGCGACTGCATTACGACATACCACGATTTTCAGGCCAGGTATAAATAGGGGTGGACATTTCAGCTCACTGCAGTATGGTCAAGGTCTACCAAGGGTCTCTCGACCAACATCTATCATGGATGATGAACATAGGATGAAGCTGGTCCTTCTGAATGACTTGGCAGCACTGGACCAAGATATTGCTACTGCTGGCTCATGCTGAGCTCCATTCCATGGCAAGACAGGATGGTGTGAGGGTCTCCGTGGAGTGAGGTCATGTGGTGCCGACAAGGATATGGCTTTATTGTTTGGACTTGGGACTTTTGGGAACTTTATTTTTGGGACTTTGGTCCTTTGGAAACTTTATTTATTGGACTTGGGACCAGTGGAAATAATGTGTTGGACTTTATTTTCATTCTCTCTCCCTGCAGAAAAGTTTGATTATTACATTACAATGATACATCTTTGTTATTTGTTATTGCACATCAAACATCTTTATGCTTCATGTCATACATCATTGAAATGAATAAAGGGAAATGTAAAATAGAGAAATAAAGATTTAAAAAGTTGTGTGAATCGTCTCCAATCGCCGGCGGTCTTATTGCAGTCTTGCGGACATCGGAGTAAACCGCCACCCGGCCCCAATGCAGTCGCCGCGATCCGTCATCGGTCGTAATCTAGCCGCCAGACTGTCGCCATGCTGCCGCCGTGCATCCGCAATGCAGTCGTCTTCGATCTTCGACAGTCGCCATCCCACTCGGGGCGTCGTCGCAATGCAGTCGCAATGTGGCCGCCTGCAGTCGCCATACTGCCGCCTGACCATATTTGACCGCCCGAAATCGCCAGTGGTCGCCAAAAAATCTTGATCGCCGGCAGTCGCCGGTAGTCGCCAAAATATCCGCCTATGTGTGACTTAGGCATAACATTTACCTCACAAACAAATCAATGAGACAAACAAAATATTGTTATGAATTTGGTAGAGCAACATCTAGAGCTAGGTAGATCTGTATAGGTAGGTATTCGACTGTCGTGACAGGGACTCTACATGTAATAAGTTCTTGATGTTTAGGCGTTTGTCGGGGTAAGATGTATGATTGTGGATCTACCTGGAGATTCGAGTGTTAAGTAGTGAGGGATTAAAGGTAACGCCCCTGTGAGTCTCACCTAGTAGTCAAACCTTTGTCCATTATGGCACTGCAAACCACATAAACATTAGTTCGGTCCTTAGCGCAACATTAAATAATTCCTTTCCCTGACAATGACTTCGGAACAAACGGACAGGAAACCAGGCCAAAGACACCGCCACAATTGGCCGCCACCGTTTACACCTCCAAGGCCTACAAACCTCGCCTGGCACGTGTTATAACACAAGGACTGCGGGGTCGGGGACGGGAGAGTGGAGTGATGCCGCAGAGGGCGTGACCTGGGCGAGCCGGCGAGTTGGGAGGTTTTTATTGGCTGAGGAGTGCGCCAATGTGACGTCATCGGCCAGAGATATTATCGACGGTCGGACGCCATTTTTGAGAAGTTGGCACTTAGCAGTTGGCACTGGGCACTGGGCAGTTGGCACTTGGCAGTTGGCACTTGGCAGTTGGCACTTGGCAGTTGGCTGCCAGCACTCCCGCAGAGAGTCGAGTCGAGTGGAGTTCAAAGGAGTTCACGGCTTGAGAGGGTCCCGGTGCGATCCCGAGTTTGGAGAGTCCTTCCTGTCCCTGGTCAAGTGGAGTTCGTTTGCTATGTGCAGCCCTGCGTTGGACCTTTGGAGCAAGGGAGCTCGTGGTGTGGGTGTGCCGTTGAACCGACGAGGCCTGGTGGCGCTCGGAGGCGGACGGAGAGGGCCGCGGGCCGTGTTACACTGAAGACGAAAGGAGCCAGATAAGCCCGAGCTCCGCGTTTACACTTTACATGACGAGACGTGTTATTTTCGTATTAATCTCCCTCGTATCGTGTTTGATATCTGTTGTGTGTGGGATCCCAATTTAGGCTTATTCGAGTTATTAGTATTACCGGCGCGGCGCGTGCTTTTTCACTGTCTACTTTTCATGAATAAATCCTTGTATTATTTTCTATATATATCTGAACGCAGTTTCCTGTTGGATTTTAATAGATAAGGCGGCGGAGCTTTGCTGTGTCCCGTCCCGCCATTCCGCGCGTTTAACTTTAGTTTAAGTGTTTGATTTGGAATCCGCATTGAGTTTTCGCTTCGGGAGTTAAAGCCTCGCAATTGGCCATCCGCAACTGTGGTGTTAATCGCGGTTGCGTGACAAGTGGTGTCAGGAGTGTCGGATTCGAACCCGTCGGACAAATTTTTTTTTGTCCGCGGCGAGACATCGACACGGTCGGGCGTACATTGCGCCCGACGTTCGAACGCAAAATTTTTATAGGCGAGGCGGAGAAATTTGTATAGTCAATTGGGCATACGGAGCGCGATATCGCGTCTTCGTCACATTTAAATTGTGTTACTGGAATTATTAAAATAAATACGCGCAGGGGAAACAATCTTCCGGAAGGCGGATGTCGGAGATTGATGAGATGGAGGTACGCAGCGAGGCCTCCGTCAGCGTCGGGAGTGAGCCGGAAATAGGGGAATTTGATGCAGAGGTGAGCCTTGGAACCTCCCTCGTCCCGAGCACCAACTTATGCCCCTCCCCTACCGGGGAGTCTGGAACAAATGGGACGGCCCATAGAGACGACCAGGCTTTAATGAAATTTTTAAAGGAATTAATGGATGCTCAGAGTGAGCGAGCCAGTCGGGAATTGAATGACAAAATTGAAGGGATGGAAAAGAACAGTGAGCGATTGGGAAAGCAGATAGGAGACATGAACGCACAGGGTGAGCGAAACCTTGCAGAAATTCGGGGAATAAATGATAAAATTGACGGGCTGGAAAATAAAATGAGTAAGGAGATGGGAGAAATGAAAAGTGGGTTGGAAAATAAAATTGAAGGGATGAAAAATAAAATGGAGTCCCAGGGGAATGAATGGAGGGAAGGAATGAAGGATATGAGTGACCAAATTAATGGATTAAAAAGGGAAATGGCAATTGTGGCAAGTGTACAGGTGAGCGGAGAATGTCCACAGTTCGATGGGGAATGTGTACAGGTAGATGGGGAATGCCTGCAGGTAAACGTGGAGTGTCCACAGGTGAGCGGAGAATGCCCACAGGTGAATGGGGAAGGAAATTTGGAATGTGAGAGTTGTAATGGGGAATGTTTCCCACATTCTGGCCTGGTTGTTTATCGGGACCGTGTGGATGTCACAACAACCCAACCGGGGGATGAATTTGGAATTGTGCAGCACCAGGGCGGTGGTGCGGAGCAAGAGGGGGTAGAGTTTTTGGGGGTCCGTGCAATGGAGCCGGACCGAGTATTTATTGGGGATATTGATCAAAGCCTGGCGGGGCCAGGAATGATTTGTGGAAATGATGAGGATGATTTGATCCAGCGGCTGGAGACCTGTGACAGTCCCATGGAGGTAGAGCTTGTCCAGGCCCAAAGGAGTCTGGGGGAAGAGGTGAGTTGGTCCAAGGAGGTGGTTGGAATGACCGAGGGGACGCTCACCGTACACTTAGTGTTATGTCATTTCGTGTTTTTTTTTGTTGTTAAAAGCAAAATTCCACTTGATTCCTTGTCTTTGGGGTGTCACATGTTCGAAAAAATAGGTTGTTAATTTTTTAAAACGGATTCCAAGATGGAAAGTCAAATCCAAGATGGCCGCCAAAATATATAAATTCCATTAAAACTGGTATTCTGAACACAGCATGAGGTCCAAATTAATGATAATACCCATAATTTCAATACCAAGGAGTTCAAAAACAATTAATTTCAATATGGCAGTCAAATTCAAAATGGTGGAAAAATCCAAGATGGCCGCCACTTCTTAAATAACCACAGTACAAAAACTTAATGTTCTTGATAACACAAATTGTGAATGATGAAATAGGTCCATTTTGGTGGTAATGCCCACATAAGTAATGCTAGGCCGTTGGGGAAACATGTTACTGATTCGTTGAAATCGGTGGATGCCAGCCATAGTGAGAAATAGTGAGAAAATCCAATATGGCTACCACTGTTTTACACAAAGGTCCACATTGCTATAACAATGATAGCGTAATGTAATTTCCTGTTTGACCATATTTAAATATTCCTGTCTCACAATCATCCGTTTTACCTTACAAGTCCTCGTGTTCATCTCCCACAATGTTCTGAGCTGATTGTTCATTGTTGCTACAGCCGTAGTTCAAACAGCTACAGACCTCTGTGCATGGGAGTTTATTGCTGCGGCAACTACAGGAGTTTCCTTTGCATCCTGATTTGCAGCCACATTTTACCAGCTTAGTCACGGCCTCTGGTGCTGGAGGGTTCAAACACATCACCGGAAGAAATCTATTTTCCTCTGACTTCCATCCGTAGTCAGTGAGAGAAGGAAGGGACGGTTGACTTTCGCATGCCTGCATCCATATCATTGCAATATAATGTGCTCGCAGAATGTGTGGTGTCAATGATCCAGAGGTTGGAGGCAGACTCTCTCCCTCGGCCTGTCGATTTGAGTACAAGAACCATCGTAGTGCATTTACTTTGGTGTGTGTTTTGGATCTGTACAACAAGCAAACGAACCTTTCCAGTTGGTCAATTGCGTTTGGAGAGGGTGTAGCAGCAGATTTGCCAAGTGAAGCAAGTGAATCCAGTATCATATCATCGCAGGACATGAACACCTTCATACACCAGCCCTTTGTCCTGCCGGCGAACCTGCCACACATATCTGATCCTGTGAAAGAATGAAACCCGAGAATAGCTGAGGTGCGGTTAACTCCTAACTTTTCAAAGATAGGTTTGACTGCAATTTTCCTATTCAGTTTTCCTTTTCCGTTAAGGAAATATGTCTCAGCAGGTAGCTGTGGATACATGTGGATCATCAGCAAGAAGACATCGGTATCTGGAGAGTCTATTACAAGTTCTACATCGCCGTTAACTGTTAGGGCATGGAGCAAGAGTAACGTATCCGCTTCTTCATGACCGTGTTTTACCAATTAATCAGGCACACTTACATTGCCTTTTGTCTCAGTGCCGAAGGTTACCATGAACTTCTTCAATTTGTTGGCAGAGCTGTTGCTGTGATCCAGAGTCTTTGCAGCTAAATACTCTACAAGTTCTGCCTTGGTTTTGACACTTGAAAGGAAGGCCTTCAAGGAAATATTCTGGATCAGTGTACTATCTTGGATGTGATAGTAGGTCGAGTTTCCCTTTGTTCTCTTTTTTCTCATTTGCTCTTTCAGAGAACTTTGGACGTATCTGTCAAATACCAGTCTTACTTCATCATAGTTAGCTGCAATCCTGATAAGCTTTTCAAGAAATGACATGGCAAAATCACTGCATGTTTTCATTTTGTCTGTCTTGGAGATGGAGTTAACGAGGGCCATGCCATCTATGACTACAACTTTAAATTTCTCAGACATGTCGGACATGTCAGTTGAAGCTTCTTGCTCAGGCTGCGCTTCTTGTACTTCAGGCGCCTCGGCTTGGGGTGGTACTTCAGTTTGGGAGTTTTCACTCAATACTTGGTCGCCAGAAACACTCGGTATGGCATTAGCTGGATCGCTTGTGGCTTCTGTTGGGCTAGGTTGCTCCTTGGTAACTAGCGCTTCAAGATGATGAAGGACCTTAGCCTTGTCATATGCTAGGAGAAGTGACCCATCCGAAGCGAAAAGGGCACGTGGAACAATTCCAAATTCATACTTCCCAATACAGTCCTTTTAGATCAAGGTCTGGACGGCTTCTTGATGCTACTATAAACCTCTGTAGGAGTCCTCGTTTTCTTTGACTTTAATGAGTTTGTCACCTGCTTTCACTTTCTTCACTGTTGGCACTTTTGAAAGTGCCTATGTTCTTTCTCTTCATTGGATCCCACACTGAAAGTTTTCCTTCTGTAAGGCGTTCTTTGACAAATGTCTGGAACAACTGTTGTCCGATGGCATCGCAGTCTACTATGTCCTTTGTTACCTTTTCATCAATTACTTTCTTGGTAAGAAGGTTACACAGGTCACTCTCATCGGTTACGAATGGGTCTCCATGAACAACAAATACCTCTGTCAATCTAGCGGAATTTCTCATTACTCGGGTGGACTTTCCCCCTGTGATCTCGTGGTGTTGGTCTCTGGTATCAGCACCTTCCATGCCATATTCTCTTTGAAACTCCTCTACTAGATTAGACAAGTCAGGTGCAATCAGGAAGAAATGGTCTAGAGCTCTCTCAATTTGGGTTATTCCAGTAATGCCTCCAATGACCTTGAGTTTGCGGTTCTCCTGCTCAATTCCGTGATCTGGACCTATTGAAGTGAATGCAGCAATCCCCTTCGTCACACAGAAATTTCCTTTCAGGAGTTCTGCCCAGACATCTGGAAGAACTTGTTCTGTTTGCTGCATTGTTGACAGGTACAAAGGGAGCAAACGTGCGTAGTTCAGGTGGTCGTGAGCAAAGAAGTACTTGATAAGAGCTTCAGTGCTTTCCATATGCAGCAGCAGGTCCCGTTGTCTGGTAGCTCTAATATACCGAAGGATAGTTTCAAACTGCCTCAAGTAGTTACGGATGTAGTGTTGAATTGGTGCTGGATTGCTTTCAAACTGTCCCAACTTTGTGAGGATATCTCTAGATTCGAACATGGTCATGGTTTCTCTGACGGCATCTCTGAGGTTTTGACGGTTGCCTGTGTTCATGCTGATATCTTTCTGATATGCTTTTTCCAAATCAATGGACGCTTCACTTAGGAACACTTTCTCTTCTGTTGCTTTTGTTAGGAACCTGTCAAAGTAGAGATGGTATAGAGCAAGCAATGTTACAGTATGTGCTTCTAGGGACCTGTAGAGATGTTTTCCATTTAGGATTTGCGTTACGGTTGTTGGAGAATATAGTCCAGCTTCGACTCAAGCCTGGTCAATGCCGCTTCCTTCCACGTATTTGCCTAATGCCGCCAATGCCCAGAAGACTACGTGCAACTCACCAGGCCGAAACAGGAACTGCTTCTTCATTTCATCTCTTTCTACCCATAGTTTCATTGCCATATCATAGAGTTGGAGATCAAGTGTCATCACTGTTATTTTGTCTTTTCCAAGAACCTGAGTTGTCATATTATGTGCTCTCATCAGACCAGTATAAAGGGTTCCGTAGTCTGTAGGTGGTGATCGTATTAGTGGTGGAACTAAAGAGACCTCATACTGTGTTCAGAATACCAGTTTTAATGGAATTTATATATTTTGGCGGCCATCTTGGATGACACCCTTAATCCGTTTTAAAAAATTAACAACCTATTTTTTCGAACATGTGACACCCCAAAGACAAGGAATCAAGTGGAATTTTGCTTTTAACAAAAAAAAAACACGACAGCCATTTTAAAGACATAGCAGCCTACACTAACTGCTATTTGGAAACAGAGGCTCCAAAATTGGACAACCAGTTGGGGGAGTGTGTTGGCTCCGGGCTGGATTTGAATCTCGGAGGATCGGGAGATAGAGCTTCTGGAGATTTGGTCCCTGTAGGGAATTTGGATCAACTGCAGGGAGGGGCAGAACAACCGGTGGTAGAGGTTGTTCCCTGCCGCTGCCGTTTGGCAGTGGGAATGAAAATTTGTCAAAGAAAATTTAAAATAAAATTAAAATGGGAAATTGATTTGGAGCAGCCATGGTGGGGATTGGCCCCAGGGCTGCGGGATCTGGACATGGAGAGGTCATGGGTGATGGCCTCGGGCAAAAGTTGCCCCTTTCAAAATTTGGGTATGTCAGCCAGCTGGGGGGCTGTGATGGCGAGATTTGGACGTGGGGTCCAGCCTTGGGTGTCGAGGTACGACCTGGGTCCCACGGGGGGGGGGGGGGGGGGTCTGGTGGAGTGTGGCGTCCCTTGTCCGTTGGGGCACCGTCCGAGCTGGCGGCTCGGGCAGGCAAGGTCACCGGACCCTGGTGGGGGTTAAGACCTCCAGAGGGGTCCGAGGTGGTTTCTCAAGCCTGGGTTGGCATTTATTGAGGACCACTAGGGGGAGGTGTTGTGGGTCGCGCTTTGGTGGTGGCACCACGGATGGCCATGTTGGGCCTGATGTAGTGACCACCCGGGCATGCGACCTGACCACCTCTCCCTGAGACTTTGGGACAACCGGCATGTGATGACCTGCCATGCCGTGTTGGTCGATGGATGCGGGTCAAACCGAATGGACAGGGATGGAGATAGCCTGCCAGACAACCATTGGGGCATCTGTGGAACGTGATGGTGTGAGAGTGACCTTCCACAGATGCTCCGTTATGATTTATGGACTCTCGGGTTGGGAAGAGAGCCATGGGGTTGATGAATGGGGAGATGTGTAACGAGCCGAGCATATGGGCCATGCTCGGCTGGCATGTGTATGGCAAAGCATCTTTCTTTGGTGAGGTTAGTGAAAGGTGACAAATGTTTGGCATGGGTAATCTGTGGGTTTAGATGCAAATTTAAGGGTGGATTTTGAAATGTCATGGTGGACACTGTACAGTGACGCCATTATTGATCCAGGTGTGTAGACCAAAGTGTTGGAGGCTGTGATAAAATTAATAAGGTAGCAAGACAGCTTTCAACTGGTTGTGGGGGCAACTGTGCTGATATTTGGGAAGCGGGGTTATGGGGATGTAGTTGTGTAGCCTGAGGGTCAACGTGGTGCTGTGCGTGTCCGAGGTGTGTGGACCATGTCTTCTGGGTGGGTCATCTGGTGGAGCATGGCTGTTGACTGGACCTTGGTGTAGTCAAGTGTGGGTGAGCACTGGGGGGGCTGCAGTTCTGTAGTCGGACTGGGGGATGATGGGGAGGTGCAGGGGACGTGGCTGTGGGGATGCCACGCACTGCGACCGTGCCCCCCAGGGCCGAGGTTGTGTGTGCGGTAGTGTGTGTTGTGGCAGCATGTGCTCACCACATTGGCCAGCTGGGGCGGGTGCAGCTGTGTTCCTCGCAAGGGGGCCGAAGGATGGATGGTGGGTCGCACCCTTATGGACACTCATGGGCCATGTTGGCGTTTTGACTGCTCACCTTGTCCCGATGACCCTTGCACGGTAGAGGTGCAGAGCTGTCGTGGCCACAGGCAGTTGTGTAGCGATGATCACCGTTGGATGCGGATCCACATACCTGCCAGTGTAGTGGGGATAAAAGAGAAATTTGGGAGTATTTGGTAGGCCCAATGTGAAATTTTGGGAATTGTATGGGTGGATTGCACTTTGGACCTGACCAACCTGTAACTACCTGCACTTGAGGTGAGTGTTTTAAGGAGTACTGTCCCAGGCTTCAGGACTTGCTTTGGAGATTGGGACATGTAATTTGGAGTTGGGAGGTGGGTGAGAGTGATGACATGGCCGGTGAGGGGATGGAATGGGGGCCACACAGTGCCTTGTGGGTGGCGTATGGTTTTGTGTTGTGGTTATGTGTTTTGATGTGGTCGTGAGGTTGGAAAAATATGAGCGAGTGGTGATTATTGAGTTTTGAAATGCGTTTTGAAAATGGAAATGTGTAATGATTCAATGATTTGAACTGTGAATGGGATTTCACATGTAGCAGGCCTTGGCAAACTTTGAAACACCTTGTGTACTACCATCATCTATGGAATTGTACTGAATTGTGCTGAGTTGTGTGGAGAATTGAATGGCAGTGGGGGGAGGAAGTGTGTTTTGGGGTCTTGTGGGTGGGGAAGGTGTGTGTGTCCGCAGGTACAGAGCAAGCTCTGAGGAGCGATGCCTGCGGGCCCCCCTCTGCGGCAATTACCCCTGGCAGCTGGTGGTAACTGGAAATTGGAGCTCGTCGGTGGAGGGTCTGGTTTGGCGCCGCGGGGTGAGGAAGTCCCCCGGTGACCCGTGTTGCTGCGCGGAAGCAGGAGGCAAGGGAGCCTGGTGTGTGGAGACCCTCACCGGCGAGGTAACGGCGGAAATAGGCTGTTGGGCTGTCACGGGGCCAAGAGGTAAAGGGGGGGGGGGGGGGGGGACAATGAACTTGTAAGTCGGTTGACTTGTTTTTGGGATTGCAGGCACCACAGCCTGATGCGCCCCCACCATCCTTTTGTGCGGTACCTCCCCGCTGCCTAGTTGAGGAATGCACACACACGCGAATGACATCAATGCCATGGTCCTGCAGGGGGGTGTATTGAAATAAGTGCTTTGTTGACTTTTGAAATGCCTTGATGATTTTTGGAATGAGGATGAGCGGTTAAGGGGTCTGTGTTGCATGAATGTGGGCGAAATCCACCGAGCCATGTCACTCACATGCAACATCTGGACAGGGCCCGTGGAAATTGAGGGGGTGCATTGGGATGGCCCCGCAGGTAAGGTTGTGTCTTGTGGCATCCACCGGGGGACGTGGTCTGTAGACCGGGGTATGTACAAGGGTTAGAGTTTTGAGTTTTTGTAAGATGGTTAAGTTTGTGGATAAGGTAGGAGTTTTGGTGTGTTGTTTGTTTCCTCCCTCCGCAGGAACAATGAAGAAAATGTACATGCATGATGGTTAAGGGGTTTAGCATGTTAAGGAAGTGTAGGTAGGTAGTCCGACTCACTTCCCACAGCCCTTCCTGATTTATTTCATAGGTTAATTAAGTATGTGACAGTAAGTGTTAAGGCTGGAATGGTAGCGCCTGCGGTGAACCTTGCAGGAGCTACGGTTCCAGGGGGGGGGGGGGGGGGGGGGGGGCTGTGTTATGAATTTGGTAGAGCAACATCTAGAGCTAGGTAGATCTGTATAGGTAGGTATTCGACTGTCGTGACAGGGACTCTACATGTAATAAGTTCTTGATGTTTAGGCGTTTGTCGGGGTAAGATGTATGATTGTAGATCTACCTGGAGATTTGAGTGTTAAGTAGTGAGGGATTAAAGGTAACGCCCTTGTGAGTCTCACCTAGTAGTCAAACCTTTGTCCATTATGGCACTGCAAACCACATAAACATTAGTTCGGTCCTTAGCGCAACATTAAATAATTCCTTTCCCTGACAATGACTTCGGAACAAACGGACAGGAAACCAGGCCAAAAACACCGCCACAATTGGCCGCCACCGTTTACACCTCCAAGGCCTACAAACCTCGCCTGGCACGTGTTATAACACAAGAACCACGGGGTCGGGGACGGGAGAGTGGAGTGATGCCGCAGAGGGCGTGACCTGGGCGAGCCGGCGAGTTGGGAGGTTTTTATTGGCTGAGGAGTGCGCCAATGTGACGTCATCGGCCAGAGATATTATCGACGGTCGGATGCCATTTTTGAGCAGTTGGCACTTAGCAGTTGGCACTGAGCAGTTGGCACTGAGCAGTTGGCACTTAGCAGTTGGCACTGAGCAGTTGGCACTTGGCAGTTGGCTGCCAGCACTCCCGCAGAGAGTCGAGTCGAGTGGAGTTCAAAGGAGTTCACGGCTTGAGAGGGTCCCGGTGCGATCCCGAGTTTGGAGAGTCCTTCCTGTCCCTGGTCAAGTGGAGTTCGTTTGCTTTGTGCAGCCCTGCGTTGGACCTTTGGAGCAAGGGAGCTCGTGGTGTGGGTGTGCCGTTGAACCGACGAGGCCTGGTGGCGCTTGGAGGCGGACGGAGAGGGCCGCGGGGCCGTGTTACACTGAAGACGAAAGGAGCCAGATAAGCCCGAGCTCCGCGTTTACACTTTACATGACGAGACGTGTTATTTTCGTATTAATCTCCCTCGTATCGTGTTTGATATCTGTTGTGTGTGGGATCCCAATTTAGGCTTATTAGAGTTATTAGTATTACCGGCGCGTGCTTTTTCACTGTCTACTTTTCATGAATAAATCCTTGTATTATTTTCTATATATATCTGAACGCAGTTTCCTGTTGGATTTTAATAGATAAGGCGGTGGAGCTTTGCTGTGTCCCGTCCCGCCATTCCGCGCGTTTAACTTTAGTTTAAGTGTTTGATTTGGAATCCGCATTGAGTTTTCGCCTCGGGAGTTAAAGCCTCGCAATTGGCCATCCGCAACTGTGGTGTTAATCGCGGTTGCGTGACAATATATAAAAAGAGGGAGCGGAAGACAAGATGGGGAGAGAAGGGGAAGCACACAAACACAACATTTGAGAAATGTCCACCCCCGCTTGTTCATACTCACCCATCCCCTCTCCACTAGCGTCTCCAGCACAGGGAATTTAAGTCGATAAACTTATTGAATTAACGTCGTGTTTTTTTCCAATATAAATAAGGTGGATACTTTGGGTCCTGGGAGGATTGCCTTCCCCCTTCCGAAACACAAAAATATTACAGCTAACAAGAAGGTCCAGAACATTTGGCCAAAAGCATGAAACATGTTGCAGGTACTTTGACACATAATATCTGAGCTTTTTCTGCAGAACCTCTGAGATTAGCATTTACTTTGAATTCATTGCAATTTTTTTTCTCAAAATAACAGTTAATGATAGCCCCACGTCACATTATTGTAATGCTATGAGATCTATGAAATAAACTTGGAGAAATAAAAGATATGAGTCATTTGGTACTTTGGGGATTTTAATTTGAGCTGACAATTTGCAATACTTGAAGAAATATTCCCACTGCGAAAATTGAAAAGGGAATTGAAATTTCCTTTAAAGGAGCCTGGAAGGTTCGCTGTTATTTACAGTTTCATGTTTTGCTTCTTTTGTTCATGAACGAATGTAAACACAGACTTGGAAAAGCAATAGCTCTGTTCACTGAGCCGATGTTTGCATTTAAAGGCATCACATACATTATACAATGTTTTCAATTCATGCTGTTCGTGCCAGTTGTGAGTGGAAGAACGTGCATGCCTCGTGATCGTGTTGAACGTTATCGAATCGCAGAATATGGAGATATCATGCTTGGTGGACTTTTTCCAATCCACGGAGATATGGAGACACCTGAATATTCCTACAAAGAACCTCCACAACCTGTTCATTGCTTGCAGTAAGTTAATCCTATTGTTTGTTTCATACATTTTGGTTATCCTTCAAATTATTCTATGTTCATAAAATACATCACGTCGAATAATGTTCCTTTCTTTGATTAATTTATCAACTACACCTTTTTTTATTTATTTTGTATCATCATTTAATCTTCGGTTATCCTCTTCTTCTTTATTATAATTCTTTCCGTTTCCAGTTTGAGATGATTGTTTGTTGTCCACTCTTCTAGTTGGGTCAACATAGTTTTCCATCTGAGCTTCTCCATCTTATTAATTTAATCCTTGTTGTGTTGGTGTCGAATAGATGTAACTTTCCCTTTCACTTAATCATTTCCTCTTGCCTGTATATACCAATATAAATAAATACAAATAACTTAAACACATTAACCACACCATGCCAGCGCAACCTTGCCAACATGTTAGTACTCCGCTATCCTCACTACTTCTGGATACCCATCAAACTCGATTTAAAAACTACCCACTGTCCCTACTGTCACTATTCTCGCATGGAGACCGTTCCATGCATTCTCCACTCTGAGTGAAAGACTCCTACCATACTACCATCCGAACTCTCCTCTTTTGGACCGTTAAACTATGCCCCATTTTCCTGTTTGTGTCCATTCTGCTGAAAACAATTCTGCATTATTACTCCCGCAAGGAAGTAATGCATTCGCTCGTGTATGTGTGTGTGTGTGTGTGTGTGTGTGTGTGTGTGTGTGTGTGTGTGTGTGTGTGTGTGTGTGTGTGTGTGTGTGGTGTGTGGTGAGTGGTGTGTGTGTGTGTGTGTGTGTGTTCGTGAACAATATATCTGTAAAAGTTCTGAACGGATTTGGATGAAAGTTGGTGGGATGATTGCCCTTGGGATATGGAAGAATTGTTTAGTTTTTGGTGAAGCTCAGGATATTATTCCGGATCCAGGAATTTTTTGAAGGATTTTCTTACCATTGGAAGATAGGGCTCATTTTTTTTAAACATTATCTTCTATATATTCTATATTTAACATTGCCATATGAAAATAGTTTTCATATTTGTTGTAAATGTAGTTTAAACTCGTGGTTATGCGTTAGAGCGGTGTATTTTTTAGCAGCATCGTCTTCAATGTTCATTTTTTTTTCTTCTAATAAAGACATATTCTGTCATTTTAAAACCACCAAAGTGTGTATTAGGTTTCCCCATTTCATAAAATGTATCGTTTGATACGTATAATGCTTAAAACCAATTTTTTTTTTTTTTTTTTTTTTTTTTTTTTAACCTCAGAAGAGATATCAACATTTACCTTCGCGAATGTCAATCGCGGTATCAGTATTTAATGGACTTATAAAGACTTCGGTGACTTTTGAGTGTGACACGCATGTGCACGGGATTCTTCCCAGAAGAATGAGTGGTCGCATTAGCTTGTACGACTTAAAATGAGCGAGTTTTGTTTTCACGTTTGGGCCAGTTTTACATGTTGTATCCCTAAGGAATGAAACGAACGTTTTTTCCTAGCTTCTAATTTTATTTGAAGTCACACATGCCTCAAAATACACTCACCTATATGGAATTGAACGCTGAATCCGAAAAAGTAAGTGAAAATGTCTTGTTTTTTTTTTTTAACATTGTCTTCTATATATTCTAAATATATATCTGTGCAGTGTCTGTCTTGTGTTATCTTGTTTTGTGTTGTCACTGAACTACTCCCTCAAACTTTTGTGAAATCCTACTATTCCAACCTGACCCATGGCGGGAGTATGCGCTCTACTTAGTGGCGTCCTCGTTTTGTCTTTATCCATCATAATAGAAAACATCTCTACCTACCATATCCCCTTGGAATTGTTTCCTTTATAAGGTAAAAGTCACGTCTCTATCAGCTGCTCCTCAAAGCTGACCCAGGCCTGTTTTAGGATAACCCTAGTTTCTCTGTGCTGTATGGTACCCTCTCTATGGCAACAATGTCCTTCCTCAGATGTGGTGAAAAAAAACTGCGTACAATATTCCAGAATCATCATCATCATCATCATCCTCATCATCATCATCATCTTCATCAGCTGTTTTCAGTCCACTGGTGGACGAAGGCCCCAGCATGTTGACGCCGTGTTCCTCTGTTTCTTGCTTTGTTGTTCAATTGATTCTTTCCCAATATTTTTCTATTTCATCTCTCCATCTTAGACGTGACCTTACCCTGTTCCTGTTGCCATCCATATGTCTCCATGTTGTTGATATTTTTGTCCACCTGCTATCTGACCTTCCGCTATTGTGTCCGGACGCTTTCCATTTCCTGAGTTTGATTATAATAAATAATTATTTATAAGATGTTCTGACTTTTGATTTGTTCTCTGACTCGTTTGTTTGTCTTCTTAGGTTTGTATGTAATACCTAACATATTTTGTTCTATTCCAGAATAGGTATCAGTAATTTCCTATACAGAGTAAACACTACCTTTTTATTTTAAATTTATCCCCCACGAATGCAACCTAAATCCTTGTCTTTAATTATGGCTGTCGGCACTGTGCTGTCCGCCTTCATCTTACGGACCACACACATTACCAACCCAGATCCTTCTCCTGTGTCACACATTCCAAAATTGCCCCATGCATCATATCATCCCTATTTTCATTATTCTTACACATCCTCAGCACATTACATTTCCATATTTTAAACTGCATCTGCCAATCTTTTTCCCATTCAATTAAAGTATCCAATATTTAGCCCTTCCCTCCTGGTTTTAAGGAGACACCATATCTTCCAAACTTTTGTCCAATGTATTTAAGTAACAAGACCTCTCTGAATTTGATCACACTCCATCACATTCTCGCTGTCTACCTTGACTCAAGCCGAGGGTAATCTAAGTTGGAAAGCTGACTCTGATACCCATTGTCCAAATCATTGATGTAAACTGTAAAGTATCCTTACTATAATTCACAGAATGGAGTGTGTGTTTGTGTTTGTGTTCGTCACGCGATTCGTCCTACAGTTCTTGGCCGATTACATCCATACTTGCCACATAGGATCAGCATGACCCCAATTAGTGCATAGGGGTCTTTTTATCATTGCTGGTAGTCTTGGGATGGGCAGAGGGGAGGGTTGGGACGATGCAAATTCTCCATTTAAAAATATTGTTGCAGTTTTGAGAATAAAGGCAAACCCCCCCTCTTAGTTAGTTGCACCACAACATGTAGCATCGCTTAGTTCAGTTTTGTCGAATTGAATGTAAGCATAGTCTCCTTTCCTGTATGCGTTGAAGCAGGCCAGTAAGTGTAGGCCTCATTGGGCTGGAATACCATGTGCTAGGGCTTGGAACAAGTCTGGGAGGCCCGAGGGAGGAGCTGAAGGGGAGTGGCCGGTAAGCGGCAAGCAGCCAATGGGAGCTGGAGGGGAGTGGCCAGCGACAGCGGCCAGGGGAGGTGCTTCGAACATTTGGGTGGGACTCTGGGAGGGGCTATAAAAACCCGGTCCGGATCCCTGAACTCTCTCTGCCCCCAGCTCTCTCTGCCCCCAGCTCTCTGCCCACGAACGAACTCTCCTCTGTGGCCAAGCTCCCAGTGCGCTGTCTGTCTCTGAGCTCTCTGTCCCAGGATTCTGAAGCGACTGAGCGTGTGATCGAGGCTCTTTGTGATCATCTCTCTCTGTGCTCTGTGGTCAAAAGCACGAACTCTCCCTGTAGTCTGCGTTCTGCCCCTGTTAATAGCGCTTTCGAGGATGATCTCTCCCGGGGCCCGAGACTCCAACGATCGCCTTGCCTGGGCTCCCTGCACGTGCCGCGAACATCCCAGGGACACGCCCAGTGAGCTGATCGGGGTGAACGGCACCAACGGCCACGCTTTGAGCGCGTTCTTCTTTTTCCTTCCTTTCCCCGTGTGAGTGAAAGGGACCTTGTCCGGGTATTAAGTTAAGGACATTAATTTTCTGCCCTTTGTCTTTTTGCTTGGCCATTTGCGCCTGGTGTTGACGTAGCGGTTAGGGTGCCGGCTTGGGATCCTAGGATCCTGGGTTAGAATCCCGGGCGATCGCTGAATTAACGCCAGGGGGGTTGACTCAGCCTGTCATCCTTCCGAGGTCGGCAAATTGAGTACCAGCTTGCTGGGATGAATGATCCGCGTGTGTACCCCGGGTTAGAATAGGTACACCATATCCCTGCGCATCGAAGAGCATGACCAAGGGTTGGCGTCAGGAAGGGCATCCGGCCATAAAAACATTGCCTCAAACAGGGAACCATGATTGCCATGGGGCCCGCAAGGGTAACCCCCGCTCTAGTGGGGAAAATGGCCTTAAAACCATCATTCATTCATTCATTCATTTGTACATTGTAATAATAAACCTGTGTTCTTTTGCTTCCATTTGGCCGTTCACGTCTTTTCCCACTATTGGCTTCGAATTGTATGAATAAAACCGCTCAATCGGGATCAGTAAGAATTAACGGCACGAGTCACGTGACACGCAAACCGCTCGGGCGTATCGACCCAGCGTGTCTCGTGCGAGGTCCAGTCCCCGTTCTCCTGGTGGCATGTGTATAGAAGGTACTTGGGGATTCGACCAGATACCCTTCTGCACGCTCGCTGCAGGGGTGGCAGCTGGAATTGCTCCGCAATCCGCCCCACGCGTGTAAAGTGGGTAGCGGCCTCGTGGATTCGAAGGCCCGAGGGGGAAAAGGGTTTAACCCCCCTCTGTACGTCGATGGACTCTAGATCCGCAACAAATTGGTGTCCGGGAGTGGGATATTTGGACCTAGAGTGCGCTTTACGCACTCGAAATTACAAGTGGACGAAATTTAGTTTTTACAACCAAATTAAATTCGTACAATGGCTGGCCAAGACGACAAAATGCCGGTGGGAATAATAGATGAGGAACTAATGACCCAGGACCAGCAGGAAGAGTTGGTAGTGGAGGAAATTGATGAGGGTGCGGCAGTAAGTAAAGAAAATGGCGGCGCCTCACACATGGCGGCGGAAGCCGAGCCCGCGCTGCCAGGGCACATGCAATTATTTATGGCGCAAATGATGGAATTCATGAAAGAAATGGGGGACAAATCCACCAGGGAAATGAAAGAAATGGGGTCAAATCCACCAGGGAAATGAAAGAAATGGGGGACAAATCCACCAGGGAAATGAAAGAAATGGGTGACAAATCCACCAGGAAAATGAAGGAAATAAGGGAGGAATCCAGGTGCGATATGCAAAAGATGAGAGCAGAGTCAAAAAGGGATATGAAAAAGGCAGGGGAGGAGATAGGGCGTAAGCTGAGCGGGGAGGTCGCGGTGGTACGTGATACGCGGCGGACGCGGCGGACGGGGTGAAGCGGTGCGGAGAACGCATGGAGAGCGGGATAAAGTGGAGCACAGCCAAATTGACGGGGGCTATGGGATGAGCGACGTGGGGTGTAGAGGAGCCGACAATCATCGAATTGGGAAAGAAAATTTTGGGGGCGCCGGCGAAGGTTGAGTTGGAAAAGGAAATTTTAGGGGCGCCGACGATTGTCGTGTTAGAAGAAGAAACAATTGGGGTTGAAGAGACGGGAGAGACAGAGAATGAATCACGGGAGAAGGTTATGGAGCATGAACAAAGTTTGTGTTTGCACCGTGATGCCGTGCTTGCTAACCCCATGAAAGGTTTGCAGGTGCTGGCGGAGAAGCAGGGGAAGGAGATCCCCGAGGTGAGTGGCGCCAATGGCGGGAATGTGTGGTGGCATGAACGGGTGCTCGGTGCGCTTGGGAGAGAGGTGAGACCCGGGCGTTCATGAAGGGCCCATTGTGCGGTATGAGAGGGAGTGCGTACCGGAGTGCGTGGAGCGAGCGAGAGGGTGGTATGGAGTGTGAGAGAGAGTGCATACTGGATTGCGTGGTGCGAGAGGGTGATACGGAGTGTGAGAGAGCGTGCACCGGAGTGCGTGGAGAGGGAGTGTGCACCGGCATGTGCGATGGCCGAGTGTGCAGAAGAAAAGTGTGCACCGGCATGTGCGATGGCCGAGTGCGCAGAAGAAAAGTGTGCACCGGCGTGTGCGATGGCCGAGTGTGTAAAAGAAAAGTGTGCACCGGCGTGTGCGATGGCCGAGTGTGTGAAAGAAGAGTGCACAACAAAGTGTGTGGGGGGCACGTGTGCGCCTGGGTGTGCGAGTGTGGAGTGGGTCGCGTGTGGTGAGGACGCGGCCCAAGCATCGACACCAACCAGGGTAGTCCTTAGTGGGACGAGTAACGAACGCGAGCCCCGGTGAGTTGTGTGCTGCAGGGACCGGATGGGATCGGTGCTGTGTCGGTCTCACAAGGACCGGCGTGCACGATTCGTGCCTCTGGTCCCCGCACTGTGTGGTTGGCGCTATATGGCGGCAAAGGCAATCAGCGGGCTTCGAGGGGAGATTTTGATTTTCGGAGCCATGCACCTTATCGGGTGAGGTGCTCGGACCGTGGCCGGTTGGGTCATCGTGTGTGGGACCATGACGCCCCGCGCAGGGATGGAGCCCGGCATCTGGGCCCATCGATCCTTCCCCCCGCGGATTGTCAATGCCGGACGGACATCACATACAAGCGACCAACCACCCGCATGGATCGCTCGGCCCTTCCAGGCCGAGCTGTGACAAAGTACCTCCATACATGGAGGGGCTCATAGTTTAGAGGACTGAGAGTAGTGTACCCCATGTGGGGGAAGTGTCCTGACCTTTCCTCCCACGGGGGGGGGGGGGGGGGTGGGGCATGAGCTCTAGTTTAGGGGGATGGCAGTGTTAGGCACATGGAGGGGCCAGCAATGGTTGCCTCCATGGGGCACCGAAGCTAGCCGAGGGAGGGCTAGGATAATGTTAGGGATTTAGAAGACAGTAGGGACAAGAGTTAAGTAGGACACCTGAACCGTAGAGGGGAAGTAGAGAGTTTAGGTGGATGTTAAAGAAAAGGGTGTGCATAGTGTAAAGGGATGACGAGGGAAGCACGAGTTTTAGGGGAAACCAGTTAGGTAGATGATGCTGTGTGTTTGAGGAATTGTGTGTGAAAAATAAATGGAATTGTGTCATGGTGTGTGAAAGTAGTGGTGTGTGACAATGAGTGGTGTGCAAGATATTTGGTGTGAGAATGCTTGGTGTGGAATAAAAGGTGTGGAATGTATGGTGCGAAGGATTGAATGGGGCGGGGTGGGGGGGGGGTGGTGGGAGTGGAACCCATTCGTGAAAGCCAGGGGGGTAGTGTAAAGCCAGGTAGAGGGCATAGGTAAATTGCATGGATATTGACACCTGTGGTGTGGGTGGTAGCAATTAGTGTTTTGTAGGGTGCAGTAGACAGTGAAATGGCTGGGCGGGTGGCTTAATTTGTAGTTATGGTTATTGATCATAATTGTCCCAATTGGTGTCCGGAGGAACCAATTCCCTTGGGGTTTCAATTGCTTGCGGTTCCAATCCCTTGGGGCTTATGCTCATTATGATATCAGTTGGAGGTTATGGTTATTAACCATAACATTATGTCACCAATTCCCTTGGGGTTTCAATTGCATGCGGTTCCAAATCCTTGGGGTTATGGTTGTGGCGTTACCAATTAGTAGTTACGGCACTCCGTCGCTGGTAGCTTGTCGGCCAGGTAAGGCCGCAGGTAGGCTCTGGGAGCCGGTTAGGATAGTGTGTGAGTGGGGCACGAGGATCCATGGGAAGGACCCGTGTTGCCCGATGCCGAGGTGGGCATCGAGGGGGTTAGTGCCAGGGAGGGCCTTCCCCAGTTAGGGTAGTTGTTAGTGAGTGAGTGGGGCCCGATAATCCAAGGGAAGGACCCGGGTTGCCCGATGCCGAGGTGGGTATCGTGGGGGTAAGTGCCAGGGAGGGCCTTCCCCAGTTAGTGTAGTCGTCAGGAGCAGCCAAGCTCGGGAGGCGGCTTCAGTGGCGGAGATGCCCAGGTAGGTAGACCTGCTGGTAGAGCCACATGACCCAGCCCCAAAATTGTGCGAGGGCACAGTGCGAAAATTCTTTGGGATGAGACCCAAATTTGGAGGGCACCACAGTGTGGGCAATGGGAATTCGGGTTCTTCGAACCACATAGTTGAAAGAGGTCGATTGGCAGGGTACGACCCCGGGTAGTTTAAAAGTGTAATGCTATTAGTGTCGTTAGGATGTGAGATCCCTTCGCACCATCCACAGACAGACACCGAGGAAGACGAGCTTCACACCAGGACTCTGTAAGCCGTTTAGAAGTAAGACGCATCATGACGTGGATGGGACATTGTTTTTGTTCCATCCCATTCCTTCCTGGGAGGGATTTGGAGACGAATTTGGTATAGAGGGGGATATGAGAGACAAGACATAGAGACTGATTGTAAATACAAGGGGGGCTAGGGTAGTGTAGCCAACGGTGGGGGGTACGGACGGTTAGGGACGAGCTTGTTCCGCTCGCTCTACCACGTCCCTCGCACCGCACCAGGTATGGTGGTGCCTGGTCACCTCGTTTTTCGTTTGCTATCATGTGCCTTTCCCTTTGCTTGTTGCGCCTTGTCTTCCCTCCCCGCCCCAGGACCATTTTGGAGGCCAAACTGTGCAGCATCCATTCTGCCGTGTTATACCTGTGCAGCATCCATTCTGCCGTGTTACACCTGTGCAGCCGACCTGTGCAGCACTTCATGCTGCAAACCCCATTTTGCTGCACCTATGGACCACAAGCCTTGTGGCCCCGCACCTCTGCTGTGCAGCATCTTGCTGCAACTTACCTTGCACCTTCGGACCACTTGTTGAATGGCACTGACGCCACGCAGTTGAAAATACTCGTATAGTTGTGGGTGTGAGTCTGATAGAATAGCTGCTCAACTCATTCGGGGGGACATATCTAGTGTTGAATAATGTCGCACACATGGGTTAGAATAAATGTTAGGGGAATTACACCTATGTGTCACATTAAAAGTAAAAGTAAATTGCATGCCAGACTCTACCGGTCGGTCCGACTGGGGTCGACTCGGGATGAATCTGGTGAGAGAGGGGGGTAGTGTTGCCATTTTGAGAATAAAGGCAAACCCCCCTCTTAGTTAGTTGCACCACAACATGCAGCCTCGCTTAGTTCAGTTATGTCTTATTCAATGTGTAGGCCTCATTGGGCTGGAATGCCATGTGCTCATTGGGCTGGAATACCATGTGCTAG
Source organism: Myxine glutinosa (assembly GCF_964187855.1). Classification (NCBI taxonomy): domain Eukaryota; kingdom Metazoa; phylum Chordata; class Myxini; order Myxiniformes; family Myxinidae; genus Myxine; species Myxine glutinosa. The sequence goes on from NC_136263.1 coordinate 164,239,321, forward strand.
GGCCTGGAACAAGTCTGGGAGGCCCGAGGGAGGAGCTGAAGGGGAGTGGCCGGTAAGCGGCAAGCAGCCAATGGGAGCTGGAGGGGAGGGCCAGCGACGGCGGCCAGGGGAGGTGCTTCGAACATTCGGGTGGCACTCTGGGAGGGGCTATAAAAATCCGGTCCGGATCCTCGAACTCTCTCTGCCCCCAGCTCTCTCTGCCCCCAGCTCTCTCTGCCCCCAGCTCTCTCTGCTCCCAGCTCTCTCTGCTCCCAGCTCTCTGCCCCCAGCTCTCTCTGCCCCTAGCTCTCTGCCCACGAACTCTCTCTCCTCCGTGGCCAAGCTCCCAGCACGCTGTCTGTCTCTGAGCTCTCTGTCCCGGGATTCTGAAGTGACTGGGCGTGTGATCGAGGCTCTTTGTGATCAGCTCTCTCTGCGCTCTGTGGTCAAAAGCACGAACTCTCCATGTAGTCTGCGTTCTGCCCCTGTTAATAGCGCTTTCGAGGACGATCTCTCCCGTGGCCCGAGACTCCAACGATCTCCTTGCCTGGGCTCCCTGCACGTGCCGCGAACATCCCAGGGACACGCCCAGCGAGCTGACCGGGGCGAACGGCACCAACGGCCGCGCTTTGAGCGCGTTCTTCTTCTTCCTTCCTTTCCCTGTGTGAGTGAAAGTGCCCTTGTCTGGGGATTAAGTTAAGGACATTAAGTTTCTGCCCTGTGTCTTTTTGCTTGGCCTTTTGTACATTGTAATAATAAACCTGTGTTCTTTTGCTTCCATTTGGCCGTTCACGTCTTTTCCCACTATTGGCTTCGCATTGTACGAATAAAACCACTCAATTGGGTTCAGTAAGAATTAACGGCACGAGTCACGTGACACGCAAACCACTCGGGCGTATCGTCCCAGCGTGACTCGTGCGAGGTCCAGTCCCTCTTCTCGTGGTGGCGTGTGTATAGAAGGTACTTGGGGATTCGACCAGATACCCTTCCCCATGCTCGCTGCGGGGGTGGCGGCTGGAATTGCTCCGCAATCCGCCCCATGAGTGTAAAGTGGGTAGCGGCCTCGTGGACTCGAAGGCCCGAGGGGTAAAAGGGGGGTTCAACCCCCCTCTGTACATCGACGGGCTCGAGATCTGCAACAATATGTATCTGTAGCACCGCTCCAGGTGGGAGCTGGTATTACAAGTCCCCACCCTTTAAAATGGAGTTGTTCCTGTCCCCACGTTTTCCATTGAGATGCGGTTTTTCAATTATGCAGCAAAAGGCATTTTGGAGAGGTACTTTGTATAACACGTTTTTATAAGGATAATAATGTATCCTCACTGGCTGCTCCTGCAGGAAGCGGGTGCTTATTGTGAGTAAAAATAGGGGAAATACACCTGGTTGCTCACCTGGAATATAGCAGTGGAATCACACCACACTGACCAAAGGTATTTTAAACAGTATCACGGTATTTTGAACCAATTTCAATGGTTACTAGGATATAGGGCAGCATTTACAATTATACTAAAGTAATCATAAGATTTTTAGCAAACAATAGAAAATACCTATTTTGCGGGACTAGGGTAACTTGTGTTTTTTTATGGACCCCTAAGATCCAAATCTTTCTGAGACTGTGAACAAACTTTGGTACATCACGTGTGATGATGGTTGTGATCAAGTTTGATCAAAATTGTGTGTAGAGTTTCAGAGAAGGGAGCAAATACTTATTTTATGGCGTCAAAGCCCCTGCACACCCCGTAAGTGTTAGGTTGTGGCCATGTTTCATTGATGATGAAGGTTGTGGCCAAGGTTCATTGATGATGAAGGTTGTGGTCATGTTTCATTGATGATGAAGGTTGTGGTCATGTTTCATTGATGATGAAGGTTGTGGCCATGTTTCATTGATGATGAAGGTTGTGGTCATGTTTCATTGATGATGAAGTTTTGGTCATGTTTCATTGATGATGAAGTTTATGGTCATGTTTCATTGAAATCGTGTGTAATTTCGGAGATGAGAGCAAATACATATTTTGGGGGACAAAAGCCTATCCCCCACCCCACATCCCCCTCCTCCTAGACCTCCTTAGTGCCCGATTTTTTTTTTATGCCGTGAACAAACTTTGGTACATCATGGATGATGAAAGTTGTGGTTAAGTTTGATCAGAATTGTGTGTGTAGTTTCTGAGAAGAAAGCAAATAAGTATATTGGGGGGCAACCTCCCTGTCGACCCCCTTAGGGCCCGCTTTTTAGCTCACCTGGAACGAAGTTCAAGGGAGCTTATGCGATGGCACGTCGTCCATCCGTCAGTCTGTCAGTCCGTCCGTCATTCCATCCGGAAACACTTGAAATTTCTTCTCCGAAACCGCTGATGGGATTGCGACCAAATTTAGCACAAATTACATTTGTTGTGTTGTGACTAAAGTTTGTTCACGGCATCTTACTATAATTCACCAAATGTCCGTCTGTCTGTTCGAAGGTACCGTAAAAACTGCTGAACCGATCGCAAAGATATTTTGGGTGGGTAATACTGGGACAGCTGGGAGTAAAATAGGGTATTTAGTTTTCCCAATTTCAGCTTTGGTCTCCAGCATTCTCAGGTTTGGACTCCCGCATACCATTCACGTGCGCATAACGTTCATTGTGACGATGTTCTCACTGTGACGATGTTGTGACGATGTATGTGTTCACGGTAGTGTTTGACGTGACGATGTGAACCTAATTAGGTAATGCTTTTCCTTTCGTAATCCTTTAATGAACGTTTAATATTGAATGAACGTTTAATGTTTAATGAACGTTTAATGCCCTTCGATGTCCGGGGCGCACGCGCGCTACACTGGACGGGCCAGCGTGCATCTTGTCCTTCACCATCAGGCTCGGGTAAACCGCTGAGCCCCATCCGTGATGGGGACTGGGGCTTGAGACAATGTCCCACGAACGAGGAATTCCCAGTAAGCGCGAGTCATCAGCTCGCGTTGATTAATTCCCTGCCCTTTGTACACACCGCCTGTTGCTACTACCGATCGGACGGTTTTATGAGATTCTCGGATCAGCCCTGCACGGGCCGTTCTCGGCTCGTGCCGGTGCACCGAAAAGATGAGCGAACTTGACTGTCTAGAGGAAGTAAAAGTCGTAACAAGGTTTCTGTAGGTGAACCTGCGGAAGGATCATTATCGGGACAACATAAGAGCAAGCGAGACGCGAGACGTATGTGGTACGTGATCGTCCATGTACTGTTTAGCCATGTACTGTTTAGCCATGTACTGTTTCGATTTTGATGATTTGTGTGTGATATGATTTAACGGATGTTTATATGAATCGTTCAAAATAAAAAAGCCTTCAATTTCTGATATTTTCCCTTTTCATTTGGGCTTCCCAATTGAAGCCCCGCCCATAGGGCGGGTACTGTTCCGAGTTAAAACAAGCATTCTGAGTATTGCGCTGCAATACATGTCCCCTAACGGCAGTCTGTCGTCCGGAAAACTGTTGGGGAAATTACCAAAGTTCAAAGTGCCATAACTTTGTCAAAAATGATCGAAACGTCGTGAAGTTCGAACGTGATCTGTAACTTATCATGAGGAAACCATTTACCAAGTTTGAAATCATTAGCATTAAGAGTTTAGAAAAAAAGTCCGGAAAACTGTTCTTTGCGTGACGGACTGACTGACTGACAGACGGACAGACGGAGGGACAGAGTGCAAACCTATAGTCCCCTCCGGTGTACACCAGTACGGGACTAATAATTATTAGTGCTCAAAGGGGGTTTACCGGGGTCAAGGTGGATCCAGGTTTGACTCCCCAAAATGGGTATTTCCTTTCTTCTCAGAAACCACACACACAATTTCGATGAAACTTCACTGCATGCTCCCAAGTCTCCCAAATAATTCTAAATCACGACATGCTCTAAACTCATATTCATTCCACCCCTCCTCCATCGTTCTTAAACGGATCGCTAACTTGAAAATCACAATAAACCCAATTTGTTAGAAATATTCGTCTTTCATTAATCATCCAGTTTCTAAACTCCCCCTAACCCCTCCCCTTCAAATCTCCCCCCCCCTCCCACCCCCTTCTCAAAGCTGCCTCCTCCCCACTTCGTCTCCTTTCTATCTCATACCTCCACCTCCCCCAAACTTCTACTTTCCTCTGCCACCCCAGGGGTGGATCCAGGAATTTCAACATGGGGGGGGGGGGTGCATGAAACTATAGCGCTGGGGGGGGGGGGGAATAAAGGGGAGGGGTCTGGGGGTCCTCCCCCAGGAAAAAAAAAAAAAGAAGATCGTCAGAAACGGCATTTCGTGCGTTCTTGGAAGTTTCTGCAGTTCCTTTTGTTCTTCCCTGGTCCAACAGTTCAGCAGATTCGCACCGCCTGCACCCTCATCCTGGATCGAAGGGGGGGATGCGCACCCCCTGCATCCCCCCTGGATCCGCCCCTGCACCCCTCAAAGAACCCCTCACTGAGCCTCATCCCATCACCATCAAACCTGTCGTCCTCATCCTTCCCTTTCTTGTAACTCTTCTCTAATCTCTGACACACTATTAACTGCTCTTCCTACCTCCCCCACCCATCCTTCATCTGCCCATACCCCACCCCTCCCCTCTCCTGCACCCGATGCTGCCCCTCTCTCCTCATTAACGATATGGACCTCAAACATCCGGGGCCTTTGCTCAAACCTGATTGATCTCTCCATTCAGGTTGCTTCTGACAATCCAGACTTGATCTGCTTAACATAAACTTTCCTCCCTCAATATGTCTCTGATTCCTTAATATCTCTTCCTGGTTACTCCCTACTCCGGTATGATAGACCTCAGCCTCGTCCTGGTGGTGGGGTTGCTATCTTTATCAAAAACTCTCTTCCTTACTCTCCTTGCACTGCCCTCTCTCCACCCCTCCCCCAGGAGTACCTCTGGCTACTGCTTCCTCTCCGCTCCCACCTATTGTTCATATGTGTTCTGTACCGTCCTCCAAACAGTGATGACTCCATTTACATGTCGCTCTCTGACAACATGGACCAACTTCTATCAACTCATCCCAACTCTCTCTTCCTCATATGTGGCGACTTCAACTGTCATCGTGCTAGCTGGCTGGGTGTGGGTTCCTCTCTCACCAGCCATGGCACCTCAGCAAAGGACTTCTGTGACTCATTGGGACTGACACAATCTGTCAATTTCCCGACCCGTATCTCAGTCAATGGAGTATCTTCTCTTCTAGACTTGGTTATGACAAACTTCCCTGCAAATGTCTGCTGCTCTTCTACTGCTCCAATCGGTTCGCGCGACTCGACCAACTCGCTTCGCGGATCTCGTTTGTTTTGAACGTGTCCCAGATTTTAAAAGCAAGACAACTGTTAAAATGCCATTTTGTGCGGCAATAAACTGCTTCAATCGGTTACGGAAGGGTTGTGGAAAGACATTTCACACCTGTTTCAAAGACGTTTAATTCATATCGCACAAAATCGACAAAATTCGACACAAAACACGATCGCACAAAAGGTGAAAAAACGCAATCGCTTTTCGCTCTGAATTACGTGCAAACGCGTGATGGAAATCACCATCGCCCAGCATCGAGTGCCAACGAAGATGGCGCCCGGTAGCTGCATCTCCACTGTGGTGTGAATGGCAATGGTCATTCTATATATTTTCTATTCAGTGGTCTGGCAGCGAGGATGGAACATCACGTAATCGTTCTGAGCGAATCAGCGAGCTGCTCTGGCACCGGCTGAGATTCCGTGTATAATGTTCCTCGCTGAAATGCGCTGAGGTAAATATGAATAAAAAATATGGATCTCGTCAAATATTTTTAGGTCGGCCATGTCCTTCCCAGGCTCAATGGCCATGTCTATGCCAAATATCAAGCACGTGAGCCTCTCCGTTTAGGAGTCTATCGGTAACACACACACACACACACACACACACACACACACACACACACACACACACACACACACAAACTGTGTTTTATTTATATAGATAATAACGACGTCATATGTCAAGTGGAACTGGCACCGACTTGAAAAACCGAAAAACTTTGGATCTCAATATCTCTGAAACCACTTGATGGAATGAATTGAAACATGGTTCATTTGAAATTTTGTTTCCGGAAACATTTGAATTCCCCTCTCCCCATGCTGCCTTCCCTTCTCATCTCATGCTGCCTTCCCTTCTCATCTCATGCTGCCTTCCATTCCCCTCCCCTCACGTTGCCTTCCCCTCTCCTCACACTGCCTTCCCCATTATCATGCTGCCTTTGCTTCCCCTCTCCTCATGCTGCCTTCCCTTGGAATTCAAGTCTGGGCTTTCGCTGGGCCACTCAAGAACCTTCACATTCTTGTTCTGAAGCCATTCCAGTTTTGATTTGGCTGTATCCTGGGGGTCATTGTCCTGTTGGAACATAACTATTCGCTGCAGTCTACGGTCTTTTCCACTCTGAAGCAGGTTCTCCTCTAGGATTTGCCAGTATTTGGCTCCATTCATTGGCACCTTCTATATTCATTCATTCATATTTGGCTCCATATTGGCTCCATTTTGCCAGTATTTGGCTCCTTGTACTTTTTTCAAATAACCCACAATTTTCTCCAAAAATAGTTTGAAATTGACAAAATTATTTGGTCTCCACAATTGTTTATTTCACTGTGAATATTACAGAACCTTTGTTTTTGATTCAGAACTTAATATATCATTTTAAATCATAACATGAAAATAAATGGCGTTGACAAAATTATTGACACCCTTGTCTTAATATTTGGACAAAATAAATGCAGTCAAATGCTTCCTATAGCCATGAATGAGCTTCCTACACTTCTCTACTGGCAGTTTGGTCCATTCTTCTTGTGCAAACTGCTCCAGTTCTCCCAGATTTGAAGGGTGCCTTCACCCAACTGCTGTTTTCAGATCTCCCAACAGGTCTTTAATGGGATTTAGAGATGGACCCATTGCTGGCCACTTCAGAACAGTCCAGCATTTTGTCTTGAACCATTCTTGGGTGCTTTTTGATGTGTGTTTGGGGCCATTGTCCTGCTGCAAGACCCATGACCTTCAATGGAGACCCAGCTTTCTGACCTTGGATTGAACGTTGCGCTCCAAAATGTCTTGTTAATCTCCTGATTTCATGATGCCATGCACACATTCAAACTACCCTGTGCCAGAGGCAGCACAGCAACCCCAAAGCATCACTGAACCTCCTCCATGTTTGACATGAGGGAAGGTGATCTTTTCTTTGATAACTTCATTTTGTTTTTGGTAAACATAGAGATGATGTGCTTTAAAAAAAGCTCTAATTTTATCTCATCTATCTATAGGACATTCTCCCAGAAGGATTTTGGCCTGTTCAGGTGTGTTTTGGAAAATTCCAGTCAGGCTTGCCTCGCAGTGGGATCCTCCTGGGTCTCCTTAAAATGGAACCACCTTTCATTGAGTTGGCGACAGATGGTGTGAGTTGAAACTGGCGTACCTTGTTTCTGAAGGTCAGCTTGAATCTTTTTGGTAGTTGATGGAGGTGCTTTCTCCACCATTCAAACAATCCTTCGCTGCAATCTTCGATCAAGTTTTCTCTCGCAGCCACGTCCAGGGAGGTTGGCTACAGTGCTATGGGCCTTAAACTTCCTGATAACATTGTGTACGGTGGACACAGGAACATCGACGTCTCTGGAGATGGACTTTCAGCCTTGAGATTGTCCATGCTTGGCTACAATCTTGTGTCTGACCTCAGACAATTCTCTGTTTTTCTCTCTTTTCTTCATGCTCATCGCAGTATACACAGTGACAAAAAACAGCAGAATGACGCCTTTTCTCGATTCAAACTGGTTGAATGAGTGATATCTATATGGCAGGCACCTGAAACTCACCACAGGTGAGTTCAATTCCAAAGTAAAGAAGAATCACCTGCTTGAAATCTAATTATTTCTAACAACTTATAGAAGGTGCCAATAATATTGTCCAGGCCATTTTAGGATTTCTGTGTGGAATAAGCGAAGATTTAGTATTCTTTTCAGCTCTTTTTGTTTTATTCCACTGCCAACGAAATAAATCATATGTGGATAACAAAATATTTTTTATTTCAACAATTTTTTGGAATAAATGGTGCATTATTCGAAAAAAGTGCAAGGGTGCCAATATTTTTGGCCACGACTGCATAACTTCTCAAGCAAATTAAAAAAAGATGCCCTCCCTATTTTGTGTTTTACCTTTGTAAGCTTGAAGAAGCTCGTGAAAACATCATTTCTTTGGCTTGTTTTTATTTTATTTTAGGTTTTATCAAAAGGGTTTTCAATTCGCCATGGCCATGATTTTTGCAATAAATGAGATAAATAACAATAATTTATTATTTCCCAATATCACACTTGGTTATGTCATACATGACAATTGTTTTCGAATGCCAAAATCAATTGGACATTCCCTAAACTATATTGAGCCAATATCAACTGATGAGGATCCGTGTTACTACCAAGTTGTTGTCACAGTATCTGGCTCTTCACGTGATGTCGCAATCGCACGATTGTTGGGGCTTTTTCACATACCACAGGTGCTTCGATGAATAACCTACATAGAAAATCTCATTATTTTACCATATTCAATTAACAGACATTGTACTTGAAAGTTAATTGTGCAATCGTATTGAAATGTGTACCGTTCATTCATTGGAATGTTATTTTTTGGTGGAATGGTCAAAAAGTTCGACTTTATGACATTGAAAAAGAAAGATAACATAGTGCAAGACATGCCACCAATGTACGAGTATTATGACATGTTTTTAAAGACAGAAAATACTTTTAACAGTTCTTACACCTCCCAAACACCGTGAGTACCTCTGGCTACAACTTCCGCTCTATTCTCGCATTTTGTTTAAATGTGTGTTGGACCATCCACCAAACAGTGATGACTCCATTTACATGTCGCTATCCAACAACATGGACCAACTCCTGTCCATTCATCCAAACGGTCTCTTCCTCATATGTAGCAATGCCAATTGTCATCATACCAGCTGGCTTGGTGTAGTTACCTATCGCATCAGCCATGGCACCTCAGCAAAGGTCTTCTGTGACTCATTGGGACTGACACAATCTGTCAATTTCCCCAAGCTGGATATCAATCAACGGAGCATCTTCTCTTCTTGACTTGATTATGACTAACCTCCCTGCTAATGTCTGATGTTCTTCTTCTGCTCCAATCGGCTCATCTGATCATATGCTTCTTAAAATGGACATCTATCTGACCATTCTCAGAGAGCCTTCTCAGCGCCGTTTGTCGAGTCTGGCATTTCACTCAAGCCGACTGGCATGGTCTTCAAGCAGCCATAAAACTTCTGGACTGGTCTCACATCTCTACTGTCTCTGACATCAACTCATCCTGGGAATTCTTCCAAAGAAAATTGCTCTCTCTGTCTCATGCACAGATTTATCCCATCTCGTCTTCAGTTGTCATATGCTTCCTCCCATCCATGGTACACTGAGTCTTGTGATGGGGCAGTTGCCCAGAAATAAAATTGCCCTTGCCTCATGGAAGGCAAATTCAACTGAAGGCAATCTCTGTCCACAAAGCTCGGATCAAGTGTGTGTCTACCCTCAAGAGAGTCAGAAAACGATATCTCTCTACTCTCAAGACTGAAGTCTCAAACCTGTCTCCCTCCTCCAAATCTTGATGGCACCTGGTCAAATCTGTTTCTGTTGTTTGTACTCCATCCATCCCCTCCCTTATCTCAAATGGCTACACAGCTGACTCCGCATGTGAAAAAGATGAATGCCTCAACTCTGTGTTTGCCTCAAAATCTTGTGTGCAGGGAAAAGTGTCCATCACTCTTTGTACCCATCCACCTTACCCATTGGTACCCAACTGTTTCTGGAGTCTGTGTCCTTCTTTCCCGACAAGGTGGAGAAGTTTGTGTCAAATCTCAACTGCGATTCTGCATCTGTACCAAACGGCATCAGCGCACAGGTCCGAGAATCCAACTCCGCCACTCTATCACACCCTCTCTCTGTTCTATTCACCCTCTTTTGCTCAATGTCATTTGCCATCTGCTTGGAAATCAGCCAACATTTCTGTTTTACACAAAAAAGCTGCAAAAACAGATCCTTGCAACCACAAACCATTTAGCCTGCTCCCAATCATCAGCAAGGTCACGGAATCCATAATCGCTACTGATATTAAAACCTTCCTCTTCTCCAATGGCTTGATATCTGATCATCAATTTGGTTTCAGACCTGGTCACTCTACTCTGGACATGCTGCTCCTGCTTTCTCAACAATGGATGGAGGTCCTCAACACCAAACAGGAAATTAGAGCTGTCTCCCTTGACATTTCACGTGCCTTCGATACGGTCTGGCACCCTGCTCTGCTCACCAAACTCTCCTCCTTTGGTATCCATGGAAATCTCCACGCATGGCTGGCGGACTTCCTCTCTGGTCGTAGTCAACGTGTGGCCCTGAATGGGTTTCTCACATCTCCTCTTCCTGTTCAGGCTGGAGTTCCCCAAGGTAGTGTTCTGGGCCCTGTGCTTTTCCTGGTCTTCATCAATGATCTCTCTGACTCTCTTGAAAATCCTCTCTATCTCTTTGCTGACGACTCTACTCTCTGTCGCTCCATTCCTCATCCCTCAGATCGGCAGACTGCAGCCTCCTCACTCTCTGCAGACCTGGACAAAATCACAGACTGGGCAAACAAATGGAACATGTCTTGCAATCCTGATAAATCTCACACTCTTACGATGTCTCTCTGAAAAGACCGACTGGAAAACCCTCCCATCCACTTTCTGAATAATCCTCTCCAAGAAGTTCTGTCACTGAAGCTTTTGGGTCTCACTATTTGCCATGATCTTTTCTGGGAAAACCACATTTCAAATCTGGCGTCCAAAGCCAGTCGCCGACTGGGCATCCTCCGTCGTGTGAAGTCATTCCTTGACACACCTGAGCTCCTCACCACATACAAGGCTTTCATCCACACCTCTATGGAATACTGCTCTCCCCTCTGGTCTGGTGCTCCTGCCTCACACCTAGCCTGTCTTCACGCTGTTGAAACCAAAGCGTTCAGAATCATTGGAATCTCCCGCGATGAAGCTAACTCCAAGGGCCTTTCACTCACTCACCGCAGGTAGGTTGGTGGTCTTTCCGTCTTCTACCGACTCCTCTCTGGCCTTGCCCCCCCAGCCCTCTCTGGGCTCTGTCCCCCAAATATTCCTACAGGTCGCACAAGATCTGCCTGCAACCCTCTTATGGTTAAACTGCCAAAATCAAGACTCTGCTCACCTTCACTCCTCTTTTCTCCCGCCTCTGGAACAAACTCCCTCACTCTCTTCAATCCCACTCTACCCTCCAGGTCTTTAAAACAGCTGTTCACCACCATCTCTTATCCTCCCCCATCCAAAACCTTGATCTTTTCTACCCCCGCTAATTTCGGTCCCCATGTGTTTTATACCTCTTCCCCCCCCCCCCCTCCCCACGCCTCCTGCCCCCAAGCCCTCTCCCTCCCACACTTCTCCCTGCTCTCAAATGTTGTGGTTGTGTGCTTCCCCTTCTCTCCCCATCTTGGCTTCCGCTCCCTCTTTTGTATATTTTGTTTGTCTGGTTGATTTGTTTGTGAAATAAATGTTAGCTCTTTCACGAGCCTCGATTCAGTATACAAAAAAAAAAAAAAAAAAAATCTCCCATGATGAAGCGACTTCTGAGGTCCTTTCACTCTCTTACCACAGGCAGGTTAACAGTCTTTCTGTCTTCTACTATCTCCTCTATGGCCTTGCACCCTTTGCTCTGTCTGTGCTCTGTCCCCCAAATATTCCTGCAGGTCACAGAAGATCTGCCAGCAACCCTCTTCTGGTAAAACTGCCAAAATCAAGACTCCCTGCTCACCTTCACTCTTTCATTCCTCTTTTCCCTGCCTTTGGAACAAACTCCCACACTCTCTTCAATCCCACTACTCCTCCCTCCATGTCTTCAAAACAGCTGTCCACCACCATGTATTATCTTTCCCTATCCAAAACCTTGATATTTTCTACCCCTGTTATTCCACCCTAAATCTAGTTCCTTCAAATTATGTTTTCTTTCCTGAAAGTCCTTGTAGTGTCCATCTTGTTTATCCCGTGTACCCCGCCCCAGCCCTCTCCCTTCCACAGATCTCCCAATGTCCCTGTTCTCTACCTTTTTAATGTTGAAGTCTCCAGTCAAGGACTATATAGTCCTCGTCGATGCCTGGCTTTAAATGAAAGAGCTGCAATGATAGAAAAATCAAGAAAGAGAGAATAGTCTAAGAGTTTTTGAACTCCCTGTACATTATAGAGCACTTCAATTGAAGGAAATGCCTCGTCATTGAATGTTTTAATCACACATTGGAAGAGAGATTCTACAAGAGATTTACTGAACTTGGTCATCAGAAATGGATTTCTTTTATTCAAGATATTGTGATGGACTGTAACAATACAGTCCATTCCTCAACAAAATATAAACCATCAGAAACATTTACCAAAAAATTAGAATATGAAAAAGAGATTAACCTGAGAAAATCTAAATTTTAAGTTGGTTATATCTTACTATAATTCACCAAATGTCCGTCTGTCTATCCGTTCGAAGGTACCATAAAAACTGCTGAACCGATCACAACGATATTTTCGGTGGGTAATCCTGGGACCTCCAGGAGTAAAATAGGCTATTTCGTTTTCAGAATTTCAGCTTTAGTCTCCAGCATTCTCAGGTTTGGACTCCCGCATAACATTCGCGTTTGCATGACGTTCATTGTGACGCATGACGGATGTTTATATGAATCGTTTAAAATAAAAAAACCTTCAATTTCTGATATTTTGCCATCGCCATATGCAGATTCGCCACAGACCCACGATCGATGTTTCTCTACGTGAACGTACCCGTTTGTTTGCGAACAGGTACGTTTTTCATGGAAGTCCTTCACGAACTTGCTGTCCATGTATGACGTGCGACTGAAGGTGCTGCAGGAATGTGGAATTTACTGGTTTCATGCTTTAGCATTCACCGTATCTGCATTGCCTGTTTGTTTCTGGCCTCCAACCCGTGCGTAGCACGGGTTTTTCTCTAGTTGTTAGAATTTACCGGTGGAAATCCAATTTTTAAATGGGTTATAATAGCAGGAAAAGGATGAGTGAGCTTTTTACAATTTTTGATATTTTAGACACAGTCCTTGGACACATACAGACACATACAAACATACAAACATACACACAGAGATTACTGGAATTATAGATAGATATCAGTTTACATCACTTTCGAGGATCAATTTATTTGCTTCGAAATGTCAAATGTGGTTTTTGTTTCTTTTTAAGGTCACATTAACAAAATCTAGAATAATTTCAACATAATTCCAATGAACTTTTGGTTCTAAGTCATCTTGAAAAGTAAGTTCACCCCCACCAAAAAAATATCCATATTAAATGCCAAGTCTGTAAATCATTCGAAAGAAGAAGAAATGTTCTTCTCATTTTTGCCCAAGAACTACAAAAGACAACATTCACAATCATATTAGAGAGAAAAATTGAAAAGTAAATTAGTTTTCTGTTGTTTTTTTGGGAGGGGGGTGGGGGTCTCTGACTTTAGTCCCCTCTTCAGCAAGTAAAATGCATGCTCTATTGGATTTAAATCTGGATATTGATTTCGCCAGTCTAAAACCTTCCACTTTTCCCCTGATTAACTACTTGGTTGCGTTGGCAGTTTGTTTTGGGTCATTGATGTTCTATAGGGTGAAGCGCCACGAATGAGTTTGGAGGCATTTTCTTGTACTGCATGTCGGCAGACAAAATGTTTGTGTCCACTTCATACTTTAAAAGAGAGAGGGGGAAGCAAGGGGTGGATTGGGACAAAATTGGGTCCATTTGGACCATTTAGACCAAATTGGCACCATGATGCTTGTGCTTTTTTTTTGTTTTGTTTTTTCATTGGGCACGTGTATGCGTATAGTGCTGAAGTAGGGTGAGATGTGGTTTAACACTAGTTGCTTTAAGTTACGGCCACGAGATAGCTCTGCGAGCGAAAATAAGACTGAGTGTATAAGCCCCTTCCTTCCAGTCATAGCCTCTACCCTTGCCAAAACTTTCAGCTACCTCCTAGTTGGTGCACCATGGTAACAATGCTCTTGAGGGCACTGTCTAAATGTCTGGAGGATCATGGATTCGGTTGGTACCCTAGGAATGTAGTGTGCATGGCCCTCCATCGTGTGGACTTGTTGTGATACTCACCAATTGAACCAGGGTAGGTGGAGCTCTTTAGGCTTGGTAGGAAGTCTACCTCGGAGAAGGAAACTTTCATTGCAAATCCCTCTGCTGCCTTGCAAGGTATGTCTGTTCAGACAAAGGCTCGGTCCACAGCTGATTCTGTGGTGGTGTCAGGAACAGGATCTGGCCACAAAAAAACATGCCTCAAATATGTCTTTTGTTGAAGCAGCCATTGGGTGAATCATGGCTTATCCATGCAATCATGGAAACAGCTGAAAATGATGACAACATTTCCAAATTCGTTCTGCTGCTGCCATCAATAGTTACATTGTAGCGGATAACGCTGGGTTTTCACAATCGCCTTGCACCTATCAAGGACGCGGAGCGATCACCATGCCGGGCTCGTCCAGGACACCCGGGCAGGCCCGCGCTCAACTTGCCAGGCCTCGGTCGGGACGCTCGGCCACACCCCCTCTCGCCTTTCCTGGGCAAACGCTCCGGGATAATGTGTGTATATATATTGCTGCCCGATAAACGGGCTTTTCAGAGTACCTGAGTGTTTTGTTTGAATAAAGCAACTCGGACGAATTCCAGCTTTTTGTCGTGTCCATTCTTCCGATCGACGTGGGAGCCCGAGCTCCTTCATTGGTGACCTACCGACATGGACACGGCAGTGGCCCTTAAACTGCCTACCTTCTGGGAGGCTCACGCGGTGGTTTGGTTCGCACAGGCGGACTCCCTGTTCGCCCTGCGAGGCATCACGGCCGACGACACCCGCTTCCACCAGGTGGTAGCAGCGCTCGGTTCAGCCACCGCGGCCCGCGCCCTGAGCCTCCTCGAGAGCCCGCCAGCCGCTGACAAATACGGCGCGATTAAAAAGCTCCTCCTCGACGCTTTCGCCCTCCCATCGGCGGAACGTGCACGGCGCCTGCTCGACCTGCCCGAGCTCGGCGACACGCGCCCTTCCGAGCGAATTGGCTACATGCTTTCGCTGCTGGGCGAGCGCTCTCCGGCATTCCTGTTCCGGGAGCTGTTCCTCCGTCAGCTGCCTAGCCCAGTACGCCTCGCCCTGGCAAGCACGATGATCACGGATCCCCGTGCCCTTGCCAGGGAAGCCGACAAGATCTCCGCCGCAGGCCAGCGCATCGCAGCAGCGACCTGGGGCCCACCGCCGTCCGACGCAACACCCATGGCGCCCGAGCACCCGCACGGTCGACGACCGAACTGCCAACGCAAATGGCGGCCGCTACACCGAGCCGACCACCTCCAGCACGACGACCGGGGCCTCCACCTGACCAAGCGTGGTGTTACTATCATGCCAGGTTCGGACAGAAGGCCCGGACATGCCGACCCCCGTGCACCTTCGGCAGGCCGGGAAACGGCCGGGCCGGCATTCATTACCAGCTATGAGCGCCGGCCACATGGGCAACTTACTGTTCATCATGGATAAAGCGTCCGGACGGCGCTTCCTGTGCGACACCGGTGCCCAACTGAGCAGCATACCCGCCTCTGACTAGGACAGGCAGTCCGCAGTTTGCGGCCCCTCCTTGGTTGCCGCCAACGGATCGGCCATCCGCACCTTCGGCCCGCGCAACGTCACCCTCTGCTTCGGCGGCCAACGCTTTGCTTGGACGTTTGTAACCGCAAACGTGCCCATGGCTCTGCTAGGCGCCGACTTCCTCTGCGCACACGGACTGCTGGTGGACGTCCAATGGCGTCGTTTAATCAATGCCGAAACCTTCAGCTCCCTGGTATGCACATTGAGCAGCTCCGCGCCGACCGAGCTGGCATGTGCCCTCCCGGCGGCGAACGTGTTTGCTCGCCTGCTCACGGAGTTCCCGGCCCTCACGCGGCCGACGTTTTCGGCCGTCGCAGTACGGCATGGGATCGAGCACCACATACCAACCACGGGCCCGCCGGTCTACGCCAGAGCCCGCCGCCTCGACCCAGCCAAGCTCGCTGTGGCCAAAGCCGAGTTCGACGCTTTAGAACACCTCGGCATCGTGCGCGCTCCGATAGCGCGTGGGCTTCGCCACTACACATCGTCCCAAAGCCAGGGGGCGGCTGGCGCCCATGTGGCGACTACCGCCGCCTTTACGACGCTACCACCCCCGACAGGTATCCGATCCCGCACATCCAAGACTTCTCCGCCCGTCTGGCAGGACGGGTCATTTTTTTGAAAATTGATCTCATACGGGGATATCACCAGGTACCTGTCAGGGCGGCCGACGTCCCTAAAACGGCAGTCATCACGCCGTTCGGCTTATTCGAATTCTTACGGATGCCGTTTGGTCTCAAGAACGTGGCTCAGGCGTTCCAGCGCTTGATGGACGGCGTGCTGCGTGACCTGCCATTCCTTTTCGTTTACCTGGACAACATCCTCGTCGCCAGCACGTCCCGGGCCGAGCACCTCCTCCACCTCTGAACATTGTTCGGGCGCCTCAGCGAGCACGGCCTCATCGTCAACCCGGCCAAATGCCACTTCGGCACGACGGCCGTTGATTTTCTGGGCCACCACATCACCAAGAACGGGGCCGTGCTGCTGCCAACCAAGGTCGAGGCCATCACCACGTTCCCGCATCCCCGCACCATAAAGGCCCTGCAGGAATTCCTGGGAATGGTGAATTTTTATCACCGCTTCGTGCCCCGCGCTGCTCAACTCATGCGGCCCCTCTACGAATCCCTCCGGGGCAAGCCGGCCAAGCACGACATCGCCTGGTCCGCAGCAATGGACGCGGCCTTCCAAAGCTCAAAGCGGGCCCTCGCCGACGCAACACTGCTCGCTCACCCAGTGCTCAACGCTCCCATCGCCCTCACCACGGATGCCTCCGACTACGCGGTGGGCGCCGTACATGAGCAATGGGTGAACGGGGTTTGGCAGCCACTTGCTTTTTTCAGCCGGCAGCTCTGGCCGAACGAGCTCAAATACAGCACGTTTGACCATGAGCTCCTGGGTCTACACCTGGCCGTCTGCCATTTCCGCCACCTCCTGGAGGGCCGACCTTTCACGGCGTTCGTCGACCACAAGCCGTTGGTTTACGCAATGGCCAAGGTCACGGAGCCGTGGTCGGCCCGCCAACTGCGCCACCTCTCCGCCGTGTCGGAGTTTACCACGGACATCCGGCACGTCGCCGGCAAAAACAACGCCATGGCTGACTGTCTTTCCCGGGCCAGCGCGAACGTGGTCCACCTGGGCGTGGACTTAGCGCTTATGGCGGCGGACCAAACCACCGACACCACGGTGCAAGCCCTCCGGGCGGCAGACACGGGCCTCCGCCTGGCCGACATCCCCTTCGCGGACACTGTCCTGCTCTGTGACATCTCCCAAGGCCAGCCTCGCCCCATCGTGCCCGTCACCTGGCAACGCCGCATCTTCGCCTCCCTCCACGGCCTTTCCCACCCGGGCCGGAAAGCTTCCCAGAAGCTGGTGTCAGCGCGAATCATCTGGCACGGCCTTCGTCGGGATGTCCGTGATTGGACCAGCACCTGCACAGCCTGCCAACGGGCCAAGGTCCACCGACACACCCAGGCCCCGCTGGCACCTTTCACCGTGCCCGAACGACGTTTCGACCATGTCAACGTGGATCTGGTGGGCCCCCTCCCCCCGTCACGGGGGTTCACACACCTGCTCACCATGGTGGACAGGACCACCAGGTGGCCGGAGGCCGTTCCCCTCGTCTCCACCACCACCGCCGACGTGGCGCAGGCTTTCATCGCCACCTGGGTCGCCCACTTCGGCGCACCGGCGGACATCTCGTCAGACCGCGGACCACAGTTCATCTCTGAGCTGTGGGGAGCGGTCGCCCGCAACCTGGGGGTCAAGCTCCACCGTACTACGGCCTACCACCCCCAAGCAAACGGGTTGTGTGAGCGATTCCACCGCTCCATGAAGGCCGTGCTCATGGCCGGCCTTCAAGATGGCGGTTGGGCCGACCGGCTGCCGTGGGTCCTTTTGGGCCTCCGCACGGCCCCCAAGGAGGACCTCCAGGCATCCACCGCCGAGCTTGTCTACGGCCAGGCGCTACGCGTCCCGGGCGAATTTGTGCCCGACGCTACCAGTCCCTGGTCCGCAGCTCACCAGCGTTCGGGCCTCCAGGAGGCCGCCCGACGGTTTGCCCCCGTGCCAACATCCCACCACGGTGACCCCCAGTCCTATGTCCCCCCAGCACTTCGCACAGTGGAGTATGTTTTTGTGCATCACGACGCACATCGGGGGCCACTCCGGCCGCCGTACGACGGGCCCTTCCGGGTCCAGCGACGGGACGACAAGTCGTTCGTCATCGACATCGGCGGCAGGTCGGACCGGATTGCGGTGGACCGCCTCAAGCCGGCGCACGTGGACGTCGACCAACCACCACGGGTGGCCCTTCTGCCGCGGCGAGGCCGCCCCCCATCCACGGTGCCCCCCCACTCGACCGCCCACCACCACACCGGACCCCCCCCCCACGACCCACCAGGGGTCGCTTCGGGCGGGTCATCAGGACCCCCCTCAAATTGACCCTGCCGGTGCAAGTCGATTCTGGGGGGACGTGTGTAGCGGCTACCGCTGGGTTTTCACAATCGCCTTGCACCTATCAAGGACGCGGAGCGATCACCATGCCAGGCTCATCCAGGATGCCCGGGCAGGCCCACGCTCAACTTTCCAGGCCTCGGTCGGGACCCCCGGGCATGCCCGGACATGCCCGGGCAGGCTCGCCCTCAACTTGCCAGGCCGCAGCCAGGACGCTCGGCCACGCCCCCTCTCGCCTTTCCTGGGCAAACGCTCCGGGATAATGTGTGTATATATATTGCTGCCCGATAAACGGGCTTTTCAGAGTACCTGAGTGTTTTGTTTGAATAAAGCAACTCGGACGAATTCCAGCTTTTTGTCGCGTCCATTCTTCCGATCGACGTGGGAGCCCGAGCTCCTTCAACATCATCAAAAAAGATGGGTGAGCCCGTTCCAGAGGCAACCATGCAAGCGCAAGCCATGCCACTACCTCCACCATGTTTCACAGATGAGGTAGTATGCTTTGGATCATCTGCAGTTGCTTTCCTTTCTCCACACTTTCGCAATTCTATTGATGAGGAAAGGTTTATCTTCATCTCATCTGTCCAAAAACATTGTTCCAGAATTCTACGAGCACACTTCTTGGCAAATTATAATCTGGCCTTTCCCTTTTTGGTGCTGATGAGAGGTTTGCTTCTTGTGGTGTAGCCTTTGTAATTCTGCTGTCGAAATATTCTTCGATCAGTAGATTGTGATACTTTTACTCCTGCACTGTGGAGGTTGTTGGTGATGTCACTGACAGTTGTTTCAGGGTTTTTCTTCACATCTCAGATAATTTTCCTGTCATCAACTGCTGTTGTATTCCTTGGTAGACCTGGCCATTGTCTATTTCCATTGTACACGAGTGGTTTCTTTCTTTGTAAAGATATTCCACATTGTTATATTTGCTCTGCCTAATTTTTTTCCATGGTTCTAATTGAATTTTTCTGTTCTTTCAGCTTCCAAATTGATTGCTTTTCTTTCATAGACAGTTCTCTGGTCTTTATGTTGGTTTATGCCTCCTTTGACTTTAATGGTGGACTCCTAAGGCAAAAGCAAAGACTAAAACCAAGATTAGACATTCACAGCTGTTTTATTTGTGAAAAATAAATGCAACAAGAAATACGTGAACAACAAAAAACACCTGTTAGTCATTTGTTCCAATACGTATGTTTTATCTAAATGGGGGGACTGAACATAAAAAGTGCTATTGTTCTCCAATGGTAAAACATGTATGCATATAAATACAAAGAGACAAAAGCTGTCCTTCTATACTCTTGCCTCATATTCATGTTTTGATCTAACATCGAAATTTATTGAGTATATGGCAAAAATAACAAAATTGAATTTAGTTTTCCAATACTTATGAAAGGCACTTTATTATCTTCAGGTATGTGCTTTATTATCTACACCACCGAAGGTGGACAGAGGTTATGTTTTCACCCCTGTCTGTTTGTCTGTATGCCTGTTTGTTTTTTTGGCTGTGAGCAGGATATCTCAAAAGTTTATCGACGAACTTGGACAAAATTTGGTTGACAGTTTGATGATATTCCATCCAACGTGAATAGAAAGTACATGGGGTTGATATTTTTTTCTACCTGAACATCATTTCGAAGGTGATGACCTAATTAGTCATTTTTTTTTATACATAGTTGAGGCTCATGAAAGAGCTAGTATTAGTACACTGAACGGATCAGGACACAGCAGGACAAAGGGAAGAGCAGAAAGAGAGGGAGAACCACCAACAGCAGAGCAGAAGGCCAAGACAGGGGTAGGCAGACAACCAATGGGTGTGGGGAGCAATGGGGGGTGGGGGTGGAGAGGATGTATGGGGTGGACAAAATGGATGGAGAAGGAAACTCTCAGGAAGGAAAAGTAGAAACTTGGAAGGAGGAGTGATTGGGATGGGGTTTGCAGGAGGGGCTTAACGAGGGTAGAAAATGATTGGGGACAATCTAAGATGGTGGTGAACAGCTGTCTTGAAGAACGATGTGGAAGTTGGCTCCACAGGCGAGAAAAACTCGAACAAATGAGTGGAGGTGAGTAGTGATCCTAGATTTAGGTTGATTCAACAGAATGAGGTTGATGTTGGACTTTGTGAGCCCTGCAGAAACGTGGGGAGAAAGGGAGAGGAGACGATGCATGGAAAGAGCAGACAGGTGTGTCGAGGAAAGTGTGCCAACGTAGCACTTTGCATGACAGAGGATGCTCAGTCGGCTGCTGGCATTGGAGGCCAACTTTCAAATTTGGTTTGCCCACGAGAGATCATGGCTGAGAGCATGACCTCTTCAAGAGGATTGTTGAGAAAGTAGATAGAAGATCATGTACATTCCAAGATAAAGTACATTGTTTTTGTAAATAATGGAAACTTTCATTCTTCATATAGATCAGTGCTTCAGCAGCCTGTAAATGTTTAAGTGACAAGAAGATATTCCCCAGTTTCATGAGAACTATATCCAGTGACTTGCACCACGCCAATGCCATCGCACACTTGGTGCTCCATTTTGAATGGGTGTTTGTTGGTACATTAGCTGTTGATGATGATTTTGGTCGAACTGGTTTAATTCAGATTCTGAATGAAATCGAAAGTAAAGGAGTTTGTATTGCATTCCATGAATTGTTACCAAAAGTGAAAAGTCCAAAAACCTTTCAACAGCTTGGTACGGTCTGCTTTTGTAATTTGATTTACGTTTGTGGAGTGAAAATTTTGGACTCTGTTATGTCGATATTTTTTCAAATTTTTTGCCAATACCAACTTCAATTGTGATAATATTGCATCATGTTTCTTTTTTTTTCAATGCATTATCAATTGAGTGAGCTTGACTCAAAGTCAAAGGTAATTTCTGAAATATATTCAGCGTTCCATCCCAAGACTTCTCTCATGATCTGTCATTTCATGCTCAAATCTCTCGTGTTTCTTTTTGTACACATGATTGACGCTCGTGGAAGACCAACAGCAGAATGGAAGGGAACAAAATGGAAAGGGAGAACATCAACAGCAGAGTAGAAGTTAGAGTGAGATCAAAGGGAGTGGAAGAAAGACCCATGTGGTTGAACAAGCTGCACACATGCTGAATTTAATACAGGAAGAAGACAAGCAGGGAAGTGTGGATGAACAACTCACAAACCACCTGAAAACTAACAACCACGAAGACGTGAGGAAGAGGGGGAATATCACCACAACATGTAAAAAGGAAGTGCTTGGAAATGGGGTTATTTGGAGTACAAGAGATCATGAGTATTAACCGGGAAGTGATGAACTGCTGCATTGAAGCCCTGGAGGGAACATTGTGACTGAGCAGACATACTTGGGAACTTGGTTACACAGAGTTGAGAAATGAAGAACAGATGAGTGAAAGTGAGCAGTGAGCCAGAATTTTGGTAGTTTACCAAGAAAAGGGTTATCAGCAGACCTTGTGTGCGCTGCAGAAACTGGGTGGAGCAGAGCCAAGAGAGCCCATTAGGCACAAGGCCAAAAATGAGGTGGTGGAATGCAGAGGCCACCAAACCTGTCTGTGGTGTGAAAGTAGCAGGCCTAGACAATCAGTTTCGTCATGGGAGATCCCAATGATTTTGAGGGCCTTGCTTTCCATGGCATCAAGAATGGCAAAGTCTGAGTGAGGAGCACCAGTCAAAAGGGGGAGAGCAGTATTCCCTTAAGCTGCAAATGGTCCATTGGAGGAGGTGGCCTTGGATGCCATTAGCAGAGAGTTCAAACTCCAAATTCTCAACTCAAAAGTTCAACTCAAAAAGTTGTGATGCCAAGACTCTACCAAATATCAGATGCAATGTCTATATTTGTGTCCGTTTTTTCAAATTTTCAAGTTTTTCAAGCTTTTTTCTTTTTCAAGTTTGAAATTTATTGATATGTCACAATATAACTTTAGCAAAGAGTCTCACATTTTTTAATAATGAAAACCAAAGTGATTTGTTTTTAACATCAATAATATCCGAATGAATATTACTTTTTCAAGAAATTCACATGCAAATGACAGTAACCAACAAACTCATTTCATTGTCGAGTTGTTGCATAAAATGATCACCATCTTGTCCATCAATACTTAATAATATAACTAGCGTGGCTCACCTCACACAAGTCACCACAGAGGCACAGGCTTGTTCAAACTGAGGATAATGACCTGACTGAACTTGAGTTGCTGTGTTGTCATGGTTTACACCAATCATAATACAAACATTTATTTTGTAGAAATTTATTTCTAATATTGGTGATATTATATATTTGTAATTTATTTGTAATAAAAAAAGGTCCATGTGGTGTAAAGCTCTAACGTTTAAATTGTCAAGGGTCGAAGCTGTCTAATCGGTCTGAAGGTTGTAAGGGGTCTAAATGGTGTTCAGGTCTAAGGGGTCGAAGGGGACTTAAGGGGTGTAAAGGCTTAAAGGGTATAAAAGATTGGAAGGGTGAAGTGATCTCACGGTGTCTAAAGTATTTAAAGGGTCTTAAAGGTAAAAGTGGTCTTAAGGATCTTGATGGTCTTCAGGATCTTGGGATTTAAAGGGTCTAAAGGGTCCTATGGGTCTTACAGGTCAAGGGTCCAAGCTGTCTAATCTGTCTGAAGTGTGTAAGGTGTCTAAATGGTGTTACGGTATAAGGGATCGAAAGGGACTTAAAATGGTGTAAAGGTCGAAAGGTTAAAGGGATCTAAAAGTGTCTAAAATATTGAAAGGGTCTTATAGGTTAAATGGGTATTTAGGATCTTGGTATATTTGGGGGTCTTAAGGGTCTTTTGGGTCGTCATGGTCTTCAATGTGTTACAGGTCTTTGGGGTCTGAAGGGTCTTTTGGGTCTTATGGGAGTGGAAGGAAAATGTTGTTCCAGGACCACCCCAATTTCTCCATGCACTTACATGTAAATTTTCCCCTTGCCCTCATATTCCTTCGTTTTTTCTTATCACCTCTAGTCTAGTAGGAAGACTAGGTCCCTCTGCACCCCCCGGAGATATACTTATAATCAGTGTTTCTAGATTGGAAAAAATGTGTAGAAAATGACTAGCTATGGCCCCAAGCTGAAAAAATGTCCCACATACCATTTTTATGCAAATTACTGCTGCAAATTTTATGCAAAATTATGCAAATTTTATGCAAATTTTTGATGAGGAGTAGAGTTGAGGGGTCTTTGAGGGCTTCATCGAGGTGCTCTCGGTTGCAAGACTGGGTCATTCTGAGAAGCACAGCAGGGTCAGAGATCATGATGTTCTCCTCCTCAGTGAATCTCTCCATCAACAGCCTCTCCATTGCCTCACACACTGTTTTGAGGCAAAAGAGGGACTTTGCGTAGGCCTTTCCACTGAGAACACCTTTGAGAGATCCACTTGTTACTAGTTGTGCCTCAAAGAGAATCTCTGCATATCCAGAACCACGCATCTTGTGTCCAGTGAGCATCCCGATGTAGTTCATGGATGTGTGGAAGGGTCCAATCGTTACTACATGACTAGCAAATTCATTTGGCCAGCGCCAGATGATGGGAAGGGCTTTCATGCAGACACCCAGATCAAATGTATTCAGGACCCATCTCTGACCCACCTCAGCAGTTGCTGCCTCGGAACGCTTCAGTAGCTCACGAACAACTGCGTTGTCTGTGATCGGTCTGTGCCTGGTGCCTGCATGGCATGGCAATGGCCTGCAGCCTGTGCCTGGGCTAGGGGGTTTCACCTCTGCAACTGGTTCTCCCCCACCCAGCAAATCAACAGTCGACTACTGCACGCCTATCCACCAACCGATCACAGACAACGCAGTTGTTCGTGAGCTACTGAAGCGTTCCGAGGCAGCAACTGCTGAGGTGGGTCAGAGATGGGTCCTGAATACATTTGATCTGGGTGTCTGCATGAAAGCCCTTCCCATCATCTGGCGCTGGCCAAATGAATTTGCTAGTCATGTAGTAACGATTGGACCCTTCCACACATCCATGAACTACATCGGGATGCTCACTGGACACAAGATGCGTGGTTCTGGATATGCAGAGATTCTCTTTGAGGCACAACTAGTAACAAGTGGATCTCTCAAAGGTGTTCTCAGTGGAAAGGCCTACGCAAAGTCCCTCTTTTGCCTCAAAACAGTGTGTGAGGCAATGGAGAGGCTGTTGATGGAGAGATTCACTGAGGAGGAGAACATCATGATCTCTGACCCTGCTGTGCTTCTCAGAATGACCCAGTCTTGCAACCGAGAGCACCTCGATGAAGCCCTCAAAGACCCCTCAACTCTACTCCTCATCAAAAATTTGCATAAAATTTGCATAATTTTGCATAAAATTTGCAGCAGTAATTTGCATAAAAATGGTATGTGGGACATTTTTTCAGCTTGGGGCCATAGCTAGTCATTTTCTACACATTTTTTCCAATCTAGAAACACTGATTAGAAGTATATCTCCGGGGGGTGCAGAGGGACCTAGTCTTCCTACTAGACTACTCTATTCCTACCCTTTTGGTCTTTAATGACTTTTTAACGTTTTGGTTAAACTTTTTTTAGCATACCCGTATGCGTATAGTCATAGTAAAGAAATATCTTCTTTTAAATTCTCTACCAAAACTTTATCTTTTGACTTAAATAAAAGATAATAATAACCTTCTTTACTCCAACCAACATTTAACTATTAATAAACTTAAACAACGATCCTACAAATATTTGTTTATGCGTAGGAAATCATTTAATTCTCTTACAACTCTCATCACCATCTAATATATTAACAAAGTATATGTTTGAGTTTGATTCTTCATCAAGATATTTTAATTGAGCTAAGATAAAATGGTAAACCTCCCTCAATGTTCTTGTTTGAGCGCCTCCAGTGCCACACAACATTTTAAAATTAAAGTATATATTTTCCTGACATCCATCAAATTTTTCCGTCCACTCAAAAATATTTCCATCTTTTTCATCCAACTCACCGGTATTTAAATTAATTCTCTTATTTGTTTTGTGAACTTTTTTTTACCAGATGCCTTTTCAATAAGCCTTATTTGATATTTTTCGCATTCATTATGTTTTCCATTTATATACCAAGGTTGGTTTCTTCTCCACTCTTTGGTTTGGTTGATACTTGGTTTTATCATTTATATATTCATAAAAAAGGTGGTGGTAGCCCATTACAATCCCTAACCTCCCTTTTTATCTTGTCACTTATATATATTTTAATACTTATAACCATAAGGGAGACTGTCAATTCCATTTTCTAAAATAAACCTCATCATCAAAAGCTCCAAGAGCTTTCTTATTCACCTCTTCTGAATATAATTGATGTTTATAACTTCTTATTGTATTCATTTTTCTGAACTCTTCTTTCTTTAAAGTTAAACAATTATAATAATTTTCAAAGTTTATTGTTTCTTTAATAACATTTTTCTTTATTCCTTTCAACTTTTTATCACTCTTTTCAATATTATGATAAATATATTTATAAGCATAAGCCTTAGACCTCAATCCCACAAATTCACTCATAACATTTCCTCCTAATACATCCTTGAACTTTCCAATCACCTTTTTAATTTTAGAAGAGAACAACTCTCTCTGGACTGTAATTACTAGTATCATAGATATTAATGTCCTTTTTCATGTCTGAATAAACATCATCAGTATTAATTTTCAAAATAAAACTATCTGTATCCATATAAAGTAGATTTACATCATTTTGATATTTCTTCCTTAAGTTATTGCAAAAGTAATCATACATTAATGACTGATAAATCAAGAATTGATGTTACAATATAAATAGGTTTATCCATTTCAATACTCTCTTTAACCAAATGGATCACACAAAAGTTCTCAGTAAAGACCTCAGCTCTAATAAAACTCGGTCCATTAATTAATTTTGATGCTTGTTCCCAAGATGTTGCAAGTCTAATGTTTTGTCTTTTCCTTACATTCTCCATAGTCTTACCAAAGACCGCATTATTCATCAATTTATAAAAGTCTTTCTCAAAATCTGTTTTTGACTCTGCTCTTCTTTGCATATTAAAATCAATGTACTCCTTTAGCCAATGACTTTGATTGAACTTTAGAACCCTTCTCGACCCGATTGGATCTTCTCGACTCTTCGACCTTCTGATAAATATTGTCGCAAATTTCTTTGGTGTAGAACATAATTTTTCTTGTTATATAATGTAGTAAGTTGGTGTTGGGCTAGCCTGGTGTTGGGCTAGTGGCTAGGGTGCCGGCTTAGGATCCTAGGATCCTGGGTTCGAATCCCAGTAGATCGCTGAATTAATGCCAGGGGGGTTGACTCAGCCTGTCATCCTTCCGAGGTCGGCTAATTGAGTACCAGTTCACTGGTAATTCCCTGATTGTCGTTAAAGGCGGCAAAAAGGGTTGGCGTTAGGAGGAAGGGCATCCGGCCGTAAAACATTGCTTCAAAAAGGGGACCAAAAAACAACAACAACCACGGTTCCCGAAAAAGGCCAACCCCCGCTTTGCGGGGAAAAATGGCCTCTAAAGGTGGTTATATAAAATGTAGTAAGTAATTTTTCTGTTGATTCACCTTTTATATCAAACGATTGTTGATAATCACTCAACCATTCTTTCTTTGGACTTTCTTTCTCACAAGCAAATGGTAGATCTTTATGTTTATTATGAAGTTCTTCAGGATATTAAAAATCAACCTCAAAATAATAACCGACTTTAGAATCATCCAATTATTTTTGTGTAGAGATATGTACATCTTGCAAAACCTTTTTATGGTCTTTTTCCTTTACCCATTTAGGTTTTCCACAAAGAAGAGCTTGAGACATTGCCCCAACCATTAAGGTTGTTTGCATCATAGTACATCAAGTAAGAACTCTCTTTCATTGAATCATAATTTGGAAGATATTTGTTATTTTCTTTTGCATATCTACTGAAGCAGAGTTGTGAAATTCCACCTCTTTTAGCCTATTCAATCAACAAAAGCATATCAACATCGGTTATCAAATCCAAATCTTGTTTATTCATTTTCAGCATCGCGCTCCAAGCCAATCCAGGCGCAGTGAGCAGGATCCAATCCATATCCAGCACGACAAATAGATCTAAAAGCCTCAAATACATCAGCCAATAAAAGCACATCAGTTTTGAGATACAAATCATGATACTCACCAAGATTCTTGATGTTGTATTTTTCCCAAACATTTTGTGCATGTACATAATCTTTATCAGATATATGGCTATTATTTAATTTATTATAGAAATTTTCTTTTGAAGGAAGTGTTTCATTGAATCTCTCAAATGATTCCATATAATCATAGGGGTAAATTCCCTTTTGTGTTAGTAAATCTTTATCTGAAAAATACTCAGAAAGACATGGAAACTCTTTTACATTTTGAACCAAGTTGGCCAATGGACTTGCCATGAATTTAAATGTATCAAGAAATCTGATATGAGTTATAGGAGATGTATGAATTGATTTTGTGAATGAAATGTATTTCTGAGCCGTGTTAGGAATTGCTGAAATGTCTCCAAATTTCTTTAAAAGTTCATTAATAAATAGATGCGTATCATAATGAGCGTTGTTATGAAGAAAGACAGGAATGAAAGAGGGGAGTTTATAATTAATATTACAACTTCGATGAGCCGGACCTCTATATTTGCCAGTGAGATGACAATGATCTCTAACCTTTAGGCCTTCACCAAATTCTCCTCACAAATATGACAGATAGCCTTTGACTGCCTAAATTCTGTTTTTTCTTCTTTTGTTTAGGACATTGGTTATTTGGTTTCTCTCATTATCTTGGTTAATCAAACACAGTCTTTTCCTAGTCGTTTCACAAACTCCTCTGGGGCATTTGAGCCTCTATACCCTCAAACTTGTTATATTCATCACAAACGGATGATTTGATATAATAACAAAAACCACAAGGAGTATGTTTTTGATATTTATTTGCATATGATTCTTTTGGATCTGGAGAAGCAGTATCTATTTTTTCTAGAATACTTTCGAAATCTGCATATATTACAAACGGATGTTTGATCGTTTTATTTTCATCTTTGAATGTGATCTTTGAACCATACTTTGGCATATTAATTACCGTTGACTTATGATCACCACAATAATTTGAATGTTTATCTAATCTTTCTTGTGCATGGAAGAAGTTAAGACAACGCATACAAATATATATTTTATTTGTTATTTTACATACATGTGCTTTTATTAATTTTTTAATATCTTTGATGTATGTATAATGTGAATTTTCCTCTGAAAATAAAATATAGAAGATTAATATGAGTTTGATCTTTTAAATAATTTTTAGAAAGCTTTAAAACCAGAACGTTGTTTGTTTCTGTTAGACCATAAACATTAACTGATAAAT
Organism: Myxine glutinosa; assembly: GCF_964187855.1. Lineage (NCBI taxonomy): Eukaryota > Metazoa > Chordata > Myxini > Myxiniformes > Myxinidae > Myxine > Myxine glutinosa. The sequence continues at coordinate 164,268,258 of NC_136263.1, forward strand.
GAATTCATCATTTCAAATTTAGGAATATCATTTAAAGTCATTGGAAAATTTAGATCTTTTGTATTCTCATACATGTATTCTCATACATGTATACGTGTATGCATTCTCATGTAGTATAATGTTCGGAGAAAGCTTGGATTCGGAAGAGGGTCACAGAGCGGTATTCAGGATTGCAAAGCAGATAGCGAAAGAGAGGTGTGATGTGATGGGGGTGAGTTGCTTGAAGGATGAAGTGGGACAAATCATTGTGGACCCAGATGGAATTAAAGGAAGATGGAAAAGATATATGGAAATGCTGTTGAATACAGAGAATGAATGGGATGGCAACATGGAGAGTAACCCAGTTTTAGGACCGGCAGAGAAGATAACTGAGAAGGAAGTTGAGGAAGCGATAAAAGCCATTAAGAGTAGAAAAGCGGGAGGGCCGACGGGAGTTCTGGGAGATATGCTGAAGGCAGCAGGAAGTTGGGGTGTGAAGAGAATGACAGAGATCTGTAATCTGATGGTGAAAGAAGGCCGCATTCCAGTGGTTTGGGAACTGAGTACCCTCGTCTCTCTATACAAGGGGAAAGGTGACCCTCTGGAGTGTGGCTCGTACTGAGCGATAAAGTTATTGGAGCATGGAATGAAGGTATTGGAAAGGGTGTTGGAGAGGAGGACAAGGAAGAAGGTGAAGATCGACGAAATGCAGTTTGGATTTATGCCAGGAAGAGGAACGACAGACATGCTTTTTATTGTTAGGCAGTTGCAGGAGAAGTACATGGAGAAGAGGACGAAGTTGTTTCTGGGGTTTGTTGATCTGGAGAAAGCATTAGATAGGGTTCCACGCGAAGTATTGACATGGGCATTGAGGAAGTTAGGAGTGGAGGAATGGTTGATCAGAGTAGTGATGGCAATGTACAAAAGAGCGCGCACAGCTGTAAGGACGAAGGACGGGAACAGTGGTGAGTTTGAGGTGAAGGTGGGAGTGCATCAGGGGTCGGTACTAAGTCCACTACTATTTGTAGCTGTGATGGAGGTGCTGGCTCAGAACCTAGAGGGTTTACCGTGGGAGTTGTTGTATGCAGATGATCTGGTGTTGATTGCGGAAAGTATGGATGGACTGAAGGAAAAGATGAACAAGTGGAAGGAATGTATGGAGACAAAAGGTCTGAAGGTGAATATAGGAAAGACGAAGGTGATGGCAAGTGGTAAAACATGTGGTGAGGTGGAAAGAACTGGGAAGTGGCCATGTGCTGTGTGCAGGAAGGGTGTTGGAGTGAACTCCATTCAATTTACAATGTGCGCTGAGTGGGTTCATCAAAAATGTAGTGGTCTGAAAGGGTCATTAACCAGTGTGGCAGCTACATTCAAATGTAAGGTGTGCACAGAGGGAGCTGCAGATGGAGGAAATGTTGAGTTGGATCTTGGAGATGGTGTGAAGCTGGAAGGTATGAAAATATTTTGCTACCTCGGAGACATGCTGAATGGAGAAGGTGGATCAGACTTGGCAACGGTTGCAAGAGTGAGATGTGCATGGAAGAAGTTTCGGGAACTGAGTGGTGTGCTGATGAGGAGGGGAGTGTCGTTGAAGCTGAAGGGAAAGGTGTATGCTGCATGTGTGAGAAGTGTTATGATTTATGGGAGCGAGACATGGGTAATGAACGTAGAGCAGCAACGAAGGCTGGAAAGGGTGGAAATGCGAATGGTTCGGTGGATGTGCAGAGTATCGTTGGGAGGGAGGAATACAAATGATGAATTGCGAAAGATGAAGGGAATAGAGCCTGTGATTGATGCTGTGAAGAGGAACAGGTTGAGATGGTTTGGTCATGTGTTGAGGAAGGATGAAAGTGACTGGTTGAGAAGAGTGATGGAAATGAATGTAGAAGGAAGTAGCGGACGGGGAAGACCGAGAAAGACTTGGCTAAAGATGGTGGAAGAAGAAATGCGGGCAAGGGGGTTAACAAGGAGAGATGCAGAAAATATGGCAAAATGGAGAAGATTGTTATGGGGACCGCAAGGCTAACCCCAGCTCTAGCAGGGAAAATGGCCTTAAAATGCATGTTGTTGTTGTTGTATTCTCATATTTTTTATAATGAGATACTCTGTCAACATGACTATCTTGTGGATTTAGATGTGCTAGAATAGACCAGAGAAAACATTTATTGTCTTTATTTTTGATATTGATAACTGCTTTTCTATTTTTGATAGCACTAGGTAAATCAATGTAAGATGAAGCTTTTAGAGGATCTGATTTAAGAATACTAGGGCATGCCCGTACTATATATATATCTAAAAGTATATCCCCCCCCCCCTCTATTTACATGCAATGGTTTGGTCCAAAGCGAACGGCTTGCGAGTACGGTGACAATCCCCCCCCCCTCTATTTACATGAAATGGTTTGGTCCAAAGCGAACGGCTTGCGAGTACGGTGACAATCCCCCCCCTCTATTTACATGAAATGGTTTGGTCCAAAGCGAACGGCTTGCGAGTACGGTGACAATCCCCCCCCCTCTATTTACATGAAATGGTTTGGTCCAAAGCTAACGGCTTGCGGAGTTTGGTAAAGAAATCGCCATCGCGTGCACAAACGCGCAGGAAAGCGAATGAATCGCAAATTAGTTTTAATTAGTTTTAAAACATAGTTTAACGCCCGAGCGAGTTTAACGCAATCGCAAATCGCATCGCAAAGCGAAAGAATCGCAAATTAGTTTTAATTAGTTTTAAAACATAGTTTAACGCCAACATAGCGCCAACATAGTTTGCCGACGGGAAATAAATGAATACGCTCTCAAATGTGCCGTCCGAGGCAGAGTCTATTCGCCACGTTCGGCACACGTGATAGCTCGCTGCTCTCTGATTGGTTGAATCGTTTTTTGGACATAGCTCGGTAACTACTTCTCCGATTAATATGAAACCTTGAAAAGGCACATCCTCGGGTCCCCAGCAATATACCTGGCAAGTTTCAAGTATATCGGACCGGTAGTTGTCGAGAAACAGCGGTCACAGACAAACATACAAACATACATACATACATACATACATACATACATACAAACATACAAACATACAAACATACAAACATACAAACATACACACAGAGATTACTGGAATTATAGATAGATGAATGTCAATGAAAATAATTTTTCCTATATTGAATCCACTTCCTACGATTGAATTATCCCCATCTTGCTCTTGTTTAATAAGTTCATCATAGACTCCCGGTTGTTTTAAAATCTTGATATGAAGATATAAAGTGTGGCTCAGTTCTCATGTATGGTGTATCTATAACTCCTCCATCTTTTGACATTTCTAATTTTACTCCCATATAAAATTTAAGTGGTTTCATTTCTTTTAGTGTTGTTTCAATCGACGTTTGAACAGCAGATTTAACTGTCTACTGCATCAACTATAGACTTTGGTTCAGGAGGTTTGAAGTCAAAGACTCCTATTTTAATATGTCCTTTGAATGCATCATCACAGTTTTTAGTTGTAATAAAATTTGATAAATGTTGATTTGTTTTAAGATGTCTTTCAAAGCTTTTCTTAAAGATATTTTTTATTACAGACATCACAGTGTTTTGTTTCCTTCTGAATAGGAGCTAGTAGGTTAAGTAGATTAAATGTATGCTTATTAGTTTCTAAATGTTTTTTGTACTGTTTGTATTCTCGTTCCCAAACGTTGCAATAAACCATATTTATATAGCAACAATTTAGAGATATTTCATTGCTTAAAACAAAGTACCTTTTTTATACTTGTTTCTGTGCTTAAAACAAAGTGCCTTTTTTCCAGGCTTTTTAAAGATGAAACTGTTTTTAAAATTAAATGCCTTTTTGCAGGCTCTTTTATACTTGTTTCTATGCTTAAAGTAAAGTGCCTTTTTTTTAATTTTACAGGCTTATAAAATAAAGTGCTTTTACACTTGTGTACAAACCTTAATATTACCATCGATATCTATATACCCTTTTTTCACTAGTAGATACTACTGTAATACTTTCTAATCTAGAAGTAATTTTTAAATTTTTATTAACTACGATAGATATAAATGAGAATTCACCTGTAACATTTGCATTTCTCATTTTAATGAGATCAATATTTTTTATGTTATTAAAGAATATATAGATTTCACCTTGTTTTAAGACTAATAGTTTTATCTTCTTTTTCGGTAAGGGTATCAAAGATTTTTTCATCTTTCATTACTTCTTCAAGTTTACTATAGATCTCCATAAACATCGGTGAGACTTTTATAACTAGAACGCCACTCAGTAGAGCGCATACTCCCACCGTGGGTTGTTGGAATAGTACGATTTCACAAAAGTTTGAGGGAGTAGTTCAGTGACAACGCAAGACAACACAACACAACACAACACAACACAACACAAGACAACACAAGACAGTCACTGCACAGATATATATATATATATATATATATATATGTATAAGTTCAAAACACACCTGGTCACAAGTGTGCCGCACTGACCGGGTCCTCAGTCGAGGTCCTCAGCATCATCCCGTTTCGCCCCTTCAACCTCGATATGGTCAGCTAAGGTGGGCCAGCAGGGGCACATACACATCCACATGCACCAACTACACCCGGATGCGTACATACCCCCACCCCCAGCCAGTGCGAACGCAGACTGCTACAACAACACCTCCGCATCCAGAATCCACAGCACCAAACAAACATGGTGGAACACTCAAACACCCACCTTTATACCCTTCACCACTCACCAACAAAACACACCAGATCATTCATACACACACATACACTCCCATAAACACACACACACACACACACACACACACACACACACACACACACACACACACACACACACACACACACACACACACACACAACACCAACCAACCAACCACCTACCCTTACAACATACATCACTCAACATACAAAAACACACACTCATGCAAAAATTAATCCATGCAAAGACACACACCCTCACCCATTCACTCATATACACAAAATAAGAAATAATAATCATAAAAAAAAACAAAAACAAACACAACCAACCTACACCATTCGACGTGCCATCATAAACTTCCTCCATATACAAAATGAGCCTTTCAATGCAACCTGGGCCACCTTGTCACACATCCTCCTTCTTTCTGTCCCACACACTCCAAGCCTCGCAAGAAATGCAGAAAAGGAATTGCCTATATACCCTCTACACCCCACCTCAAATGGCTGACACGAAACTCGCCAACCCTTCTCCTGGCACTCTGCCTCCAGCTCACTGAACTTTCCTCTCTTCCTGTCGTGCACCTCCTCCATGTTCTCTTCCCAAGGTACCGACAATTCCCCTAAGTTGACCTGTCTTGTTGCACCTGACCAAATGACCATGTCAGGCCGCAACCTTGTCACACAGATCTCCTCTGGGAATACCAATTGTGGCTTTTGGTCTGCCACCACCTGCCAATCACAAGCATCTGACAGCCCTCTTGCTTTCCACCTCCTCCTCTTTCCACCTCTTACCACTTGGCCCTCTTTGACAAACTACACCTCTCCCCCATCAGTCTCCTTCTCCACTCTTCTCTCTCACGACATCAGCACCTCTTGTTGCACCATCTGCACCACCACCGCCAGCACCTGATCATGTCGCCACCTGTATTGTCCTGCTGCCAATGCTACTGAACATGCACTCAGTGCATGCTGCACCGTTCCCACACCTCCACACAAATAACATCTCTTCTCCTGCAACAACCCCCACAATCTCAAGTTTACTGGTGATGGAAGCACATCATACATTGCCCGCAACAGGAAATTCAACAATATTGGCTCCATCCTTCAAATCTCTTGCCACTTCAATATCCTCACCCGCACACCTTCCCACTTAGTCCAAGCACCTTGCTGTGCCTGACCGACTGCTTTCACATATCTCCCCTCCTCTTCCTTTCTTCTCACCTCCCTCTCAACCATCTTTCTCCTCTCCTTCACACAAGCCTTTCACCATTGCTCATGCTCCATCCACCCCAAGCCATGCTTCCCATGCTGTACCATCCCCATGACCTCCTCCTGTTGCAACCACTCCTCCATCTCGTCCACCTCTGCTCTTGCAATTCCACTTCCGACTTCCCTTCTTCTCTGGGAGAGCATTCTTTACCACTGCCTCACTTGAATCCCACAACATCATGAACTCCCGCACCCTCACTACCTTAAACTCCTCGGTTAATGATGTCAAGGGAAACTGGAGTTTTCCACATTGACCATAAAAGGCAATGTTCGTCAAACAGCATGGCACTCCCAACCACCTCCTCACAAACCCGCTCATCACAACCTCCATCCTCTCTTCATGCCCAATCGCAATATCATACATATATATATAATATATATAATACATATATATAATTGCAATATCATATATATATATATATATATATATATATATATATATATATATATATATATATATATATATATATATAGAAAAAAGAATATATAGAAGAATAAAAACACCTCACAGCCACAAAACACGAAATTAAAAACACCTCACAGCCACGAAATTAAAAACACCTCACAGCCACAAAATTAAAAACACCTCACAGCCACGTGATTTAAAAACACCTCACCACCACATCATTTTACACCTCACCACCACATCATTCAAAATACCTCACCACCACGTGATTCAAAACCACCACCACGTTATTGAAAACACTTCACAACCACGGAAACTAAAGTTTCATGGAGTAGTTCAGTGACAACAGACACTGCCCAGATATGTATATACAGTATATAGATAAATAAACCTGAAAATCACAGAGCCAGAACTATTTTTTGGTCTGGGAAGCCCATGCGAGGTTTCTTCTTCGTCAGCCTCTCACAACCCTGGGTGAATATGCGATCTTTGTAAAAAAGTTCGAATTTTGCCAAATCTGTTTTATTACTTTGTTAATATAACTCAGCCATTGACAAATCTGGAATTATAATTTTATTTGAGGTTAAAATTAACCCGGGAGATTGTGTCAAATGATGCCTGCAAGTATGTACATGTGATAAATAATTAATCGTCCACAGTCGAAGACTCTTCTTCTTCACGCAATGACAACTTCCAGCCTCCAGACCGTACATGCAATCATCTTCAAATTTTGCACACTTGTTACTCTTCATGACTTCTACACAGTATGAAGTGTCACATCGATCAACGAAGTGGTTCAAGAGATATCAATGTTTTTATTATTTGCGTTTAATTAACAATATCTGCCAAACCCCGTGACCTATCACAAATTCCAAAAGGGCATTTTAGTCGACTGATATGCTGAACAGATTTGTGAAGTTTACCCTCGATTGGATCACAAATGAGGGAGGAGATAGGTTTTAAATGTTTGTGCTTAAAAACGTCATAACTCTGAAACCATGTGATGCATGACGTCATGCTCGCTGACTTTTTTGTTCGTCGTGGGTATGCGATTCTGCCTGCAAAGATTGTCCTCGATCTGTTCAGGCGTTTTGGAGAAAATTGGATTTTAGTGTTTTTCACTCAAAACAATATGGCGGCCGAACCACGTGACCTGCGACGCCATAATTCCCATTATAAAATTCTGCAGACTGAGTCCCTCCTATGGTAAAAAATATGCTCTCAAATCGGTCCAATTATTGCAGAGAAAATGGTTTTTAAAGGAAAACAGAAAAAAAGATTCCCCAAAAAACCTTCCTGGAACCGGAATAATTTCCTTAGCTTCACCAAAAACGAATCAATTCTTCCTCATCCAAAGTGCAATCATCCCACCAACTTTCATCCAAATCCGTTCAGAACATTTCCAGATATCTTGTTCACAAACACACGAACACACACATGCACACACACACACGCACACGCACACACTGACACGATCGAATGCATTACTCCCTGGCGGGAGTAATAATAACACAAACTGTTTTTCAATGAGAGAAAATGCTCTACCTTCGAATGAGACAAGTGAACTCATATTATCTTTCATAATCGGTTTAATCCATAAATTTTTATATTTATCTTTGTTCAATTTTACACGAGTGCAATATTCTTCATTTTCTTTTTTTGATGAGGAGATTGATTGAAATTTTGCTTTTGTGTTTTGAAACATTTCTATTTATTTGCTAATAAACTTGCGTTTAGTTTTAGTAAAGTTTTACTATATAAATATGATAAGTTCTGAAGGATATTTAGAATTTCGAGACTCTCCATATGATAAATTAGAGAATTGTCCGGCTTGTGATGGAGTGGGATTAAATACAAAGTCAAAAGCACATAAACAATGTTTATTCTGTGATTATCTTTTCATTAATGCTAATAAAAAATATATAAAAATATATAACTCTTTTAAATTAGAACCAAAAATGAATTACTTTACAAGATTAATAAGAGAGATGAATGTTAAGCATTATGATGATAATACACCATTTCTTTCAAGGGAAGAGACTATTTGTATTGGGGAAATGTACAAGGGTTTAATGATATTTATTATTCAAAATAATTTTAATGGAAATGTTAATACAAGATACTATATAAATAAAATAATGAATTATTTTGAAATTAAACCTGAACTCAGGATAAAATATAGAGTTTCTAAAATAGCTCAAAAAAAGTTAGATGACTTGTTTTCCAAATATATAAATGAATGATTTTTTTACCCGTTTGGGAAAATGAGATAAAATTTAATAACCATAAAAATATTCCAAATTCATTGAGATGTCTAATATTTGGTTCAAGCAGATGTGGAAAATCCTGTTTGCTTTTAAAGATGCTACTCAGTCCTAATTTTTTAGATTATGGTAATTTAATAATTTTTACGAAGTCAAGTTTTCAACCCGAGTATCAACTACTCTCACAGGGTTTTAATGCGGGTCTTAAAAAGGAAGACATTATCGGTTTATTTTAACTTCAATGCAAACTAAATGATTATAATATTGAAGATATAATACAATTATTTTGTGATACACAGAAATCAAAACCGAAACCATAACCCATAACTGGTATTCTCAGTGATAATACGGATGATATACCTTCACCCCAAGATTTAGATAAAATCAAAAAAGAACCTCGTTATCTTTGATGATTGTGTTAATGAGAGAAACAAACAGTAATGAATAGCTACTATACAAGAGGGAGACATTCTTCTTGTAATTGTATTTATCTTAGTCAGTCATATTTTCAACTCCCCGTAGTAAGAAGGAATTTGAAAATTATATGAAGCATACCACTGGAAGATATAAATATATTGTTGTGAAACAAGATGAGATACTAACTGATATTTTACACACATAAATGACAACTATTATTATTAATCTTGTGGGTAAATCTGCTTCAGGAAAGAACTTTCATAAATCTAAACTCTTGAATAGTAAAAATGAAAAGATTGTAAGTTAAAAAAAAAAACACCCAATGATTCGTATTGTAGGTACTACAACCAGAGCAATGTGACCAGGAGAATTAGAAGGTGAAGATTATTACTACATTTCAATGGAGGAACATATGCGATTGAGGAACGAAGGTCAAATATTTCAGGAGGTGTCTCTTGGTTCTACAAAATATTCACATTGTAAGAGTGATTTAAATAAACTAAAATCTAATGGTCTTGGGATTTTAGAAACTAATCCTGAAGGAATGAGACAAATTATTAAACATTTGCGTAGTGATGGAGTTAAGATTTTATCATTTGGTTTTGATATCGATGAGGAGACACAATGCAAGCGTATGAAAAGCAGAGATACAAGTATTAGTGAAGAAGAAGTAACAACTCGTATTAATACCAATAAAGAATTTGATGAAATATTTAAAGAAAAGGATTTATTTCAACCCATTTACTATAATGACGAATAAAAGGAAAATTTTCCAATTGACCTATATAATTCATTAAATGATGTTTTCCAATAAATAAATGGATGCGAAAGAATGTGCAAGACGGTTTAGGGAACATCAAGAGTTGGTTTCAAAAGTTGTAAAGCAACAGGAAGACATAAAGAAGAAAAGGAGACAGAAACTGCCGGGTGAAGAAGCGTTTGAAAGAAAACAAGAGAAATTTTTAAAACCACTTTTAAAAACTCAACAAATGATTTCACCTGCAGTTCCCACGATAGAATTTACTCTGAAAAAACTTCAAATGCTCAAAGATTTTAGTCAAATAACAGAGCAAGAACTTGGAGAATTAGAATATGATGATGAAGGATAATTTCGGCAACTTGAGGAGGTAAATCAACCCCCTAATTATGTTGTCAAGGCTCTTCAAAACAATGAATATTTAACGAATTCAAAAACCACAGCAGGTCTCATTCCAACAGAAGAACAAGCAGTATTCATTCTTGTTGTAGAAAAGGTATTGATACATAATGATCAATTAATGTTTTTGAGTTTAACTCAACAAAATGTTGAATTAACTCCAAGATTAATGTTTCTTCTCACAAAATATGGATATACTAATTCAAAATATTTTGAGGAACCGCTTGATATGGAAAATGCGAAAGATAGGGTATATATTGATTTACCAAACACTTGATTATGGAGTTTCTGTTGCTGGTAAAAGTAAGAAGAATGAGAAGGAGAAACATATTATTGATGCTTTAAGTTAGCTTGGTTCGGGTCTTAGCTTTCTTCCAAATGACCCATCACAATTAGTTAATAGGCTATTATTGTTGTTAGGTAGTAAGAAGGTTGGAAACAACAATTATTTTAATGAAGCATCCGCCATTTTAGATCAGTTGATGAATATGAAAATAATTAATAAATGCCAATACAAATATGTTCTTACATATTAAAAAAGAATGAGAAGCACAATCCTGTGTTTTAATTTCACAACGAGCGACCCCACTGCTTCATTCCCCTACCCTCTACAACTTGGCCCTTCAAAGGAATATGAGGTATCGCTATTGTCTATGGAAACTTACAATACCCTTTTTAATATTACAGATAAAAACAACAAGTTCAGCTATAATCCAGGGAGTGCATACAAAACCATTACAGTTCTACCTGGGGCTTATGAGAATGCTAAAATATCTTCTGAAGTCTCTCGCCTAATGAAAGAACAAGGTGATGAACCTAAAAATATTGCAATAGATTTTTTTTTTTTTTTTTTGTATACAAGATCGAGGCTCGTGAAAGAGCGAAAATTAATCACACAGAAAGACAAACAGACACATAAAACAAATAACATCGGGAGCGGTAGACAAGATGGGGAGAGAGGGGGAAGGACACAAACACAACATTTGAGAGCAGGGACCGAGAGACATGGAGACATCGAGAGATCTGTGGGAGGGAGAGGGCTTTGGGGGGGAGGCATGTGAAGGGGGGAGGCATGTGAAGGGGGGGGGGGGGTGGGAGAGGTATAAACATATGGACACTGCCAGGATTTCCAGGAAATAAGTTGGAATTTCAAACAAGGTGGATCTGGGGTGAATTAGTGGGGGTAGAAAAGATCAAGGTTATGGATGGGGGAAGATAAGAGATGGTGGTGAACAGCTGTTTTAAAGACCTGGAGGGAGGAGAGGGATTGAAGGGAGTGTGGGAGTTTGTTCCACAGGCGGGAGAAAAGAGGAATGAAAGAGTGAAGGTGAGCAGAGAGCCGAGATTTCGGCAGTTTAACCATCAGAGGGTTGCTGGCAGATCTTGTGCGACCTGTAGGAATATTTGGGGGACAGAGCACGGAGAGAGCTGGGGGAGCAAGGCCGGAGAGGAGTCGGTAGAAGACAGAAAGACCACCTATCTGCCTGCGGTGAGTGAGTGGAAGGCCCTCAGAGATAGCTTCATCGCGGGAGATTCCAATGATTTTGAAAGCTTTGGATTCAACAGCGTGAAGCCGAGCCAGGTGTGAGGCAGGAGCACCAGCCCATAGGGGAGAACAGTATTCCATTGAGCTGCGGATGAAAGCCTTGTATGTGGTGAGGAGCTCAGGTGTGCCGAGGAAGGACTTCGCACGACGGAGGATGCCCAGTCGGCGACTGGCTTTGGAGGCCAGCTTGGAAATTTGGTTTTCCCAAGAAAGATCATGGCAGATAGTGAGACCCAAAAGCTTGAGTGACAGAACTTCTTGGAGAGGATTGTTGAGAAAGTAGATGGGAGGGTTGTCCAGTCGATCTTTTCGGAGAGACATAGTAAGAGAGTGAGATTTGGCAGGATTGAAAGACATGTTCCACTTGTTTGACCAGTCTGTGATTTTGTCCAGGTCTTCAGAGAGTGAGGAGGCTGCAGACTGCCTATCTGAGGGAAGAGGAATGGAGCGGCAGAGAGTGGAGTCATCAGCAAAGAGATAGAGAGGATTTTCCAGAGAGTCAGAGAGATCATTGATAAAGACCAGAAAAAGCACAGGGCCCAGCACACTTCCTTGGGGAACTCCAGCCTGAACAGGAAGGGGAGATGAGAGAAATCCATTCAGGGCCACACGTTGACTACGACCAGAGAGGAAGTCCGCAAGCCATGCATGGAGATTTCCATGGATACCATAGGAGGAGAGTTTGGTGAGCAGAGCTGGGTGCCAGACCGTATCAAAGGCCCTTGATATGTCAAGGGAGACAGCTCTGATTTCCTGTTTGGCATTCAGGACCTCCATCCATTGTTGAGACAGCAGAAGCAGCATGTCCAGAGTAGAGTGACCTGGTCTGAAACCAAATTGATGATCAGAGATCAAGCCATTGGAGAAGAGGAAAGATTTCATATCCGAAGCAATGATGGATTCCATGACTTTGCTGATAATTGGGAGCAGGCTGATTGGTCTGTAGTTGCAAGGATCTGTTTTTGCACCTTTTTTGTGTAAAGCGGTAATGTTAGCTGATTTCCAGGATGCTGGCAGATGACCTTGAGCAAAAGATAGGGTGAAAAGAACAGAGAGAGGGTGAGATAGAGCGGCAGAGCAGGATTTTAGGACCCGTGGGCTGATGCCGTCTGGTCCAGTTGCAGAATCAGAGTCGAGGTTTGACAAAAACTCCTCCACCTTGTCAGGAGAGAAGGACACAGAGTCCAGGAGCATTTGGGTTCGACTGGGAAAGGTGGGAACAGAGAGAGATGGGTTTGGGACTAAGGATTTCGAGGCGAACACAGAGTTGAGGCATTCGGCTTTGTCACGTGCGATGTCAACTGTGTGGCCATTTGAGGTAAGGGAGGGGATGGAGGGGGAACAAACACCAGAAACGGATTTGACCAGACGCCACCAGGATTTGGAGGAAGGAGACAGGTTTGAGAGTTCATTCTTGAGTGAGGAGAGATAGTGCTTCCTGGCACTCCTGAGGGTAGACACACACTTGTTCCGAGCTTGGTGGAAGGAACTGAGATTTCCTTCAGTTGGATTAGCCTTCCAAGAAGCAAAGGCAAGTTGTTTCAGGGCAACTGCCTCACCACAAGATTCAGTGTACCATGGACGGGAGGAAGGGTAAGACAATTGAAGGCGAGATGGGATAAATCTGTGCATGAGAGAGATCAGTTTGCTTTGGAAGAATTCCCAGGAAGAATTGATGTCAGAGGCAGTGGAGATGGGAGACCAATCCAGACGATTGATGGCTGCTTGAAGACCGTCCCAGTCAGCCTGAGTGAAATGCCAGACTCGTCGATGCTGAGGAGGCTCTCTGAGAATGGCCAGAGAGATGTCCACTTTGACAAGCACATGATCAGAAGAACCGATTGGAGCAGAAGAAGAGCAGCAGACATTAGCAGGGAAGTTTGTCATAACCAAGTCTAGAAGAGAAGATACTCCATTGGCTGAGATCCGGGTCGGGAAATTGACAGATTGTGTCAATCCCAGTGAGTCACAGAAGTCCTTTGCTGAGGTGCCATGACTAGTGAGAGAGGAACCCACACCCAACCAGGTGGCATGATGACAGTTGAAGTCACCACATATGAGGAAGAGAGAGTTGGGATGAGTGGATAGAAGTTGGTCCATGTTGTCAGACATTGAAATGTAGATGGAGTCATCACTGTTTGGGGGACGGTACAGAACACATATGAACAAAAGGTGGGAGCGGAGAGGAAGCCGTAACCAGAGGTACTCCTGCGGGTGAGGAGGAAAGAGAGCAGTGCAAGGAGAGTGAGGAAGAGAGTTTTTGACAAAGATAGCCACCCCACCACCAGGCCGAGGCTCAGGTCTATCATACCGGAGGAGGGAGTAACCAGGAAGAGATATTAAGGAATCAGAGACATCTTGAAGGAGGAAAGTCTCTGTTAAGCAGATCAAGTCTGGATTGTCAGAAGCAACCTGTATGGAGAGATCAGTCAGGTTTGAGCGAAGGCCCCGGATGTTTGAGGTCCATACCGTTAATGAAGAGAGAGGGGGAGCATCGGGTACAGGACAGGGGAGCGGAGGAGTAGGGTAAGATGAAGGATGAGAGGGGGAGGTAGGGAGAGCAGTTGATAGTGTTTCAGATGTTGCAGAAGAGTTCCAAGAAAGGGAAGGATGAGGAGGATGAAAGGTTTGCTGGTGAAGGGATGCGGCACAGTGAGGGGTTGTTTGAGGGGGGGCAGAGGAAAGTAGAAGGTTTGGGGGGGTGGAGGTATGAGATAGAAGGGAGACGAAGTGGGGAGGAGGCAGCTTGGAGGAGGAGGGTGGAGGAGAGAGAATTGGAGAGGAATGGTATGGGGGGAGAATTGAATGGGAGGGATTGGGGGGGAGTTTTGAAGGGGAGGAGTGAGGGGGGAGTTTAGGAGGGGAGGGGCAAGGGGGGAGTTTTGGAGGGAAGGGGAAAGGGGGGAGATCAGGAGTGGAGGGGCAAGGGGGGGGATTAGGAGGGGAGGGGCAAAGGGGAAGTTTAGGAGGGGAAGGGCAAGGGGGGAGTTCAGGAGTGGAGGGGCAAGGGGGGAGTTTAAGAGTGGAGGGGCAAGGGGGAAGTTTCGGAGTGTAGGTGCAAGGGGGGGGATTTGGATGGGAGGGGCAAGAGGGGAGTTTAGAAAGTGGATGATTAATGAAAGACGAACATTGATAACAAATTGGGTTTGTTGTGATTTTCAAGTTAGCAATCCGGTTCAGGATGATGGAGGAGGGATGGAATGAATGTGAATTTAGACCATGTAGTGAGGGAGACGTATAAGATATTGAATTTCTTTTTTTTGAAGTGGAATGAGTTGGAGAGGAAATTGAGAAAAGCCTTTTAAATAGGAAGAAAAACAGCGTGTTGTAATATACCACTGAATAAAAAACAGAAGGGGAAAGGTTAAACATATTTAAAAATATTTAAACAGAACTATGAACAATCTTATATGCACAAAAATACCAACGGGGGGAGAGCCGAGAGGGACCACCACGAGTCACGTGAACAGGGCAAACGGTGGATGGCAAGGAGATAATGGGGGTGGGGCGAACAGCACACCTGGACAGAAAATACAGGATGAGACAACAGTACACGTGGAGAAAATAAAATAAATGTTTTTGTTTTTTTTTGTTTTTTTTTGGGGGGGGGGGGGGGGGTGGGGAATTAGAACGTTAGACAGTATTATGTTCGGGGTAGAAGGGAAAAAACCAAGAGCCAAGCAAAACACACTTAAGTTAACAAAACACCGACGGGGGTACAACTACAAGGCCACACACAAGGGCAGAAAACGATTAATTAATTACGAGTTACAGGAAATTCAAACCAAAACTAACTATAATCAAACAATATCACATGGACGATAAAATAACGAATTGAAATTTGACAATCTATCTGGGGAAATGGGGGAGAAACACGTGGTCGAAGAACGAACGAACGAATAAGAATGAATAAACGAATGAGCACAGAGAAGGTAGTCTTTTTTTTTTGTTTTTTTTGAGTTGAGATTTACATAAGGAAGTAGGCTTTGGGGTGGAAAGACTGCGAAAACAGAGAACGAAAGTTATTGGATCACAAACGACAGGCGCTGAGAGAAAAACAAAGCCTCAAGGTTGTACAGTGTACACTGTACAAGACCTCGAGACGACACGAATTAACGCGATTTTCAATACAGGTATGAAAGATTTGCACCGAAAATCTTTGACGGGACAATAAACGTACATACACCATAAAAGAAATACAGTTATAACGAAAATACAAATTGGAACAATGACTTAACTTCGATTTCAATGGAGAGCGTGGAGACCTGCGAAAAAACGAACCGTCGCCAGCAAGACCGGAGATATTCAAAAACACACTTCAAAATCAACTATTAAACTTAAAAATAATTATAAAGTTGATTTCACGATTGAAAATTCGTTCAGAGAGCTATTGGGTTTCTCTTCAAAAAAGATTGAAACTAACGGGACGTTTTACAGTGATAATGTTATTCAAATATCCTCCGGTATAAATTCGCTATTAATTCATTGTGATTTGATTGATGGTGCTTATAAGGATGGAATAAGAACAAATACAATATTTTCATTCAGCGCATACTCAACCACGATTGGTTATAAATTTAATATGGAACCAAAAAATCTTGTCTATTTACCTGTCAGGAAAAACCATATACACAGTAAATTTTAGGATAACCGATCAAGATAATCGGATGATTTCTTTCAATGATGAAATTATCTCCATAAGAATTCACCTACGTGAAGTAAAAAAAAAATATATATATAATGGTTATTGTGAGAAAACACGAGTTGGGAAAATATAAAATAATTACAGGGGATGTGATGTGCCTTTCACCATACTATAAGGGTGAAGGTATGTTTCTTGGTAGTGGATACTATAAACCAAAGAGACAACAGGGTGTAGGACATCAATTCAGAAATAAAGGAGATGGGATAATTGATACTCTAATGGGCATTGGTTCAACCATTATTAAACATAAAGACCTAATTGGTTCAACTGCCTCTGCCATTGGAAATGTAGCGGGTGCTATAAAGAGTATAAAAGATGCTCAAAAGGAGTCTCATAAATTACAAGCAATCAAAGAAAAAAAAAGGCAAAACTCAACGATCTTCACAAGAACGACAAAAAATCATTAAAATACTTGGGTCAGGGTTTCAACGATTTTAATGCTATATAAATACAAGTATGGAAGCGATTGATAGTATCTATGATTTGGATGATATGATTATCATTTCAAACTCCACCAAAAAGGAAGACTATTTTAAGGTACATGCTCTAACAGGAACAGACTGGCATTCAAAGGGAACAAAAAGTTTTGAAATAAATAATCAACAAACTTACTTGAATCTAGCTGATAGTTTCTTGCTGTGTAAATTTAAATTCGCGAAGGCTGAGAATAATACTAATGCTACACTCGTAAATGATTTCTCCTGGAAAATGTTTGATAGTGTCCACCTGTATATTGGAACACAAGAGGTTGAAGTGGTTGATTATGTCTCTGCTACATCTGAAATGATGAAATTTACACTACATTCGTTTAGTGATAGAATGGGTAAGGGAGCTGTTGAAGGTTTTATTCTTGATATGTCAATGGGTACAAACGCAGACCCTGGTTATAATCAAAGGAAGGCAATGTATAATGATGAAACAAAAGCAGAGAATAGTTTTTCCATAGCAGTACCTCTGAAAGGTATATTTGGATTTTGTGATTATGACAAAGTTTTGTATGGGCTTAAAATTAGATTTCAACTACAAAGGAATGATAATGTAAATAGATTGCTTTTTTGGGCTGAAAATGCTTTTGGCGACAATAATAAATTTGTTATTAATGATTTGTGTTGGTATATTAGTGAATATACTCCTAATCTTAAAACGGAAGAGATGTTGAATAGAAGACTTAACTCAAAGAAACCGCTCAATGTATCGTACCTCAAAAGAAGATGCCAACACATTAAACTGAAACACACTAGCTACACTTGGAATTTCGGTGTTCTGGAAGGAAAGCCACGATACCTATGGCTCATTTTTAAGAAACCAGATGGAGATGAAGGTACTGATAAGAATAATGCACTGAGTGATAATGCTAAGGTGAAACAACTACGGGTTTCTCTTGATGGCACATTTTACCCGCGAGATAGATTGGGAAAAGAATAATTATGTGGAAGCCTACAAGTCTTACCAAAAGGTGTGTGAAAGCAATGGTAATAATGATCCTATTTTGGATATGGTTGCGTATCAAAAACTTTTTACAATCTACGCAATTGACTTGAGTTCTCAAAAGGAAACTACAAAGTCTAATAGAGTGGATACTTCTCTATACATTGAAAGAGGAGAGAATGAAGTAGTTGATGTATATTGTTTGCTTTTGGAAGAAACAGAATTGCAGATTAATACAGATAATGGTGTTATGATTAATATCACATAGATTTTTTCTAATAAATAAATGAGTAGGAAAGAACCAACTGGGGTATATATTAATCAAATCAATCTTAATAAATTAACATCTTGTATTCAAAATCAAAAGTCTTGTATTATTAATGTTAATACAATTCAAAGAAAAGGAGCAGTAAGAATTGATGTTTTACTCACAAGAGAGCAGGTGAAAACCCTAAATGATGCTGAATCAGTTAAAATTAAAATGACAAAACCTATGTTGAAGAAATATTCAACAAGAGAAACGAGTGGAGGATTTCTCCCGTTTCTAATTCCTTTATTTGCTGGTTTAAGTGCGGTGGGAGCATTGACGGGTGGTATTTCAGCAGCGGTAAATACTGCTAACGAAAGTAAGGCACAACTAAAATCTCAAAAGGAATTGGAAAGACATAACAAGGAGTTGGAGAAACAAATTAGTGGAAGTGGTGTAATTGTAGATTTTGCTGAAAAGCTTGAAAGCCTACCTGATAAAGCGAGATTGTTAGTTGGAGATATGCTTTCCTCTATCGCTCAAGCGGGTGTTAAACTAACTAAACGGGGTAATGGATTGTATCTTTCTCATAAATAAATGGAATAGTGGTTTAAAAATTTGGAAAGAATACAACATCAAATATAAAACTAGCTAAGTATTGTAAAAAACTAAAAATTGATAATGTGGTAATCTGTATGAGAGATGAATTAACAAAGTTGTCCAAGAATACAAAGAATATTATTATGAATTTAGACACACAGAATGGTTCTCATTGGGTTTGTATTCAAAATAGTCAGGATAAATATTATTTTGATAGTTATGGTCTGCCACCACCTGTTGAAGTAATACAATTCTTACAGAATGGTGTTTATCAAACATTTCAAGTTCAAGAAATGAAGTCTAAATGTTGTGGTCAATTATATTTATATGTATTATTTAATCTCAACAATAATGAAAATTTTTATGATGTCATTTTTAATCTAATATAAATGACATGTTGGAAAAAATGGTTCTATCTTTGGAGAATCCCCTCACGATATTGATTTATCAAATTATTATACAAAGGCACAGGTTGAACGACAAAAATATAATATAACAAAGAATATTAATATGAAAAATAGTTATAAATTAATCAATTATCCAAGCCCCACAGATGCGAATGACTTAATTAGATTCAGTGATTTATCACAATATATATCTTTAAATAAAACAGCACGATTTGTTAAACAAGTACAATTTACAACCACAACACCTGGTTATACAGACCATACACCTTTCCTTATTAAATTTAGCTATCTGCTTACAATTGAATTTTATAAAGAAGGAGATATAGTTAATATGCGAATAGATAAGTGGGGGTATGATATGCCTGATTTAGGGTATGATTTGTTTTATTTCAATAAACTTAGAAGACCTACAAGATTTTAATCCGTCTCATTAAGAAGAATATTATCCGCTTGGTGAGGATAAGGAGTTATGTGGAAGTACAATTAGCAAACAACAAATACATGAGTTAGGAAATAAAAAAATGTATGATAGCATAGTGATGGTTTGCATGACAAAGAAGGAAGGTAATGAGATAAAGATAGAAAGCCGAGGAATACAAACCGATTCAGTAGTGGGAAGATGGTGTGGTATTACCTGTCATAATATTAATCTCACATATATTTCTGATACATAAATGGCAGGAAGAATACGACAAGAGAATTATAATTTTTGTATTCAGGGATACCTACAAGAAAAGGGTGCTCGGTTTTACATACCTTATGAATTGGAACATATACATGGGAATTTTGTAATTAAGAACTGGCCTTATACTGATATTGCTAAACCCACAAATAGAGACTTGATTAAAATATTAAATAAAAATGAACTTCTCAACGTTATGAAATATAAAACTCTTTAAAAATCATCAACAAATCTTATTGGTATCCTATTATGAGAAAAATAATTATAGATACAAGAATATCTCAAAATCCAGCTGAATGTATGTATGATATTCTTTGGGGCTCAAACTCAAGGGTAGCAAGGGATGAGGAAGGAGTTGAAGAAGAGAAGGAGGAAAGGTAGAAGGAAGAGAGTGAGAAAAATAAGAGGGAAAAAAGAGAGAAGGAGGAGAGGGAGGAAAGAGAGAGGGAGGAAAGAGAGAGGGAGGAAAGAGAGAAGGAGGAAAGAGAGAAGGAGGAAAGAGAGAAAAGAGAGAAGGACGAGAGGGAGGAAAGAGAGAGGGAGGAAAAATATAAAAAGATGGAAATCAGTGAGATTAATGAAAGATTGAAGGTATTACAGCAAATAAATCAAACTCAACGCACTGAGGCGGAAAATAAAGAAATGAAAAGACTAATGGAAATATTAGTATCAAGAATAATGACGTCAATGTCTGATGATGTTGGTGTTATTCGCTTTAGTTAGTTTTATTTGTAAATAAATGGAGGAGAAAGTGAAGGCATTCCTAAGAATTCTTTATGTTTTAAAAATCAAGATAGAAATGTATGTGTTGAAAACCAAAAAGGTTTTCTTACTCTGTAGGAATTTTTCTGATAAATAAATGAGTTATTGTGTTAAGTGTAAAAAGAAAACTAATACGAAAAATATATCGTTTGTTAAAGGTAAAAATAATAGAGTTTATGAAAAGGGGATATGTTTAGTGTGTGGCTCTAAAAAGTGTCAATTCATTCTGAGCATAAAAGTGGGGGAGATATACAAAAGTTTTTGTCAGGGAGTAAAGTTACAACAACTGGAATTCCAGGGGAATTACACCTTCCAGTGTATTCTTTCTGTGGTCCAGGAACAAACTTGCATAAAAGATTAGATGAGGCTGACAATTCTAAACCTTGATCTAAACCTTTAAATATGGTTGATGAAGTGTGTATGAAGCATGATATTGCTTATGGGAATACCACTACATTGGATGAAAAACATGAAGCAGACAGAGAAATGTTGTATAATTTGTCTTTGATACAAAATCCTACGTTGAGAGAGAAAGTTGATAGGTTTATTGTGAAAAAAATGATAAGTACTCAATTGAAACTTGGTCTTGGTTATTCACCCTCAAAAAACTATTAGGCTCTAATGATGTCAACAAGACTGAGGAGCGTTTGGCTGATGAATTGCATAAACCTATTATCACAAAGTTTAAAAGAAGGAAAGTTTATTCTAAAGACACTGACCACATCTGGTCCACTGATTAAATTTAATTCAATAATGATAGGGGATACAGGTATGCTTTAACCATTATTGATTTGAGGAGTAGATATGCTTGGGTTGTTCCTTTGAAAAACAAAAGGGGTAATACTCTTATGTTAGCTTTCAGTGGAATATTTAGTAAAAGTAAAAGAAAACCAAAGAAGTTATGGACTGATGAGGGAACAGAGTTCTATCACAAAATATTTATGAAATTTCTTAAGGGGGAGGGTATTAAATTATACAGCACCTTTAATGGAGGAAAGGCAGTTGTTATTGAGCGTTTTAATCGCACTTTGAAAGAGAGATTATATAAAAAAAATTCACACAACTCAGTTCTCAACAGTGGATATCTTTAATTCAGAATATTGTAGATAATTACAATAATACAGTTCATGCATCAACAAAATCAAAACCGTCAGAATCATTTACAAAATTAGAATATGAAAAGGAAATTAATTTGAGAAAACCCAAGTTCAAAGTTGGTGATATTGTAAGAATATACAGATGGAAAAGCCATTTTGAGAAAGGTTATACAAAAAAATGGACTAATTAATTAATTAACATCGTTGATGTAATGGATACAGTCCATTGGACCTACAAATTATATGATTTAAATGGAGCAGAAATATGAGGATCATTTTATTCACAGGAATTACAAAAAACAAAGCTGATAAGCCATAAAACAACAACCATCCATACTTTCATCCACCCCACCCAGATTAGTTAATTTAATTAGTAGTAATAAAAAAAATATCATAAGCCACGCCCACACAGACCACACCCACACAGACCACGCCCACACAGGCCACACCCACACAGCCCACGCCCATCATCCCCCAACCCTCTGTGCACCCCCACCCTTGATCCTCCACCCCCCTCATCCTACCCCCACAAGGGGAGGGGTGGGATGAGGGGGGTGGATGGTTATTGGCAGGGGTGCACTTCCCCCTTCTTTTTTCCTTTATTCTCTTTTTATAATTAAGAATTAAATAATTGTAGGCAAAGCAAATATAATCATATAATATTGAAAACATAAAAAATCTTTATATTATTAAAACATTTTTCTTGAGGTATATACAGTCATCCCTCGCTATATCGCGGTTCACTTTTCGCGGCTTCGGTACATCGCGGGTTTTTCTCGCTAGTATATGTAAAATTATATCGCGGATTTTTCGCTATATCGCCTGATTTTGCGGTATAAATGTATTTTTATATACTATTATTTTAAATATTTTTGTGGTAAAATAAGCATTTTCTAGCCTAAAAAATAAAAAAACGTAAAAAAATAAGAAAAATACAGTAATTAAAACATATTACAAGAAATAAAATACTGTACATAGTGTACAGTAGAAGGGTAGACAAAGAGACAAAGAGTCGTGCGTATGGAAAAACTCGAGCTCCTAATGTCCTAATGAGTCCTAACTCGAGCTGGTCCTAATGAGTCCTGAGCTACCAAGTGGTGAAACCTGGTGTCAAGGAGAAGACCACCTTCTACCCGCAGGTTACGGAGGAATTTGTAATTAGTTTAGGGTGCCGCGGTGATAACTTACACTTCGTGAAAAGGCAACGTGGGCTCATTAACGTCCACCGACAACCAATACTGGCAAACGGGTCCTCTGGCAGTTAACATCCATCCGAGTTGCGCTAGTTACCCACGTAATGGGTAACTGTAATGCTCTTTCTGGCTGTGCAGTACATTCATCATCGTCATCACCTTCATCGTCATCAGTACTGCACAACTAATTCATCATCATCTTCATCACGCAAGTTGTAGTATTGAAGAGCCGGGGCTCTTGCTTGATATGGACGAAATGACGGGCAAGACACAAACTCGTCCGAGAAGATATTTATTCTCAAAACCAACTCGGGAACACTGTAAAGCCCGTTTATCGGGCTGAATTATAAAGCACAACCAGAAACCGAAAGCCACGCCTCTCAAGCGTGGCGTGCTTCAGTGGTCACGTGATCAACAGGTGTAGCTGATTATACCCGCATGCGCACCACACGCTTTGGCGGTCACGTGACCAGCCACTCTGGCGCCGGTATCCCCGCCGGTGACGTCACCGGCTGGAGCAAGGAGATTATAATGCTGGTCTTGCTTGGGGAACCCATTGGTCGCTACAGTATCTTCAATGGTGAGTACCCATTAGAATTTTATATGTTGTTAAAATTACGTATGTTTAAGAGTGTAAAAAGTGTTTAAGAGTATAGGAAGTGTTTATAAGAGTATGGGAAAGGTTAATAAGAGTGTGGGAAAGGTTAATAAGAGTGTGGGGAGGGTCATAAAGCTTTAAAATATATATAAATAATAAAATAAGAATATGGTCGCTACTTCGCGGATTTTCGTCTATCGCGGGGGGGTTCTGGAACGTAACCCCCGTGATAAACGAGGGATCACTGTATTCAGTTTCTTCCCAGCACAGCCAAAGCCATTCAGTTTCTTCCTAGCCAAAGGCAGCTCCACCACATGCATTTAGGTTCTGAAACTCCTTCTGTTTAAGACAAGGGGGAGAGAAAATATTAATATAGGGTTGAGCAAGGAGAAGGTAAAGCGGAAGGAGAAAAATATATAAAAAATAATCCATACCTCCAAAAGATCGAGCTTTGTGTTAAGGTCGTCGAGTTGAAAATGTAGGGTATTGCAGGTTCGAAGTAAATAACCACTCTTTAGGATCTCATAATAGTCCCAATCAAAGTTATGATCGTGGTTGTGGCCGTGGTTGTGGTCATCGATCTCAACTCTCATCTCTGTTAATGAAGGGTTTGTTTGAGGTGTTATATTCTGTTTAAAAAAACAGAAAGAAAAAACATTAGGAGGAATGATTAAAAGATACATCGTATTGTCAATAAATAAATAAATATCAGCTCCCGTTTATTGGTGCCAGTCAGAGAAATGAATAATGAATTACCAGGGGTAGACTCCGATGGTGCTTTTGAACAAGAGACAACATCTCATCTGTGTCTTCTTTGAGGTTAATACTAGAGACAAAAAAAAGAAGAGAAATTACTGTGCTGAAGGAAACCAGATAAAACATCACACACACACACACACACACACACACACACACACACACACACACACACACACACACACACACACACACACACACACACACACACACACACACACACACACACACACATTCTCAGGCAGCCTCATTTAACATCAACGTATTTTATTTTGTATCATACCTTCCACGTGAATCTTCTAAGAACGGTGAAACATTGAATTCATTCAGAGACCTCCATCTCGGAGGTAGGTTGTTCAAACCCGTATTCAGTTCGTTGTGAAACTCTTGAGGAACAACTTGAAATTCTGCCAGGACCTCATGAAGGTCATTCACATTTCTGTAATAAAGGGGGAAAATAAATAATTAGTTATATAATAAATCACATACAAAGCTCTCATTAACAGTTTAATACCAAACGAAACTTACCAATATCCTGGTGAGTTGATATATTCTTCATCAGAGGAAAGACTGAAATAAGACAAGTTGGCGCTCATCTTCGTCGATTCGCAATGTTTAAAATTGAACTGAACAGGGCTTTTATAATGTCAAATGTGTTTAGGGAAGTGAAACTGCCTGTCAGTGTTTCGGGGAAACTCCGGGCGTGTGTGTGTGAAAAACAGGAAACAAAACAATAAAAAATTCTGGGAAGGAATCCAAGTTATACAACATGTCATTTCTCAAAAGTGAGGAGATTAATGAGAAAAGGTTCGAGTATGGTTAATGTCGTCCCTGTCTTTTTTTTCTCTTTCTATTACATAAATGATAGAACCAAGTATCAACTAAACCAAAGAGTGGAGAAGAAACCAACCTTGGTATATAAATGGAAAACATAATGAATGTGAAAAATATCAAATAAGACTTATTGAAAAGGCAACTGGTAAAAAAGTTGACAAAACAAATAAGAGAATTAATTTAAATACCGGTGAGTTGGATGAAAAAGATGGAAATATTTTTGAGTGGACGGAAAACTTTGATCGTTGTCAGGAAAATATATACTTTAATTTAAAAATGGTTGTGTGGCACTGTAGGCGCTCAAACTAGAACATTGAGGGAGATTTACCATTTTATCTCAGCTCAATTAAAATATATTGATAAAGAACCAAACTCAAACATATACTTTGTTAATATATTAGATGGTGATGAGAGTTGTAAGATAATTAAATTATTTCCTACGCATAAACAAATATTTGTAGGATCGTTGTTTAAGTTTATTAATACTTAAATGTTGGTTGGAGTAAGGAAGGTTATTATTATCTTTTATTTAAATCAAAAGATAAAGTTTTGGTAGAGAATTTAAAAGAAGATATTATTTCTTTGCTATGACTATACGGGTATGCTAAAAAAAGTTCAACCAAAAGATTAAAAAGTCATTAAAGACCAAAGGGTAGGAATAGAGGTGATAAGAAAAAACGAAGGAATATGAGGGTAAGGGAAAATTTACATCTAAGTGCATGGAGAAATAGGGGTGGACAAGGAACAAAATTTTCCTTCTACTCCCATAAGACCCGAAAGACCCTTTGGACCCCAAAGACCTGTAACACATCGAAGACCATGAAGACCCAAAAGACCCTTAAGACCCCCAAATATACCAAGATCCTAAATACCCATTTTACCTATAAGACCCTTTCAATACTTTAGACACCTTTAGATCCCTTTAACCTTTCGACCTTTACACCGTTTTAAGTCCCTTTCGATCCCTTATACCTTACCACCATTGGGACACCTTACACACTTCAGACAGATTAGACAGCTTGGACCCTTGACCTGTAAGACCCATAAGACCCTTTAGACCCTTTAAATCCCAAGATCCTGAAGACCCTCAAGATCCTTAAGACCACTTTTACCTTTAAGACCCTTTCAATACTTCAGACACCGTGAGATCACTTCACCCTTCCAACCTTTTATACCCTTTAAGCCTTTACACCCCTTAAGTCCCCTATGACCTGAACACCATTTAGAACCCTTACAACCTTCAGACCGATTAGACAGCTTCGACCCTTGACCATTTATACGTTAGAGCTTTACACCACATGGACCTTTTTTGATTACAAATAAATTACAAATATATCATATCACCAATATTAGAAATAAATTTCTACAAAATAAATGTTTGTATTAGGATTGGTGTAAATACAGCAACTCAAGTTCAGTCAGGTCATTATCCTTAGTTTGAACAAGCCTGTGGCGACTTGTGGTGAGGTGAGCCACGCTAGTTATATTATTAAGTATTGGTGGACAAGATGGTGATCATTTTATGCAACAACTCGACAATGAAATGAGTTTGTTGGTTACTGTCATTTGCATGTGAATTTCTTGAAGAAGTAATATTCATTCGGATATTATTGATGTTAAAAACAAATCACTTTGTTTTTCATTATTAAAAAATGGGAGACTCTTTGCTAAAGTTATATTGTGACATATCAATAAATTTCAAAGTTGAAAAAGAAAAAAAGCTTGGAAAATTTGAAAAAACGGACACGAATATAGACATTGCATCTGATATTTGGTAGAGTGTTGGCATCACAACCTTTTGAGTTGAACTTTTGAGTTGAGAATTTGGAGTTTGAACTCTCTGCTAATGGCATCCAAGGCCACCTCCTCCAATGGACCATTTGCAGTTGAAGGTAATATTGCTCTCCCCCTTTTGACTGGTGCTCCTCACTCAGACTTTGCCATTCTTGATGCCATGGAAAGCAAGGCCCTCAAAATCATTGGGATCTCCCATGACGAAGCTGATTGTCTAGGCCTGTTACGTTCACACCACAGACAGGTTGGTGGCCTCTGTATTCTACCACCTCATTTTTGGCCTTGTGCCTAATGGGCTCTCTTGTCTCTGTTCCTCCCAGTTTCTGCAGCGCACACAAGGTCTGCTGGTAACCCTTTTCTTGGTAAACTACCAAAATTCTGGCTCACTGCTCACTTTCACTCATCTGATCTTCATTTCTCAACTCTGTGTAACCAAGTTCCCAAGTATGTCTGCTCAGTCCCCATGTTCCCTCCAGGGCTTCAATACAGCTGTTCATCACTTCCCGGTTAATACTCATGATCTCTTGTACCCCAAAAAACCCTATTTCCAAGCAGTTCCTTTTTCCATGTTATGGTGATATTCCCCCTCTTCCTCACGTCTTCATGGTTGTTAGTTTTCAGGTGGTTTGTGAGTTGTTCATCCCCACTTCCCTGCTTGTCTTCTTCCTGTATTAAATTCAGCATGTGTGCAGCTTGTTCAACCACATGGGTCCTTCTTCCACTCCCTTTGATCTCACTCTAACTTCTACTCTGCTGTTGATGTTCCCCCTTTCCATTTGGTTCCCTTCCATTCTGCTATTGGTCTACCACGAGCATCAATCATGTGTACAAAAAGAAACACGAGAGATTTGAGCCTGAAATGACAGATCATGACAGAAGTCTTGGGATGGAACGCTGAATATATTTCAGAAATTACCTTTGACTTTGAGTCAAGCTCATTCAATTGATTATGCATTGAAAAAAAAAAGAAACATGATGCAATATTATCACAATTGAAGTTGGTATTGGCAAAAAATTTGAAAAAATATCGACATATACTTTGTTAACATATACTTTGTTAATATATTAGATGGTGATGAGAGTTGTAAGAGAATTAAATTATTTCCTACGCATAAACAAATATTTGTAGGATCGTTGTTTAAGTTTATTAATAGTTAAATGTTGGTTGGAGTAAAGATGGTTGTTATTATCTTTTATTTAAGTCAAAAGTTAAAGTTTTGGTAGAGAATTTAAAAGAAGATATTTCTTTGCAATGACCATATGGGTATGCTAAAAAAATTTTAACCAAAAGGGTAGGAATAGAGGTGATAAGAAATAACGAAGGAATATGAGGGTCAGGGAAAAATTTACATGGAAGTGCATGGAGAAATATGGGTGGTCCAGGAACAACATTTCCTTCTACTTATGGGTCTTTGGGTGTTTTATGGTTCTTTGGGGTTTTGGATGTCTTAAAGGTCTTGCAGGTTTAAAGGGTCTTCTGGGTTTTCAGGGGCTTCAGGGTATTTTGGGGATCTTTAAGGGTCTTTTGAGTATTTTGGATCTCTGGGGTCTTTAAGTGTGTTTAGAGTGCCAGACTGGTTTTTGGGTGTTTTGGGCCCTCTTGGTCTTCAGTGTCTAAAAGAGTATTTGGGGTATTTTGGGTCTAATGGGTCTTTGGAGTCTTTAAAGGTCGTTGGAATCATTTGGAGTAATAAAAGCTTGAATAAAAAATAAAATAAAAGCTTTTGGGGCCATAGGCGTCTTTTGGGTAGTTAACATCTTTGGGTGTTTTGGGTCATCTGTGTCTTTTGGATATTTTGGGTCTTTAAGGGTCTTCAAGGGTCTCTGGGGAATTTTGGGTACTCAGAGTCTTTATGGATTTTTAGTGTCTTTTGGGTCTTCCTGGTATTAATGGTCTTTGTGGTATTTAGATGTGTTCAGGGGTCTTGGTGGTCTTAAGGGTCTTGCGGGTCTTAAGGATCTTCAAAGGTCTAAGGGGTCTCAGAAGTCTAAAGGGGTCTTTGGGATCTTTGGGATCCAACTTTACGTAATGAATAGACATACGTGCCATTGGGATGCAACTGATGTTCAAAATGTGTAATTAATAAACACAGTCACAGGGCTTCATGGACGGACAGCTTCAAGGATTGTGTTTTTGGTTTTTTTAAAAAACATAAAGACTCCTTAAAAACAATTGCCTTTCTCATTTTGCAATTCAACATTTCTTTTTTGCGGGATGGGATGTAGGCAAACTTTTTGTGAAGACAAGTGCACATGTAATCATCTTGTATTCAAGTGAAACAGATGTATTGCCTTTGATTGAGGAGCTCCTGTTACAAAATGTAACAGGGAAAACATGGATAGCCACGTCTGATTGGATTAAATCACGGCGGTATGCTTCATCGCGGTATGCACATATCTTGGAGGGCACTATTGGTTTTGTACAGACACCAGGAAAAATTCCTGGATTTTATGAATTCCTGGTGAATTTGAAGCCAGAACACCAATGGTCTATAAATAACACGATTTACATCAATCAGGTGAACAACACAATATATATTTTTTAATGATGGCAATTGACTTTAAATCTGCAGTTGTTACTATTGTTAATTTTCATTTTGATATTATGTTTTAAAGAATCATGTCAAGCTCAAACAGCAGCTTGTATACATAGGCATTGTTTGACTTCTCTATTTGGGTGGCAAGGGCTTAATATTAATAATGGGTAGTTCGGACTGACTTCCAAAATTACCGTTTGTTGGTGTATTTACAGTGTAGGTGAAATCACAAATACAGTTTACGTTCATTATTGTTACTCACTTTTAAATACGGGATAAAGGGGGGACACCAACAACAGACTTGATGGTGATACTTGGACAAACAATGGGTGGAGGGAAGAATGGGGATGTGGGGCAGAAGAGGATGCATTTGTTGGATAAGATGTACACAGAAGGAAACTCTCAGGAAGGAAAAACTGGAAATATGGAAGGAGGAGGACTTGGGCTGGTGGGTGGTGGGGGATAGCAGTTGATGGCATTAGAAAATGTCATGCTTTTGGATTGGGGATGATCTGAGGTGGTGGTAAACAGTTGTCTTGAAGACATGGAGGGAAGAAAGAAATTATTGTTTTGTAACATTGCTTATTTTATTATTGTTTGTTTATTAAAACAATGATAACAATTTATTTATTTTGCCTGCCTCAAATAGACAAATAACAGCACTTTCACAGACAAAAATATTGAGATTGTTCAAAAACTAAAAGGAGGAGAAAACTCACTTTCTTTGAATGAAAAATCATTGAATGATTATGTCGTTGAACTTTGGGAAGATATTTTCAGCTGCACCCCAGATGGTGTAAACATTGCTCTTCAACCATGCTCAGGCCATGAATCATTAGACAAAGTTTACTCACCATTTTCAGACGTTTCCAGTTTGCTTGATGTACACAATACCTACCAGGCTGTATATGTTGTTGCGTACGCCTTGATGGATATCCAATCATGTACATCCCAAAACAGTCGATTGCAAAATGGATCGTGTGCCGGACTATCTGATTTTCAACCGTGGCAAGTAAGGATAACTTGTTTACTTTTTGTGTAATTTTCAATGGCAAGTAAGACTTTTTTCAATGAGTGTGTGACACATTCAAGCCGAAAATATGACATTTCCACAATAATTTAGTTAGAGATGGGTATATGTAGAAAAAATGGGTGACATAATTCTCAACTATTCAAATATTACTTTAATTCGTTTGTACTCTGTTTCAGTTTTTGTTGTATTTGCGAAATGTGCAATGGAAAACGAATACGGGAGTTAAAATGTTTTTTGATGAAAATGGCGACCCACCTGGACCACATGAGCTTATAATATGGGAAAGGGATGTAAATGGGAAAATCGTTTTTAAAAACATCGGGCACTATGACTCCGATGCTTCACCTGACAAAAGGTTATTTGTGACTCCTGATGACTTTTACTGGAATGATGGAACTACAAAGGTAAATATACTTTTAAATTTGTAATTTTTACATGTATGTAAAGCATGACTTATTTACTCAACCAGATGGTATTCATAGATTACTTACCCTGCGTAGTCAACTTGGTGTGAGCCAATTCTTCTATTTTTGAACTTTAAAAAAAATCCAATATGGCTGCCAGACCACGTGAGTGATGACATCATAAATTTATATTCTCTAAATAATTGTTGCATAGATGATGCTCAATAAATTTCAAACTGATCAGACTAAGCGTTGTCCCTGTCGAATTATGACGTCATAATATTATGGCACCAATGACGTCATCGTTAACAACACCTATTCCCCATATGGAGTTATTTACAATGATCCACATGTCAATTTTTAAAATGCTGACATGGCACACACTTTACTTTACTGAAATGCAGACACAAATGTTATATTTTCGTCAAAAATCGACGGAATTTCGCCAAATCTGTTTTGGGCATGTGTTAATATACCTCAGCGATTGATAAATCTGAAATCAAAATTTTATTTGAGGTCAAAATGACCCCGTGAGGTCGCTCCGTACTTTGCCTGCTCTTCATGTGCATGTGATAATTCATTCCATGCCCACTCTAGCAGACTCTGCTTCTTCACGCAATAACAACTTCTTGCTTCCAGACCGTACATCCAATCATCTTGAAATTGTGCACACATGATACACTTAATTACCCCTGCAATAATATAAAGTTTCACGTCGATCAAAGAAGCGGTTCTAGAGTTATAATGTTTTACATATTTTTGTTTAATCAGTTATATCTGCCAAACCACGTCACCTATCGCAAATTCCAAAAGGTCATTTTAGTAGACCGATATGTTGAACACATCTGTGAAGTTTCCCCTTGATATGATCAAAAATGAGGGAGGAGCTTGGTTTTAAAAGTTTATGTTTAAAAACATCATAACGCCAAAATCATGTGACGCAGGATGTCATGCTCGCCGACTTTTGTGTTTGGCATGGGTATGAGATTCTGCCTGCAAAGATTGGCCTCGATCTGTTCAGTCGTTTAGGAGAAAATTGGATTTTAGTGGTGTCGTAAAAATCGGAGTCTACGACAGTGTCTCCATGCTGAGTTTAATCAGAATCGATCTCTAACAGCATCTGAGAAGAAATCAGCAATCATGGTATCAGTACACTACGATCATTCGAGCAGGAGTTGGTATGACATCCAAGCAAACAAGCAAGCAACATGCAATGTAATTTCCCTTACCATTCTGGGCATGCACATGAATCACACAGAATAAATGTCACAGGACTGCCCTCCGCTCTTCGCGGTCAAGGTCTTATAATAGCCGTATAGTGGACAGGAGTTTTAATAACACCTGGGTTATAACATGGATATTCCTCCCCGAGGTCAGAACCTTGCCAGCAAGCCATGTAGCGATAGGCGAGTGACTATAATGGTTACATAAGATGCAAAGGTCAGAGAGTCACATCACGGCCAGCAGAAGCGATTGGGGTGACGACTTTCTCTCCCCGCGTGGGTTCTATATACATCAGGGCCCTCAACAGCCGTACCTAAATCGTCCCCAATGAGGAAGCCACCCATCTCGGGCGACGGAGGAGGCACAACTATACTGGTCGGATTGGGCGAGTGAGTAGGTGTGACGCCTGGAGGAATCCCTGTCGCCCGATTCCCCATGCTGGGCTCAGTCTCAACTGGATCCCCGCAAGGCGCGATATGGCGCACTAACACCGTGGACTCGCGTCCGTCTGGCAGTTGAACGCGAGCTTGGTCAGGATTATTTTAAAGAATCTGGACTTTGTCGACGAGCAGATCATATTTGTTTGGACGCACCGCTCGCTTGAGAAACGCAGGCCCGGGCTCGGCAAGTCAACCAGGCAAAGATTGGACACCACCAGTTTGTTGCGGGTAGCGAAATAAATGATCGTGAGGAATTTCATATGTGGCAGTGCATAGTAGGGTACGAATCGAGTGTAATGCCCTGTGCATCACCCAGGTCCATTTGTCCGGTCCTAGGCCCCGGGTCTTAAGGCCCAGGGTAATGGCCCTCCATTTAATGCCATTAAATCGCTCCACCTGTCCGTTCGCTTGCGTGCTGTATGGAGTAGTGTAGCTAGAAGCAATTTTTCTCTGCAGCAGGAATGTCCTCACATCCTGAGACAAGAACACTGCACATCTGTCAGTGTGTACATAACCCGGATTCCCAAATATTGCAAACAGGATCTGCAAACAACGGATAACCAAAGCAGAGGTCATATCACTGCACGGAAATGCGAATGGGAATCTAGAGAACTCATCTACGATAGTGAGGAGATAACGATAGGTACCAGAAGCCGGTAGAGGGCCCTTAAAATCCACGGCCAATCTCTCCCATGGCCTGGTAGCCTGAATCAAAGTCCCCATATCCGGTTTATAGAAACACGGTTTGAGTTCGGCACAAACGGGGCAAGTACGGCACAGACGACGAACGTCTTCCACAGAGTAGGGCAAATTGCGGCAACATACGTAATGTGCCAGGCGAGACACCCCGGGATGACATAATGTCTCGTGGAGAATGTGAAGGTCCTCGAAGGTGGTTAGCCCCGCGCAAACCCCCTGGCCTGGAGAAGGTATCAGCTCCTAGATTGTCCCGGCCTGGGTTGTACGTGATCTTGAAGCTGTAGTCGGCCATCTCTATGCGCCATCGAGTAATCTTCTCATTCTTAATGCGTTGTGCATGACGCGTATCGTACATGAAAGCGACGCTCTACTGATTAGTAATAACTTCAAACGGTCTGCCGAGCAAATATGGCCACCATCGGCGTATCGATTAGACACCAGCATAGGCATCCTTCTCGACAGATGAATGGCGCCGCTCCACGGCAGAGAGGGTCCTTGAGAAGAAGGCCACAGGCTTCCCCCCTTGCGAGAGAGTCGCCACGATCGCATGATCAGACGCGTCGCTTTCCAAAACCAAAGGGATATTATCAACGGAGGACACCGCGGCACCTGCGATGTCTGTCTTAAGCCTTTGGAAAGCGACCTTGGCTGTGTTAGACATAGGGAATGTTGTGCAATCAACAAGGGGATGAAGCTTCTCGGATAAATTTTGGACCCAGCAAGAATAATGTGCAAATAATCTGAGGGCTCTCTTCAAAGAGGCCCAATCGTGTGGCACCGCTATGTCTAGTAGGGGCTGCAGGCGCTCTTTGTCAGGAGTTATCTTCCCTTGGGTCACCCTGTACCCCTAGAGATCAATCGTTCGAGCAGAGTAACGGCATTTGTTCTCGTTGAGTGTCAAGCGATACTGGCGTGCGACCTGTAGAAAGCGCCACAAATTTGCGTCATGATGAGCTTCATTACGCCCACAAACCATGAGATTATCAAGGTAAACAAAAACGTCTGTCAACCGTTCTTTGGTGGTGATGTCATCAATCGCCCTTTGGTAAGCATGCAAGACCATTAGTGACGCCGAAGGGCAAACACGTGAATTGATACAGCCGCTGCCCCGATTCAAATCCTGTGTAAATCTGGTCGGTCTCACAGATAGGAATTTGATGGTAAGCGCTGCGCAAATCGAGGGTGCTATACACGACATATTGGGCTACCTGTCAAACCAGGACATCCAATCCCGGAAGTAGGGAATCGTCCAATTCCGTAAATCTATTTATGGTTTGAGAGTAATCGATAACCATATGCTTGCAATGATTTTCGGTCTGAACAACCAAGGCTTGAGCACGCCAAGGCGACTGGCTCGGTTTGATTATTCCTTCTTTCAGGCGTCGGCTTGTCTCGTCGGCAATACATTGAGCATCAGCCCGTGAGTAGCGCCTCAATTTAATCGCGACTGGCGCACAATCAGGAGTTGGCTTGGGAATAACGTCAACAGTTCAATAGACATCCCAGCCAGAGCACAGACAGATAGAGTAGCGTCCCCATCGAATTTCATTTCCAACTGACCATGTCGATGGAGGAAATTGTGTCCCAATAAAACCTCCGCACATAAGGTAGGTAAGACCATTAGACAGACATCCGGGTACATCGTGCCATTAATCACTAGTTTAATGAGACATTCCCCTTTAGTGCGCATCCAGAGGGCTTGCGAGGCCATGAAGATCCGGCGCGATGTCCCCAGAATCGGCCATCCGTGCCATCGGACGAGGCTCATATTAACGTAGCTTTCAGTCGATCCTGTGTCGACAAGGGCGTTCGCTGCCTGTCTTTCAATCAGTACTGGGACGATGGCGCTCGACAAGCCGTGCGGTCCCGGCAGTGTCGGGACCTCTATTGGTGCAGATCGAACTTCGCACATTGAGGAGATTCCGGCCAGCGTCGGCCGGGGACGTCGCCCTCGTGAAGCGCGGCAAACTTTTGTGAAATGGCCTTTCCGGGCACACGTGTGGCACGTCACTTCTCGTGCCGGGCACGCAGTTCTGGGATGATTCCGATTTCCACAGAAGAAGCACTTAGCGTTACCCCCGGCTGAGGTGGTTGCCGCTGGACTCGTACCTTCGGCTCCGAGGGCTTCCATCGGCTCTATCTCCGACGGGATATCAGCAACAGGGTGCTCCACAGTAGCGTCGTTCTCCAGGTGTCTCTCCCCGGCGAGACCAGCTGTGACAAAGGGGCGTCCATACATCTCCGATTGAGTTTGAGCCTGATGGAGTACGAGGGCCATGTCATAAGCCTCTTGTAGAGTCAGGGTCGGCCTCCACAGCATCCGTTGACATATCGCCGGGGAATAAATACCAGAGACAAATGCGTCTCGCAAAAGGTCGTCACACACCTCTTCCTGTGTTCGGACCGGTTGGGCGCATTCCTTGCCCAGGGGACGTAGTTCTTGAATAAAATGGTCTAGGGGTTCCGCCGAATCCTGTTGCTGCATGGCAAGCTTATATCGAGTATAAACGACACTCCTTGGTTTGATGTAAATACTCTTTAGAGCCTTATCATATCATCATACGTCATGCAATGCGATATGTAATTGTAGAAGGTGTGCGTCAAATGGGAATTGAGAACGGCCCGCTTGTCCTCATCCATGATGTCGGTATGGGTCCGTAAGTAGATTGTCAGCAAGCTCAACCAATGTGTAGGTTGACTCGGCACGTCCGCTGCCTGAGGATCGCCTCCGAAAGTGGGAAGCTGTTCGAGTTTGTGCATCTTGTCAATCCCGAATGATGGCAGAAGACTATTCTGATTAAGTGTCTTAAAAATCGGAGTCTACGACATTGTCTCCAAGCTGAGTTTAATCAGAAACGATCTCTAACAGCATCTGAGAAGAAATCAGCAATCATGGTATCAGTACACTACGATCATATGAGCAGGATTTGGTATGACATCCAAGCAAACAAGCAAGCAACATGCAATGTAATTTCCCTTACCATTCTAGGCATGCACATGAATCACACAGAATAAATGTCACAGGACTGCCCTCCGCTCTTCGCGGTCAAGATCTTATAATAGCGGTATAGTGGACAGGAGTTGTAATAACACCTGGGTTACAACATGGATACAATTTTACGACATGTGGTTTTTCAGGCTTTTCACTCAAACAATATGGCGTCCGAACCACGTGACCTACGACGTCATTATAATTTTATTTCTGTATCAATTTATACTGAGAAGATGCTCAAGAAATTTCATCCTGAT
Organism: Myxine glutinosa; assembly: GCF_964187855.1. Lineage (NCBI taxonomy): Eukaryota > Metazoa > Chordata > Myxini > Myxiniformes > Myxinidae > Myxine > Myxine glutinosa. The sequence continues at coordinate 164,304,684 of NC_136263.1, forward strand.
TGGATAAAGTTTTTTACTTATCGAATTATGACATCATAACGGCGGTACCTACGACGACGTCTTTCACATATGTTATTCCGCATGGAGATTTATTTGCAATGAGACCTGTCTCAATTATTTTTGTGCAGCGGTTTTTGAGATATAGTGGTGCAATTTTTTTTGGTTTTTCCAAGATGGCGCCCATACCACGTTACCTGTGACATTATAATATTCACTACAATATTCTACAGGAGGGGGCCCTCCTATGGTGAAAATTTCATGTCAATCGGACCAATGGTTGCCGAGAAAATGAATTTTTAAAATGCAGACACGCATGTACGTACATACGTACCCGAATGCTTAACCCTGCCTTTTGCTTCGCGAGCGCAGGGTAATACCACGGATGTGGTTGATAGGTGGTTGGGGGTGGGTGTTGCTGCATTATTTATCTTGGGTATGTTGTTCCATCGCAAAATTTCTGCATCAAACATCAAACATCAATGCATTGTGAAAATACCAACGGTAAAGGGCAGATGTAGGTGTAACAGGTGGAATTACTGAGGTATACTCGTACAGAATTAGGATATAAATAAATAGAATTGCTGACACAACTAAGGTGCAAACAGGTAGAATACCTGCTTGAAGATCTTGATAAAGCAACTTGGATAGTGACAATGTGATAGTGACGTGTAATTTTACTGGGCCTTGCTCCGTTTCCAGAGCATAGAATCAACATTGTATACTCCCATACTCCTACTGACAGCTAACTAAACAATGTGGGTGGGAGCCCTTTTAAGAAGCAAGAGAAAGGCATTTAACATGCACTGAATAATTTTAAAAAACCATTTGTCTTGCAGCTCTGAAAATGTCGATATCTGAAAATTATAAATTAATTATTTTTTTCCTTTTTCCCGTTTTTTGGTTTACTGTTCTCCTTTCCCCTTTTCTGTGTTTCCGCTACCTCTGCCTCTCACATCAACCATTCTGCTTCCCCCAGCACGAAAAAGCCTATCCTTTTTGTCCCCCGTCGCACTGCGGAGCGAAAGGGGGACTATGGCTTTCCCCTTCGTCCATGTGTCCGTCCGTCCATGTGTGCAGGTGTGTGTGCATGCATAAGCGAAGGACCGCATTCGAATTTGGTGTGTGGGTGCAACCCACGTCAAAATCCAAGATGGCCGCCACCATGTATGTCTGATGCCATGTATGTCTGAATCTTGTGAGCGGAATATCGTGAAAAAGAAGCGTTACGCCTAGGTCCCCCGTCGGGGAAGTGATGTGAGTTGACAAAGTGCAAGACGCAGAAAACATGCTATGATATGATATTTCGCTCACAAGGTTCAGACATACATGGAGGCGGCCATCTTGGCTTTTGACGTGGCGACCCAATTTTCAATAGGATTCTTCCTTATGCCTAGATACATCCACACACCAGATTGGAAGTTGGTACTTCGCTTATTTTTCAAGATATTCCGCTCACAAGGTTCACACATACATGGCGGCGGCCATCTTGGATTTTGACGTGGCGACCCAATTTTCAATAGCCTTCTTCCTTATGCCTTGATACACCCACACACCAGATTAAAAGTGGGTACTTCGCTTATTTTTCAAGATATTTTGCTCACAAGGTTCAGACATATATATGGTGGCGGCCATCTTGGATTTTGATGTGGCGACCTAATTTTCAATAGCCTTCTTCCTTTTGCCTAGATACACGCACACACCAGATTAGAACTTGGTACTTCGCTTATTTTTCAAGATATTTCGCTCAAGGTTCAGACATATATATGGTGGCGGCCATCTTGGATTTTGACGTGGCGACCCAATTTTCAATAGCCTTCTTCCTTATGCCTTGATACACATAAACACCAGATTATAAGTTGGTACGTCGCTTATTTTTCAAGATATTCAGCTCACAAGGTTCAGACATACATGGCGCTGGCCATCTTGGATTTTGACGTGGCGACCCAATTTTCAATAGGGTTCTTCCTTTTGCCTAGATACACGCACACACCAGATTAGAAGTTGGTACTTCGCTTATTTTTCAAGATATTTCGCTCAAGGTTCAGACATATATATGGTGGCGGCCATCTTGGATTTTGACGTGGCGACCCAATTTTCAATAGCTTTCTTCCTTTTGCCTAGATACTTGGTCTAATTAAAATTGTCTAATTAAAACTTGATACACATATGTATATTGATGTAAAGATAAACTGATTATATTTTGTGGTCAAGAGGTCAAAGGTCAAAGTCTGTAATCGATCTATAACTTGAGAACGGCTAAAGGATCTAATTCAAACTTGGTGCAGATATGTATCAGGATGTAAAGATTAACTGATTAAATTTTGGGATCCCTAGGTCAAAAGCCAAAGGTCAGAGCTCATGCCAGGTAAAAATGTGATAACTTGAGAACAGCTGAATGGACTTAAATCAAACTTTGTACAAGTATTATATTTATGTAATAATGTGGGCGGAGGCATATCGGTGGACGTCATGACGTAGATGAGTGTCGTTCTAGTCATAATTATTTTGCTGCCAACTAACCTTTGTGTTTGTACAACCTTTATGAAAACCTCCAAATAACTAGCAGAAATTCTTTCAAGGTTCCGCAGACGGTATGCAGTGAGAAGTGTATGCCTGGAACACGGAAGGTGGTGCGTAAAGGGGAACCTTTCTGTTGCTTTGACTGCATCCAATGCACGACTCGAGAGTACTCCAATGATACAGGTTTGTTTTTAACTCCTCAAATTAAAGTGGACACAGGATATGTTTTCATCCCTGTTTGTTTGTGCATCTGTTTGCCTATCTGTTTATGAGCAGGATATCTCAACAAGTTGTAGCCGGGTTTGGATAAAACTTGGTGGAAAGTTTGGCGATGTGACATGGACAAGTTGATTCGACTTTAGTGAGGGACCAGATTCGGATATGAGAATTTTAAGTGATCCTTCACCATGAAGAGATATGTGAAAAAACGAGATACAGTAAGTTATCTTACAACGTTGTTAATGTGTCCCTAAAAACGGTCACTCTGTAGGAAATGATGGGCCTAAAGTGTATGGGTTTCGAGACAGTCTGAGTCATTGAAAAGATGGTTCAACTTACGACTCAACAGTGGACCTTCGTGGTTACAACCTTTCCCCAAACTGGAAGTTTGCAGCGAACTCGTGATGCGTTCAGGGAACGTTTCCCAGAATGGGAGCCTCCAGCAGCCAAAACCATCTGGGCGAATGTTAGAAAATACCAAGAGCATGGCACTAGCCTCAACCGCAACAAGGAGAATTCTGGTTGGAGGCGCACTGGGCGATCGGAAATAAACATTGCAGCAGTAAGGCAGCAAGTTTTGGAGCATCCTAGGGATACTAGCGCAAGACGAAATGGGACGGGATTGCCTTCAGGAACATTCAACCGAATCACAAGACTGGACCTCCACCAACATCCATATCGGATTCACCTCCAGCATCAACTTACGCCAGGGGATTTTGCCAGATGGTTGATAGCACGTTGCGAAGCACATGTCAATTTCCTGCGGTATCTCGTTATCGGCGACGAAGCTGCTTTCTCCATGGATGGCAAGGTCAACACCCATCATGTTCTTGAATATGCACTGACAGGACAACCCCCGGAATTTAATTTTGACACCAACATGAATCGAAAAAAGTGGACTGTTTGGTTGGGACTTTGTGGAAGTGGTCAGGTGATCGTGTAGGGAGCTGTAATGCCCCTCCCCCTTTGTATATCCTTGCTGCTTTACCAATTACCAAGTATAACCAATTATATGTTTTGTTTTGACTTGCTACTGTACTCTTTTATGATACTGAGTTCTTTCTACTGCATTGAGGATGTGTAATATCCTAATAAGGAGTTCTCTGCCTGTGTGCTCTGGCCTGCGTGGGCACAATCTCTAGTTCCCCTTTCCAGGCCTTGGAGGCAACTCTTATCTCTCTTTGCCTTTTTCCTGATTTTGCCATTATCTTGCAAGTTGACAGTTTTACGAGTGTCCACTCCCCTTTGTACTTTCCCAAGCCAGCTGCTATACAGAAAGTTGTAAACATGTTGTCACATAATGCTGACCATCTCCTTATCAGAAGCTAACCCATGACTGGCCTTGGATGAACTTCCTTTAATTAACTGAACAACAGGATGGGACTATGGTGGGGGACCCAATGAGCCCATTCTGTCTCTGTGTCTTGTGAGCTAACTCCACCCCTGACTTTCCTTTATATAAAGCAATGTTAATTGAATTATTTCAGAGCATCTTGTTGTACTGTTGGTCATTCCTTGTGAGTTTCAATGCAACTTTGCTGTCCTCAAGCTTGAGTACTCGAGTTCCAATAAATATATCCGTTGCTCCTTTCTTCTGAGTTCTTCTGAGTCCCAAGTCCTAAATACGAATCCGACAATCGTACCATTTTTCTTTCAAAGGAATGTCAGTGGTAACAGGTATCTGCAGATGATCAATGATGAAGTTTTACCGCAGCTGGAGGAGAATTTTGAGCGACAGGTTCATGGTGTCTTCAGATATCTCTCGTGGGCCCAAGATGGCGCCCCAGCACATCGTCTTATCACCGTCCGAGATCGACTGAGGGAACTCTTTGGAGACTGAGTCATCGCCCTCAACCATGCAGTGGAATGGCTGCCAAGATCACCTGACCTCACACCATGTGATTATTTCCTTTGGGGGTATTTAAAGAACAAGGTGTTCATAACTCCTCCCCATGATCTTGACGAATTGCAGGGCCGTATTCGACATGAAGTGGATGCTTTGCGCAATGACCCGGCTATGGTGAGACGAGCAGTTCAGGGCATGCTCCGCCGCTGTGAGCTTTGTGTTGAAAGGGGAGGTGGACATGTTGAAGGTGTGGGTGCATAAAGGCCAATCATTCCTGAGAAAAGTTCACATCTAATGTTCATTTTGCACCAATTATCCTGACTTGCATCGATTAGCCAAACTTGTAAAAATGCGATTTTAACTTGTCATTTTCAACGAACATGTACTCGGTCATGTGTGACAGCAATGATGCATGGAAGGTATCAATGGAAAGCTGAGGATCTCCTCTTAATTAGTAAACCACATGTAAATTGTCAAAATAAATAACCTTTGCATATTAACCCCTTGAATTCGGATTACCTTTTTTTTGATACGCACTGTATATCAGGTAACGTCCACTGCGAGGCAATTCCTCGGCAATAGGTATCCTGGTCAGCCTGTCTCTTCTGTCTGGTCGGAGCCAACCAGAGGAAGAAAAAAAACCCACAATGAATGACAATAATGGTGTTGGCTTAGCGGTTATGGTGCTGGCTTGGGATCCTGGAGATCCTGAGTTCGAAAATCCCAGTTTGATCCTTGAATTATTGGCAGCGGAGTTGACTCGGCCTGTCATCCTTCCGAGGTCGGCAAATTGAGTACAAAGCTTGCTGGGATGAATGTGCAGGTGTGTGCTCTGGTTTAGAATTGGTACACTGTATCCCTGCATGTCAAAAGAGGCATCAGGAATGGCATCCGGCCATAAAAACATTGCCTCAAAAAGGGAAGGAACCATAATTATTGTCATGGGGTCTGCAAGGCTACCCCCTGCTCAAGAAGGGAAAATTACCTTAAAAAGGGATTTTTTTTTTTTTTTTTTAAGAAAAACGAAAAAGCATACAGTGTCAGAATGAGTCAGTATGTTTTGCCAAGTACTTGTAAAGCTGTTTATAAAAAGTGTAATTTCTCTAGATGTTTGGTTTGTAAGGTTTTTAGACCTTGTGACACTTTTTTCTGTCATGTGACAGGTAAGACTATTGCTGTCGATTGTGAATATTTGTTGAGATGTAAATCAAAGTACATTATTTATCTTCTCACTTGTGGAGATTGCAGATTGCAATATGTTGGTAAAACTTCTCAATGTTTACATCCACATTTGAATGGACATACATAATGGTACAGTAGATCGGGTGTATCATCTGGTATTATTACAACGTGCTTATGTCAAATCAGGCCCCTCCGTTTTAGGGTAGGGGGGAAGGGAAGGAGGAAAAAATTATCCATGAAAAGACTGCTTTAACCTCAGTGTTGCCCAGGTAGATATGGAAATTATAATACACTCTGCAACCATCACCTGGTGGCACTAAACGGTACACATTTACATAGAGAATTTATGCCCCTCTCCCGTTCCCCCACATCCCCGCATGAGGCCGCGGCCACATAGCCAATGTTATCCCGCAGACAAAGTTGTATTTGTATTTGTTTCCCGAGTAAAGTATATAAGCGTTTACAGCTGGAGCTGCTCAAGCGAAAAAGAAACATTAACATATTTGAAATGAGGGCAAATATAATGGGAAAGCAATTACATCCAAATCAGAATCCATTACAAATGTCAAATCATCATTTTACCTTTTCGATCAATATATGTGGCTGAATGTGCCATTGATAACGTTTCTGAGTTAAGTATGATGACTTTCAGGAAGAAGAAGAATCCTTACCACCAACTTCGACCACTTCCGAAATTGTTTTGATTATTCGTGTTCAAATGTCTGGTAATTATTGTTTTGTATTTATTTATGTGAATGTGTACCGGTACTTGTATATAACTGTCATTAAGAAAAAAAAGGCTTATCACTATAGAGCGATTTTTTAAATATCCAAAAAAACGAATTGATTTTTTCAAAAGGATTTTTTGGGGGGGGGGGGGCGAAAACACCCCCAGGCACTCACTGATGAACCTCTGAAAGTTTGACGAAGATCCTTTCAGCCATCTCTGAGAAAAATGGCGACAAAGACAAATGGCTTTCTTATGTAGTGGATGTTAATGAGGTTAGTCGTCGTTCTATTCAAGTTATAGACTCGCTTAATGTTAATGATTTTGATAATAAAGAGGAGTGTGATGTTGAGCTCGGATGCAAAAGAAGATTTCGTGATCGATCCTTTGGGCCGTAATGACGTATACAATGTACTGGATCAGTTTCTCCAGGTAATGTTTTTGGTAACGAGTATTTTACTTATCCAATCAGAAGGACACCCATGGGCGTTGTAGTCTGGGTCTCCAAAATATAAATTCCAGAGCTATGTAATTGATAAACTGAAAAAGTTTTTTTTTTTTATGAAGCAAAGGTTTTTTATGGTTTTTATGTTATTCTGAGGGCATGGTCCAAACGAGTCTTAGCTAATATTCTCCAGAGTATAGCAGGTTCATATGACGTGTTCGTTTTTGGTCGAAGCTTTTTGTAGCAGGGTTCTTACAAAGAAGTCCAAATTCCAAATCCTGGTGGCATCTGGTGGCATCTGGTCAAATCTGTTTCTGGTGTTTGTCCCCCTTACATCCCCTCCCTTACCTAAAACAGCTACACAGCTGACACCGCATGTGAAAAAGCTGAATGCCTCAACTCTGTGTTTGCCTCAAAATATTGTGTCTCAAACCCATCTCTCTCTATACCCACCTTACCCTGTCGAACCCAGCTGCTCCTGGACTCTGTGTCCTTCTCTCTTGACAAGGTGGAGATGTTTCTGTCAAAAGTCGACCCTGATTCTGCAACTGGACCAGATGGCATCAGCCCACGGGTCCTAAAATCCTGCTCTGCCGCTCTATCTCACCATCTCTCTATTCTCTTCACCCTCTCTTTTGCTCAATGTCATCTGCCATCTGCTTGGAAATCAGCCAAAATTACCGCTTCACAGAAAGGTGCAAAAACAGATTCTTGCAACTATCGATCAATCAGCCTGCTCCCAATTAATCAGCAAGGTCAAGGAATTGATCATCGCTTCTGATATTAAATCCTTTGTCTTCTCCATTGGCTTGATCTCTGATCATCAATTTGGATTCAGACCAAGTCACTCTACTCTGGACATGCTGTTTTTGCTGTCTCAACAATGGATAGAGGTCCTCAATGCCAAACAGGAAATCATAGCTTTCTCCCTTCACAAGCCATTGTCTTGTCTCAGAGCTGTCTTATCTACTACGATATGGTCTGGCACATCGCCCTGCTCACAAAAGTCTCCTCTTATAATATCCGTGGAAACCTCAATGAATGGCTTGCGGACTTCCTCTCCGGTCGCAGTCAATGTGTGGCCCTGAATGGAATTCTCTCGGTGCACCCGGGGCGGTGCGTTGCTGTGGTGCACCCGGGGCGGTGCGTTGCTGTGGTGCACCCGAGGCAATGCATGTCCTGTCCAGGTTCCTGTTCAGTCCAGGCTGGAACAGGCTGGAGATCCCCAAAGCAGTGTTCTGTGCCCTGCGCTTTTTTTGGTCTTCATTAATGATCTCTCCAACTCTCTGGAAAATCCTCTCTATCTTTTTGCTGATGACTCCACTCTCTGCCCCTTCATCTCTCAACCCTCAGATCGGCAGTCTGCAGCCTCTTCAATCTGCAGACCTGGAAAAACATCACAAACTGGTCAAACAAGTGGTCTGGGAAAAGTACATTTCCAAGAAGGCCTCCAAAGGCTGTCGCCGACTGGGCATCCTCCATCATGCGACGTCCTTCCTTGGCACACGTGAGCTCCTCACCACATACGTACAAGGCTTTCATCCGTAGCTCAATGGAATACTGCTCTCCCCTCTGTGCGGGTGCTCCTGCCTCACACAAAGCTCGTTTTCATGCTGTTGAAACCAAAGCTTTCAGAATAATTGGAATCTCCTGCGATGAAGCTAAGTCTGAAGGCCTTTCACTCTCACCACAGGCAGGTTGGTGGTCTTTCTGTCTTCTACCGACTCCTCTCCGGCCTTGCTCCCCCATCTCTCTCTGTGCTCTGTCCCCCAAATATTCCTACAGGTCGCACAACATCTGCCAGCAACCCTCTTATAGTTAAACTGCCTAAATGTACGCTCTCTGCTCACCTTCACTCTTTTACTCCCCTTTTTTCCTGCCTCTGGACAAACTCCCCCACTCCCTTCAATCACACTCCTCCCTCCAGGTCTTTAAAACAGCTGTTCACCACCATCTCTTATCTTCCCCCATCCAATACCTTGATCATTTCGACCCCCGCTAATTCGCCCCAGATACACTTTTTCGAAATTCCAACTTCTTTCCTGGAAGTCCTTGCAGTGTCCATATGTTTCATACCTCTCCCACTTCCCCCCAAGCCCTCTCCCTCCCACAGTTCCCTCGAAGTCCCTGCTCTCAAATGTTGTGTTTGTGTCCTTCGCCCTCTCTACCCATCCTGTCTACCGCCCCCCTTATTTTGTGTTTTTTGTGTCGGTTTAACTTTTTGTGTGATTAATGTTAGCTCTTTCACGAGCCTCGATCTTGTATACAAAAAAAAACAAAAAAAAAAACCCTCTTCTGGTGAAATTGCCAAAATCAAAACTCTCTGCTCACCTTCGCCATTTCATTCCTCTCTTTTCCCACCTCTGAAACAAACGCCCTCACTCTCTTCAATCCCACTCCTCCCTCCAGGTCTTTAAAACAGCTGTTCACCACCATCTCTTATCTTCCCCCATCCAAAACCTTGATCTTTTCTACCCCCGTTAAAACACCGCAAATCCACCTCTTTCAATCGATAACTTGTGTCCTGAAATTTATAGTAGTGTTCATTTGTTTTATATCGTGTACCCCCTCTCCCCTCTCTCCCCCAGCCCTCTCCCTTCCACAGATTACTGTCCTGTTCTAAATGTCCCTGTTCTCTACTGATGTTGTGCTTGTATTCTTTCCTCTGTCTCCCCCCACTCTTCTCTCCCTCTTCCTTTATTGTATGTGTTATGGGTCCGTGTATGTTTTCGTGTTTAATGAGTTAGCTCTTACATGAGCCTCGACTCTCGACACAAAAATAATAATAAAAAGCCTCTTCCCAAAGTTGATAGGATCTGAGAGTTCTTAGTTGTGATTTTTCTCGCAATCAGGTAGATAGGCTTCGGATTCATTCTATTTTTAGGGACACTAGTGTAGAGAGCTTATTACGAGATAAAGTTAGGGGGTTAGTTAGTTCGTGGTTAACCTTTGGACTTTTTCGTGGTAAACCCCTTTGAAGGTTTATGTCACTTTCACTAAGACCATAGGACAATCCTTATCTAAATATCTATAAAGCTCAGTTGACTTTTTGCTCCACCAAATAACAGCGAAACGGAGTTGAGTAAAAGGGTGAAAATTCTACAGATGCTGTGATAAATAACTACCTCTGTCGGTTTGAATGTTTGAAAGAGAATAGACGTCTGGATCAATTTTTGAATTAAACTTAATCACTGAATTAAACTATGTATATAAAAGCGAGTTGTCTGTGTGTCCGCGTTTTATTCAGAGATGGCTGAACGGATCTTCATCAAACTTTCAGAGGTTCATCAGTGAGTGACTGGGAGTGTTTTCGGCAAACTAAAAAAAAATTGGAAAAAAAAAAGTTCCTTTTTTTTGGAGTTAACAAAAAAAAACAATTGCTCGATAGTGCCGAAGCCCTTTTAAATTAATGACAGTTATACACAAGTACACATTCGCATAAATAAATACAAAACAATTACCAGACATTTGAAATACAAATAAATCAAACAATTCCGGAAGTGTATGAATTTGGTAGTTCGGCTTTTTCTTCTTCCTGATCGGCATCACACTTAACTCAGAAACGAGAACCACATTCACTCAACGTGGGAGCCACATTCACTCAGAAACTTGAGCCACTCCCCTTTCTCTCCTGCCTCCCCCCTCCCCTCCCCTGCCTGCTCCTTCCCCCCTCCCCTTCCCTCCTCTCCCTCCCCTTCCCCCCTCCACCCTTTTCCCTTCCTCCCCCCATTCCTCCTCCTCCTCCCCTTCCCCCCTTTCTCTCATCTCCCCCTCCTCCTCCGCTCCCCTTCCCCCCTTCCCTCCCCTTCCCACTCCTCCCCCTTCTCCCATCTCCCCTCCCCTCCCATTCCCCTACTTTCCCCTCCCCTTCCCCCCTTCCCCTTCTCGCCTCCCCCTGCCTTCCCCTCCCCTGCCCGGCAACGCCGAGTCCATCTGCAAGTATATATATATATATATATATATATATATATATATATATATATATATATATATATATATATTATATATATATATATATACATACACATGTATATATATATATATGTATATATATATAGATATATATATATATTGTTGCGGATTTGAGAATCCTGTGGTTTTTTTTTGTATTGTTGTACGTGTCATGAGGATTGTTGTAAATATCACCCTCCGTGTGTAAAGGTAATAGGTCGTCCTCCTAGTTACTCCATATACATACACGTAGCCAATCATATACCCTCTTAAATAGTTATCTCCTTATTCTATGTAGTTGAAGGCTCTGTTGCCATTAGTTGACACTCCATTGCACCGAATTCAAATAAGATAGAATCCCCTGAAATATCCCCATGGCCTCCGAAACCTGCCAGCAAGGCGGCGTTCGCCGCTGCTGCCTTTGGGGTTGTGTTCTTCGCCGCAAGACTCCATTAGCCACGAGGTAATCTCGGAGAAAAGGGGGAGGAGCCACCTTACGGCGTAGCCTGCACCTCGTCATCAAGGGTGGAGCCCCGAACGACCAACCACAGGCTCGGTGGGTATGGCTTGGTAAGGCGTGGCATAAAACCCACGGCGGACGCCCCCACAGCAGAGGCGGGAGAAGGAGAAGCGTGAAAGAGCACATGAGTGGGAGATAGCACTAACCAAGTGTTCCATGGTGAGGTGCGACCGAAAACGCTGCTTCCACCGAGTCCCTACCGCACGGAGCCCTGACGCGCTGCTGTGAACCAACCTGCCGGTGCACGGTGTACAGCCAAATACTTGGAGCTGCCGGCTCCTCGCTTCCCGCCCGGAGTGGACCTGCTCGCTGAGCCCTGTGATTCCACCTGCTCATCCCTCCAGCCGTTCCTGCCTTCATGCCCCGTGTAAGTCTGATTGTCGTCCGTCTTCTGTGTTGTCCTGGGGTTTAAGTAAGTCTGTATAAGCTAGTGTTGCACTGTGTCTTCTGGTTCTTCCCTCCTTCTGTCAATTATTTTATTATCCTTCCTTCTCCTTGGTTTCTTTAATTGTGTAAATAGTTAGTAATAAATCATATTTGTATTTCCTACCTTTGTTATTCTTCTTCATGCTCGTCCGGTTGCTTTAGTGATTTCCCTCATTGAATACCTGTGGCACGATTTGGCCAACGTTAAGGACAGGGTCAGTTCTTGGTAATAGTTCGTGCCGCGGTTGCTAAACCGCTCGGCAATTAACATCTGTCTGCGGTCGCGAACGGGGTTGCGCTCCTGCCTCTCCGGAGGGAGCAGTGCAGTGTCAGGACTCACGTCGGTCAGTCACAAACAAGGGGACTAATCCCCCCTTCTTAAGGGGAAGAAGGCCGATGTAGAGATCCATAACATGGCATCACACTTAACTCAGAAACGTGAACCACATTCACTCAAACGTGTGAGCCACATTCACTCAGAAACGTGAGCTACTCCACTTCCTCTCCTGCCTCCCCCATCCCCTCCCCTGCCTGCTCCTTCCCCCCTCCCCTTCCCCTCCTCTCCCTCCCCTTCCCCCCTCCGCCCTTTTCCCTTCCTCCCCCCATTCCTCCTCCTCCCCTTCCCCCCTTTCCCTCATCTCCCCCTCCTCCTCCCCTTCGCACCTTCTTCCCCCTCTCCACTCCCCTCACATTCCCCCCTCCCCCTCCTGTCCACTCCCCATCCCCTCCCCCTCCCCTTCCCCCCTTCCCTCACCTCGCCTCCCCCCTCCGCTCCCCTTCCGCTCCCCTTCCCCCCTTCCCTCCCCTTCCCCCCTTCCCTCCCCTTCCCACTCCTCCCCCCTCTCCCTTCTTCTCCCCTCTCCCCTCCCCTGCCATTCCCCCTACTTTCCCCTCCGCCTCCCCTCCCATCCCCTTCCCCTCTTCCCCTCCCCTACCCTTCCCGCCTCCCCCTGCCTTCCCCTCCCCTGCCCGGCAACGCCGGGTCCTTCTGCAAGCATATATATATATATGTATGTATATATATATATATATATAAATATATATATATATATATATATATATATATATATATATATATATATATGTATATACAGTATATGTATATATATATATGTATATATATATATATATATATATATATATATATATATATATATATATATATATATATATGTAATCGTTAGATTAAATAAGACGCGGACGTAGCTTCAGGACGTCGATCTTTAATTAAATTAAATTTTAAATATATTATTAAATAAATAAATATATATATGTATATATATATATATATATCTATATATATATATATCTATATATATATATATATATATATATATATATGTATATATATATATATATATGTATATATATATATATGTATATATATATATATGTATATATATGTATATATATATATATATATATATATATATGTATATATATATATATATGTATATATATATATATGTATATATATGTATATGTGTATATATATATATATATATGTATATGTGTATATATATATATATATATATATATATATATATATATATATATATATATATATTATTATATACATATATATATATATTTAATATGGAATGGCAAATATGGCATTTAATATGGAATATTTTTTTTGTGGGGGTGAACTTACTTTTCAAGATGTCTAAGAACCAAAAGTTCATTGGAATTATGTTGAAATTATTCTTGATTTTGTTAATGTGACCTTTAAAAGAAACAAAAACCACATTTGACATTTCGAAACAAATAAATTGATCCTTGAAAGTGATGTAAACTGATATCGAACTCAATTCATGGACAGTACTGTGTTAAACTTCTGTACGTTTTCCAGAAGTATCTCTTTAATTTGCACATTAGCCCAATTTTTTTTTAACAAAACAAAAGTGAAATTACGACTGGGATTACGGACAGTAAAATTACAGTTCAATACTTTGTGTAACCCCCACGAGCATTCAGGATAGCTCGTACACGTCGAGCCATGCTGTTCACTAGATTTGCCAAGGTTTGGACAGGAATCGCTTGCCATGCAGTGACAATAGTCTGCTGCAATTCACGCACAGAGGCAGGCTGCTGGTCCAAGTTGTCGATTTGATGCGTTAATTCTGCCCACAAGCTCTCTATCGGATTCATATCCGGGGACATGGCAGGCCACTCCATATGCTCTACACCACGGTCAGCAAGAAAGTGTTGGATCATGCGAGCACGATGAGGCCATGCATTGTCATCTTGGAAGACAAAGTTTCCTCGAAAGGCTGCACGAGCAAATGGAAGCAATGTTTCTTCCAGAATGGCCCTGTACTTGAACTGGTTCAGGTTTCCATTCAGAACAACCAGGTCAGTTTTACCCCCTGCATGAAAAGCAGCCCAAATCTTCACCCCACCACCTCCAGCTTGGACTCTTGGCATGATACAATCTTTGTTGTAGGCTTCATGCACTTGTCTGTGCACTAGGACACGGCCATCTTGACTATAGACCAGAAATCTAGAGTCGTCACTGAAGATCACGTGATTCCAGTGTCCTGGCTGCCATTGATGGTGGCACGATAGCCTGCTTGAACCAGTCGTTGGTTGACTAGCCTTCTGTATACAGGCACATTTGTCAGTTGCTGCCACTCAGCCCGAAGCCGATTAGCTGACTTGGTACGGCCATTGCGGACTAACCGGTGCAGCTGGCGATCATCCCCCCTTGTGGTTCTGCGGGGACGTCCTGGCCTCGGTATTGGAGTAGAGACACCCCTCTGAGCATTTCGTTTCAGGATCTTTGACACCTGACCTTGAGTGACGCCATACTGCCGAGCAATAGCATGCTGTTTCATGCCGTAATTTCGTAAAGCCACCACTCCATGACAAACAGCATTGTCGAGTTGACGGCCCATCTCCAGAGGAAGCGGCAATAACTTTTGGAGACGTGCAGCAGTTGTTTTCCACTAATACAGAACGCAACAACCCCTGTATACCCGACTGTGAAGCCAATCATCAAATGCACCTGTCCGTACATTTTGCCACGCCACCTGTGGTATAATCCTGTTGTTGACTTCTTGCTGCGACAGACAATCAGTGACATGGTTTTTTAACAAATAAATCACCAAATTGTAAAAGCAACTCACCAGATTGATATACTGAGTTAAGAAAGTAAACCCAAGTCAAGAAAAAAAAATATTCCATATTAAATGCCAAGTCTGTATATATATATATATATATATATATATATATATATATATATATATATATATATATATATATATATATATATATATATATATATCTATAATTCCAGTAATCTCTGTGTGTATGTTTGTATGTTTGTATGTTTGTATGTTTGTATGTTTGTATGTTTGTCTGTGACCGCTGTTTCTCGACAACCACGGGTCTGATATACTTGAAACTTGCCAGGTATATTGCTGGGGACCTGAGGATGTGCCTTTTCAAGGTTTCATATTAATCGGACAAGTAGTTACCGAGCTATGGCGATTTCTTTACCAAACTCCGCAAGCCGTTCGCTTTGGACCAAACCATTTCATGTAAATAGAGGGGGGGGGGATTGTCACCGTACTCGCAAGCCGTTCGCTTTGGACCAAACCATTTCATGTAAATAGAGGGGGGGGATTGTCACCGTACTCGCAAGCCGTTCGCTTTGGACCAAACCATTTCATGTAAATAGAGGGGGGGGATTGTCACCGTACTCGCAAGCCGTTCGCTTTGGACCAAACCATTTCATGTAAATAGAGGGGGGGGATATAATTTTAGATATATATATAGTACGGGCATGCCCTAGTATATATAAACGTGAGTTGTCTGTGTGTGTTTGTCCACGTTTTATTCAGAGATGGCTGAACGGATCTTCATCAAACTTTCAGAAGTTCATCAGCGAGTGCCTGGGAATGTTCTAGGCCAAAAAAAAAAAATTGAAAAAAATAGTTCGTTTTTTGGAGTTAAAGAAACAAAACAATCGCTCGATAGTACCGAAGCCTTTTTAAATTAATGACAGTTATACACAAGTACACATTCGCATAAATAAATACAAAAAGAATTACCAGACATTTGAATACAAATAAATCAAACTTCCGGAAGTGCACAAATTTGGTAGTACGGCTTCTTCTTCTTCCTGATCACCATCACACTTAACTCAGAAACGTGAGCCACATTCACTCATAAACGTGAGCCACATTCACTCAGAAACGTGAGCCACTCCCCTTCCTCTCCTGCCTCCCTCCTCCCCTCCCCTTCCCCCTCCACCTTCCCCCCTCCCCTTCCCCCCTCCTCCTCCCCTTCCACCCTCTACCCCCTTCCCCACCTCCCCCCATTCCCCTCCCATCCCCTCCCCCTCCTCCCCCCATTCCCCTCCCCTTCCCCTCCCTCTCCCCTCCCCCTCCCTCTCCACCCCCGCCCTCCCCTCCCCCCTCCTTCTTCCTCTTGGGGCTTGCTTTCACTGGGTCGGTCTGAACCAGTGTTGAACAAGCAGAGTGTTTGTAAAGACATTCAAGATATGCATTACAGATATGTTATAGCTCCAGCAGATAAGGCTGCTAACAATTTTGTTGAAGTTTGTAAAAAGTTTTATGTAGAGGTTTTATGAAGAGAGTTAGGCACCAATACGGTTACTTTCACTAGTATAGGAAAGAGGACATACAGTCACGTGAAAAAGTAAGTACACCCCATGTAAAGTTTTGACTTCTTCAACATATTTCAACATACAGCTATTTGATCTTCATTTCAACAATATTTAAAGATAAAGGTGATATTGAAGGAACTGCGCTCCAACGCGAGTCGAAGGAATTGACGCGACCAAAGACGGAATTCGTCCGAGTTGCTTTATTGAAACAAAACAGCTCAGGTATTTTGACAAGCCCGTTTATCGGGCAGCAATATATATATATACACCTATGTCGGGAAGTTTGCCCGGCAAAAGCTATACCGGGCATGCCCGGGTGTCAAGCGCGAGCCTTGGAAAGGCGAGACTGGACCTGCCCGGGCGTGTTTGGCTGCGGCCTGGCAAGTCGAGGCTGGGCGTGCCCGGGCGCTCTGGACGAGCCCTGGAAAGGCGATAGCGGGCATGCCCGGACGCTCTGGGCGAGCCCTGGAAAGGCGATAGCGGGCATGCCCGGACGCTCTGGGCGAGCCCTGAAAAGGCGATAGCGGCATGCCCGGACGCTCTGGGCGAGCCCTGGAAAGGCGAGAGCGGGCATGCCCGGGAAAGACGAGACCGGGCGTGCCCGGGAGGTTCGGGCGTGCCCGGGAACAGTGAGTCCGGGCATGCCCGGGAGAGGCGCGTCTGGCCGTGTTCTGGCCGGTGCAAGGCGATTGTGTGCATCCAGCGGTAACCGCTACAATATAATACAACAAATGTCATGAAACATTTACATTTTGTAGTCCATTATATAATTTAAAGAAACATAAATGCACAGTTCGCATGTGGAAAAAGTAAGTCCACCCCTACATTTATCACTACTTAAAATACCTAAAATTAGAATCAGGTGCACCAGCTCAGGTGCAATTGATTAGAACATCGTTAGAGAGGATCTTGGAGGAACCTGTCTTATTTAAACCTCAGACATTTAGTTTGGTTTGCTCTCTGTTGTTGAAGTGTGCGGCATCACCATGCATAGATCAAAATAGCTCTCTGAGGCCTTCAGAAAGAAGGTTATAGATGCCTACGAGTCTGGGAAGGGATTTAAAAAGATCTCCAAACAATTTGAAATCAATCATTCGACTGTCCGGAAGATCATCTACAAGTGGAGAAGATTCCAAACAACTGCCAACTTGTTCAGGTCAGGCCGCCCCAGCAATTTCAGACCGAGAGCAGACCGCAAGATGCTGAAAGAAGTCTCTAAGAACCCCAGAATGTCATCATGGGACCTACAGGTAGCTCTTGCCACTGTTTTTTTTTTTTTTTTTTTCTATACAAGATCGAGGCTCATGAAAGAGCGAACATTAATCACACAGAAAGACAAACAGACACACAAAACAAATAACATCGGGAGCGGTAGACAAGATGGGGAGAGAGGGGGAAGGACACAAACACAACATTTGAGAGCAGGGACCGAGAGACATGGAGACATCGAGAGAACTGTGGGAGGGAGAGGGTTTTGGGGGGAGGCATGGGAAGGGGGGGGGGGGGTGGGAGAGGTATAAAACATATGGACACTGCCAAGACTTCCAGGAAAGAAGTTGGAATTTCAAACAAGGTGGATCTGGGGTGAATTAGTGGGGGTAGAAAAGATCAAGGTTTTGGATGGGGGAAGATAAGAGATGGTGGTGAACAGCTGTTTTGAAGACCTGGAGGGAGGAGTGTGATTGAAGTGAGTGTGGGAGTTTGTTCCAGAGGCGGGAGAAAAGAGGAATTAAAGAGTGAAGGTGAGCAGAGCGCGAGATTTCGGCAGTTTAACCATCAGAGGGTGGCTGGCAGATCTTGTGCGACCTGTAGGAATATTTGGGGGACAGAGCACAGAGAGAGCTGGGGGACCAAGGCCGGAGAGGAGTCGGTAGAAGACAGAAAGACCAGCAACCTGCCTGCGGTGAGTGAGTGAAAGGCCCTCACAGATAGCTTCATCGCGGGAGATTCC
Organism: Myxine glutinosa; assembly: GCF_964187855.1. Taxonomy (NCBI): domain Eukaryota; kingdom Metazoa; phylum Chordata; class Myxini; order Myxiniformes; family Myxinidae; genus Myxine; species Myxine glutinosa. The sequence goes on from NC_136263.1 coordinate 164,323,104, forward strand.
AATGATTCTGAAAGCTTTGGATTCAACAGCGTGAAGCCGAGCCAGGTGTGAGGCAGGAGCACCAGCCCATAGGGGAGAACAGTATTCCATTGAGCTGCGGATGAAAGCCTTGTATGTGGTGAGGAGCTCAGGTGTGCCTAGGAAGGACTTCGCACGACGGAGGATGCCCAGTCGGCGACTGGCTTTGGAGGCCAGCTTGGAAATGTGGTTTTCCCAAGAAAGATCATGGCAGATGGTGAGACCCAAAAGCTTGAGCGACAGAACTTCTTGGAGAGGATTGTTGAGAAAGTAGATGGGAGGGTTGTCCAGTCGATCTTTTCGGAGAGACATAGTAAGAGTGTGAGATTTGTCAGGATTGAAAGACATGTTCCACATGTTTGACCAGTCTGTGATTTTGTCCAGGTCTTCAGAGAGTGAGGAGGCTGCAGACTGCCGATCTGAGGGAAGAGGAATGGAGCGGCAGAGAGTGGAGTCATCAGCAAAGAGATACAGAGGATTTTCCAGAGAGTCGGAGAGATCATTGATAAAGACCAGAAAAAGCACAGGGCCCAGCACACTGCCTTGGGGAACTCCAGCCTGAACGGGAAGGGGGAGATGAGAGAAATCCATTCAGGGCCACACGTTGACTACGACCAGAGAGGAAGTCCGCAAGCCATGCATGGAGATTTCCATGGATACCATAGGAGGAGAGTTTGGTGAGCAGAGCTGGGTGCCAGACCGTATCGAAGGCACGTGATATGTCAAGGGAGACAGCTCTGATTTCCTGTTTGGCATTGAGGACCTCCATCCATTGTTGAGACAGCAGAAGCAGCATGTCCAGAGTAGAGTGACCTGGTCTGAAACCAAATTGATGATCAGAGATCAAGCCATTGGAGAAGAGGAAAGATTTCATATCCGAAGCAATGATGGATTCCATGACTTTGCTGATAATTGGGAGCAGGCTGATTGGTCTGTAGTTGCAAGGATCTGTTTTTGCACCTTTTTTGTGTAAAGCGGTAATGTTTGCTGATTTCCAGGATGCTGGCAGATGACCTTGAGCAAAGGATAGGGTGAAAAGAACAGAGAGAGGGTGAGATAGAGCGGCAGAGCAGGATTTTAGGACCCGTGGGCTGATGCCATCTGGTCCAGTTGCAGAATCAGAGTCGAGGTTTGACAAAAACTCCTCCACCTTGTCAGGAGAGAAGGTCACAGAGTCCAGGAGCAGTTTGGTTCGACTGGGAAAGGTAGGAACAGAGAGAGATGGGTTTGGGACTAAGGATTTTGAGGCAAACACAGAGTTGAGGCATTCGGCTTTGTCACGTGCGATGTCAACTGTGTGGCCATTTGAGGTAAGGGAGGGGATGGAGGGGGAACAAACACCAGAAACGGATTTGACCAGATGCCACCAGGATTTGGAGGAAGGAGACAGGTTTGAGAGTTCATTCTTGAGTGAGGAGAGATAGTGCTTCCTGGCACTCCTGAGGGTAGACACACACTTGTTCCGAGCTTGGTGGAAGGAACTGAGATTTCCTTCAGTTGGATTAGCCTTCCAAGAGGCAAAGGCAAGTTGTTTCAGGGCAACTGCCTCACCACAAGATTCAGTGTACCATGGACGGGAGGAAGGGTAAGACAACTGAAGGCGAGATGGGATAAATCTGTGCATGAGAGAGATCAGTTTGCTTTGGAAGAATTCCCAGGAAGAATTGATGTCAGAGGCAGTGGAGATGGGAGACCAATCCAGACGATTGATGGCTGCTTGAAGACCGTCCCAGTCGGCCTGAGTGAAATGCCAGACTTGTCGACGCTGAGGAGGCTCTCTGAGAATGGCCAGAGAGATGTCCACTTTGACAAGCACATGATCAGAAGAACCGATTGGAGCAGAAGAAGAGCAGCAGACATTAGCAGGGAAGTTAGTCATAACCAAGTCTAGAAGAGAAGATACTCCATTGGCTGAGATCCGGGTCGGGAAATTGACAGATTGTGTCAATCCCAGTGAGTCACAGAAGTCCTTTGCTGAGGTGCCATGACTGGTGAGAGAGGAACCCACACCCAACCAGGTGGCATGATGACAATTGAAGTCACCACATATGAGGAAGAGAGAGTTGGGATGAGTGGATAGAAGTTGGTCCATGTTGTCAGACAGTGAAATGTAGATGGAGTCATCACTGTTTGGGGGACGGTACAGAACACATATGAACAAAAGGTGGGAGCGGAGAGGAAGCCGTAGCCAGAGGTACTCCTGGGGGTGAGGAGGAGAGAGGGCAGTGCAAGGAGAGTGAGGAAGAGAGTTTTTGATAAAGATAGCCACCCCACCACCAGGCCGAGGCTCAGGTCTATCATACCGGAGGAGGGAGTAACCAGGAAGAGATATTAAGGAATCAGAGACATCTTGAAGGAGGAAAGTCTCTGTTAAGCAGATCAAGTCTGGATTGTCAGAAGCAACCTGTATGGAGAGATCAGTCAGGTTTAAGCGAAGGCCCCGGATGTTTGAGGTCCATACCGTTAATGAAGAGAGAGGGGGAGCATCGGGTACAGGACAGGGGAGGGGAGGAGTAGGGTAAGATGAAGGATGAGAGGGGGAGGTAGGGAGAGCAGTTGTTAGTGTTTCAGCGATTGCAGAAGAGTTCCAAGAAAGGGAAGGATGAGGAGGATGAAAGCTTTGAAGGTGAAGGGATGAGGCACAGAGAGGGGTTGTTTGAGGGGGGGCAGAGGAAAGAAGAAGGTTGGGGGGGTGGAGGTATGAGATAGAAGGGAGACGAAGTGGGGAGGAGGCAGCTTTGAGGAGGAGGGGGGAGGAGGGAGAATTGGAGAGGAATGGTAAGGGGGGAGATTTGAATGGGAGGGGTTGGGGGGGAGTTTTGAAGGGGAGGAGTGAGGGGGGAGCTTAGGAGGGGAAGGGCAAGGGGGGAGTTCAGGAGTGGAAGGGCAAGGGGGGAGTTCAGGAGTGGAGGGGTATGGGGGGAGTTTAAGAGTGGTGGGGCAAGGGGGGAGTTTAGGAGTGTAGGTGCAAGGGGAGGGATTTGGATGGGAGGGGCAAGAGGGGAGTTTAGAAAGTGGATGATTAATGAAAGACGAACATTGAAAACAAATTGGGTTTGTTGTGATTTTCAAGTTAGCAATCCGGTTCAGAATGATGGAGGAGGGATGGAATGAATGTGAATTTAGACCATGTAGTGAGGGAGACGTATAAGATATTGAATTTCTTTTTTTTGAGGTGGAATGAGTTGGAGAGGAAATTGAGAAAAGCCTTTTATATAGGAAGAAAAACAGCATGTTGTAAAATACCACTGAGTAAAACACTGAAGGGGAAAGGTTATACATATTTAAATAATATTTAAACAGAACAGTGAACAATCTTATGTGCACAAAAATACCAACGGGGGGAGAGCCGAGAGGGACCACCATGAGTCACGTGAAGGGCAAACGGTGGATGGCAAGGAGTTAATGGGGGCGGGGCGAACAGCACACCTGGACAGAAAATACAGGATGAGTCAACAGTACACGTGGAGAAAGGAAAATAAATGTTTTTGGTTTTTTTTTTTTTTGTTTGGTTTTTGGTGGTGGGGGGGGGGGGGGAGGTGGGGATTTAGAACGTTAGACAGAGTATTATGTTCGGGGTAGAAGGGAAAAAAACTAAGAGCCAAGCAAAACACGATTAAGATAACAAACACCGACGGGGGTACAACTACAAGGCCGCACACGAGGAGCAGAACACGATTAAATAATTACAAGTTACAGGAAATTCCAACCAAAAGTAACTATAATCAAAACAATAACGCATGGACGATAAAATAACGAGTTGAAATTTGACAATCTATCTGGGGAAATGGGGGAGAAACACGTGGTCGAAGAACGAACGAACGAACGAATAAGAATGAATAAACGAATGAGAACAGAGAAGGAAATGTTTTTTTTTTGGATTTTTTGAGTTGTGATTTACACAAGGAAGAGGGCTATGGGGTGAAAAGATTGGGAAAACAGAGAACGAAAGTTATTGGATCACAAAAACACGGACCGCTGAGAGAAAAACAAAGCCTCAAGGTTGTACAGTGTTCACTGTACAACTACAAGGCCTCAAAACACGACCCGAATTAACACGATTTTCAATACAGGTATGAAAGATTTGCACCGAAAATCTTCATCGGGAGACAATATATACACCATAAAATAAATAGTTATAACGAAAATACAAATGGGAACAATTACTTAACTTCGATTTCGATGGATAGCATGGAGAGCTGAGAATAAACGAACCCTCGCCAGCAAGACCGGAAACGGCAAACTGTTGATGTCAAAGTGCACGATTCTACCATTAGAAAGAGGGTGCACAAATTTGATCTACATGGAAGGTGTGCCTTTAGGAAACCTTTGCTGTCCAGAAAGAACATCAGGGCAAGAATAAAGTTTGCCAATGAACACCGAGGTAAAGACCAGCACTTCTGGAACAATGTGTTCTGGACAGATGAGTCAAAGGTAGAGCTATTTGGCCACAGTACCAGAAGACATGTTTGGCGAAAACCAAAGAAAGCATTTGACCACAAGAACCTGATACAAACTAAAGTATGGTGGTGGAAATATTATGGTTTGGGGCAGCTTTGCTGCATCAGGGCCTGGGCAGCTCACCATCATAGAATCCACTATGAATTCTTCATTGTACCAGAGGGTGCTTGAGGATAATGTGAGGCCATCTGTCGGAAAGTTGAAGCTCAACCGAAGGTGGACCTTGCAACATGACAATGACCCTAAACATACCACTAAATCCACCAAGGAATGGCTGAAAAGAAAGAAATGAAGGGTTCTGGAATGGCCAAGTTAAAGCCTGGATCTAAATCCCATTGAGATGTTATGGGGGGATTTGAAACGAGCTGTGCATGCAAGAAACCCCTCAAACATCGCACAGCTGATAGAATTCTGCATGGAGGAGTGGGCAAAAATTTCTACCAGTCGATGTCAGAGACTGGTAGACAGTTATAAGAAATGCCTACATGAGGTTGTTTCTGCCAAAGGGGGCAATACCACCAATTAGAGCCAAGGGTGTACTTACTTTTTCCACATGCGAAATTTGCATTTATGTTTATTTAAATTATACAATGGACTACAAAATGTAAATGTTTCATGATATTTGTTATATTATATCACCTTTATCTATCAATATTGTTGAAATGAAGATCAAATAGCTGTATATTGAAATATGTTGAAAAAGTCAAAATTTTATATGGGGTGTACTTACTTTTTCACATGACTGTATGTTCCTTGTCAAAAGTCGCTCCAGGATATTTTCTCTGAGCATCAGGAAGTTGAAGTTTATAATTTCAGTACTAAATGTAAAGCGGTGAATCTTTGTGTGCCTCTGCTTTTCTCGATCACTAAGTTCATAAGAACCCGTACAAGTGGTGTCAGACACCATAGTCAACTTTCCTCCTGGCATACCTCCCATGTCGATCAAATTTGTGCAGCCTCTTTCTAATGGTAGACTCGTGCACTTTAACATCAACAGTGGCAAGAGCTACCTGTAGGTCCCGTGATGACATTCTTCCCGAGTCTGACACCACTGATGTCAGTGTGTATAGCTGGTGTCAGACAATGTACCACCAAACCGTTATCGGTTATAGTCAACTCAGGCTTAGAAGTTCTTTGGGATCGTGATTTAGTTGAACCTCTGTCGGTTTGAATGTTTGAAAGAGAATAGATGTCTGGATCAATTTTTGAATTAAATTTAAATCCCTATTTATATATGTGTGTATATATATTGTTGGGGTTTTGAGAACCCTGCACTTAGTAAATAGTTGTAAATATACCCTTTGTAAATAATTCTCTGTGTAAATACCTCCATTTCATTGTTAAGGTCAAAGGTCGTGCCCTAGTTAGTCCATGAACAACACGTAGCGAACCATAGGCCCTCTTCGTAGTTATTTCATTATTATGTGTTTCAGGTAAGGCTGTGCTTCCAATAGTTGAATCTGCGTTGCATTCATCAAATAAGATATGTCCCTTTCGTTCCCTTCAAAAGCGGTGCGAGTGGTTTGCTATCCCCACAAGACGCCATTGCCATGTGCTCCATCTCGGAGAAGAAGGGGGAGGTGCCGCCGGATCACGGGCATGGCATGTCGACTCGTCATGGGAGGTGGAGTCAGAAAGCCCTTACCGGCCAACCAACGAAAACCCAAAGAAGAGGAAACGAAAGAAGGGCATTTACAAGGAGGAAAAAGCAGATACACAGGGCAAGCCTTAAAACAGTCTTACTTATCAACGCCCAGACAGAACAAACACAGACTCACACGAAAGGGGAATAGCAGGCAGGAATCACTGGACGAGGGGATGAGAAGGCCCAGGCAGACGGTAGCGTTGAGGTCTGGCTCCAGGGGTCGCCTCGCGTCGTGGCGGGAAACCAACCGGTAGGCGTGTTCTCAGAGCTGGCGGCTTGATACGGCCGACAGCAATAAAAGCAACTGCAAGGGACTGCTTCGGAGAGACGCGTGAGGATGTTCATGAGAGAGTTGGACAGAGAAGGTACAAGGTTGGTGAGAAGGCACGAAAGAGAGACTTGATCCGGAGTTGGAAGACGAAGGCAAGGGAGAGAGGAGCATCCCAATCGCTGTATGCAACGACCACTCGCAGTGAACGACACGCACTCGCTGCCTGCCAGGGTTTCCCGCCACGACGCGAGTCGACCCCTGGAGCCAGACCTCAATGCTACCATCTGCCTGGGCCTTCTCATCCCCTCGTCCAGTGATTCCTGCCTGCTATTCCCCTTTCGTGTGAGTCTGTGTTTGTTCTGTCTGGGCGTTGATAAGTAAGACTGTTTTAAGGCTTGCCCTGTGTATCTGCTTTTTCCTCCTTGTAAATGCCCTTCTTTCGTTTCCTCTTCTTTGGGTTTTCGTGTACATAATTAATAAATATCTGTTATTCCTTCACCCTTCTTATTCTTTGGTTCCTCTCATCCGATCGCTTGCGTCCTGTCCCCAATTGTGTACCTGTGGCACGAAATGGCCAACCGTTTTAAATCGGGTTTAGTCAATTGATAACGGCTCGAACCATGGATTGCTAAACCGCTCGGCAAATACCATCTTGTCCGTGGTTCGAGCGGTACTTGTCTCCTTGTTTGGCGGAGGGATTGGTGAAGGTATTCGAGATAACACCTTGACCAATAACCCTGATCAATCCCACCCCACAAAAGAGCGTTACAAGTACCAGGACCGGTCGGTCGGCCAGCTTAACAGGACAAGGGGATTAACCCCCCCTTGCTAACGGGAGTGCCGTCCCCTGGATCCGTAACAATTGGTAGTCAGGAGTTGGGATCTGGAACCTGGGACTAAATTTATTTTGACCAAATTTTGGACACGAATTGTACTATTGGCCGTAACAATTGGTGTCGAGGAGTTGGGATTTGGACCCGAACCAAATTTTTAAGAACATCCAAAAATTTTGCCAAAATTTGGAGCGGCCGAAATTGTATTTAATATCCCAAATTAAAGTCGTGCCATAGATGGTCAAGGCGGTCGGAGGCCGGTGGGGGAGAATCGACCCAGGACCCCAGGGAGGAATTGGGGGAGAGAGAGAGGAGGAAGGCAATGAGAATGCGTTAGAGGGGTTTGCAGGCACACAAGATGGCGGCGCCTCACACGAGGTTACAGGAGGGGCACAAGATGGCGCCTCGCACATGGCGGCGAGGGCCGAACCCGCTGTGGCAGCTGGGGCCGCTGTGCCAATCGGGTTTGACTTCGGATTATTCCTGACCCAACTGGATGCAAAAATGGAGAAAATGAGTGAGAAGATGGGAGGCCAAATTGGAGCAATGAGGGACGAAGCAAGGGGTACCAGTGAGCAATTGAAAAATGACTTGGGTAACCAAATTGGGAAGTTAGAAAATCAAATTGAGGAATTGAGAAATGACCTAGGAAGCAAAATAGAGGGGTTATACAATAAATTTGAGGGGTTAGACGATAAATTTGAGGGGGTAGACAATACATTTGAGGGGGTAGACAATACATTTGAGGGGTTAGACAATAAATTTGAGGGGTTAGACAACAGGTTGGAAGGGCTAGAAGGTAAATTGGGGGGCCAACTGGAGGACGTGGGTAACCAAATCGGGGAAATGAAGGATGGGTTAACGGGGTTGGAAAATAGAATGACCGCCCAGGAGAACCAGATGGAAGGGGTGAAGAATGGGTTAACGGGGCGAGAAGACAAGATGGGAGGCAATTTTGAGGGAGATGGGGGAGCAATCCGCCCAGGAAGTCAAACAAATGGGGGAGCAGATAGAGGAAGTAAAAATCGGGCGAGAAACCAAATTGGACACCCACAAGGGGGATTTGGAGCAGATGAGGGCGGCATCTACCAAAGAGATGGGAGAGATGGGGGAGGATATAAGGCACGGAGTGAGCGAGGAGGTCGCGGGGGTACGCGAGGAGGTAAAGGAAGTGAGGAGCGCATGGAGAAAGAGGTGAGGAACAGCACAGCTAGGTTACAGGGGGGCATAGAAGACCTGACGCGGGGAGTAGAGCAGCTGACAGTGGGACAAAAGGAGTTAGGGGAGCAGGTGGAAAAGAACACGGTGGTAATAGGGGGGTTGAAAGCGACGCAAAAAGAGATCAAGAAAGAACTAAAAAGTGATCAAGAAAGATCAAGATCAAGAACTGATCTTTCCTGGGAAAACCACATTTCAAATCTGGCCTCCAAAGCCAGTCGCCGACTGGGCATCCTCCGTCGTGCGAAGTCCTTCCTTGGTACACCTGAGCTCCTCACCACTTACAAGGCTTTCATCCGCAGCTCTATGGAATACTGCTCTCCCCTCTGGTCTGGTGCTCCTGCCTCACACCTAGCTCGTCTTCACGCTGTTGAAACCAAAGCGTTCAGAATCATTGGAATCTCCCGCGATGAAGCTAACTCCAAGGGCCTTTCACTCACTCACCGCAGGCAGGTTGGTGGTCTTTCCATCTTCTACCGACTCCTCTCTGGCCTTGCCCCCCAAGCTCTCTCTGGGCTCTGTCCCCCAAATATTCCTACAGGTCGCACAAGATCTGCCTGCAACCCTCTTATGGTTAAACTGCCAAAATCAAGACTTTCTGCTCACCTTCACTCCTTCATGCCTCTTTTCTCCCGCCTCTGGAACAAACTCCCTCACTCTCTTCAATCCCACTCCACCCTCCAGGTCTTTAAAACAGCTGTTCACCACCATCTCTTATCTTCCCCCATCCAAAACCTTGATCTTTTCTACCCCCGCTAATTTCACCCAAAATCCTACACGTTTTTTTTTTGAAATACCAACTTCTGTCCTGGAAGTCCTTGGTCCCCTTGTGCTTTATACCTTCCCCCCCCCCCCTCCCACACCTCCTCCCCCGAAGCCCTCTCCCTCCCACACTTCTCCATGCTCTCAAATGATGTGTTTGTGTGCTTCCCCTTCTCTCCCCATCTTGTCTTCCGCTCCCTCTTTTTATATATTTTGTTTGTCTGGTTGATTTGTTTGTGAAATAAATGTTAGCTCTTTCACGAGCCTCGATTCAGTTTACAAAATCAAAAAAAACAAAAAAAACAACTAATAGCTGCAAAGAAGGAATGTCAGACGGTACATGAGGGACTGACGAAGAGGTTAGAGGAAGGTGGTAGAGACAATGGAGACGAAGGAACGGGAAGTCAGGACGCACATAGAAACGACCAAGGTGGCCTTAGAGGAAGAAATTGAAGGGGCGCACAGGGAAATAAAGGAGGTAAAACAGAAATTAGAGGAAGTGGAAGAAGGGGTAAGTGAAATTAAGAAGAGACGGAGGGAGACTAAGAAGGAGATAAAGGAGGAGGTGATGGAATTGGTACAAGGTCTGTGCTCACAGCGTGATGATGTGCTTACTGACCAAATAAAGAGTTTGCAGGTGGCGGTGGAGGAGCGAAGGAACATAGGCACCGAGGTGAGTGCGATATGCTCGGAAATGTACATGGTGTGAGGGGAGATTCAGCGAGCTTGGGTGTTGGTCTAGACCCGGGCGTTCGTGAAAGGCCGCTGGTGAGGTGTGCGCCTAGTGCAGAGTGTGTGGAAAGAGGATGTGTGCAAGAATGTCCGACTATGGGGAGTGTGAGGGGTATTGGTGAGCCAGGGTGTGTGGTGGTGATTGGGTGTGTGCAAGAATGCACCCCCATGAGTGGTACGGAGGATGTCCCGGGGGAGAAGGTGCCCGAGAAAGGTGTGGAACGGAGGTGTGTCTGAGGAAAAAGTGTGCGTCGAGGAGTGAGTGTGCTGTCGAGAGTGAGAGTGAATGCACGACAGAGTTTGGTGGTGAGAGTGACACAGAGAGTGAGTTGGTGGTGGCGCGGGTGCGGGAGGGCACATTGAAGCACGTGATTGGGTGTGCAAAAGAGCGCACACCCATGGTTGTCACAGAGGATGTGACTGAGGAGTGGGCGCGAGGAGGTGTGTTGATGAAGTGTGTGAATGATGAGTGTGTGCCAAGGTGTGTGGTGGTCAGGTGTGTAACAAAGTCTGTGAGCGGAATGAGTGTACCTGCGTGGTGTGTGAGAGGAAGTGCAATAAAAAAGTAAGTGGGATGTACGAGCGGCATTGGAGCGCCGGGCTTGGTGAGCGTGAAAGGGGTCGCGTATGCATGTGAGCATGCGAGTAAGGCATCGACATTAAATGGAGCAGCGGTTAGACCGACGTTTAGCCGACGCGAGCCCTCGGTCCGTGCCGGGCTTTGGGTACTGCAGGAACCGGCGAGGGTTGTAATTAACGGCGGTTCCAAAAGAACCGCCGTGCACGATCTGGGTCGGGCCTCCCCCTGCACGGTCGCGTCCGCGCTCTGCTAAGCGGAGCGAGCGGCCCTGTGCGAGGGAAGGTTAGGGACGGGATGGCGCCCCCTTGTGGATGCGGCGTTCCGGCCGGGCGAGATTGAGCCATCGGGCGGGAGACTGAAAGGCTCCGTGCCGAGGTGGACCTTGGAATCTCCGCCAGAGTAAACCTCCTCCCCTGAACCGAATGCTGGACGGATCCAACCGCAGTAGACAAACCACCCGCATTCATCGCTCGGCTTTGCGAAGCCGATCTTTGAAAATGTAACGATGCACCGAGGCTCGAAGTTTAATGGATGATGGTAGGGATAGGGAATATGATTGGCAAATTGGATTGGCAAATTTGATGGGCAATTTGATTGGCAAATTTTGATTGGCAAAAATTGGATGGGCAAAATTAATAATGAGAGATGCCCGATGTAGAGGGGTGGTAAATCCACCATCCCTCCCATCCACCCGGGCACATGAGCTATAGATTATGGGGTTTTGGCGGTGCAAACCAAGCCAGGGAGGGTTTGGATAATGGATTAAGGATCTAGAGAAATGACAATAGGCAACTGTAGGGTTAAGTAGCGACATTGTACCTGTAGTGGGGACGTAGAATAGATTAGGTGGATTATAACGATGAGGGAGCGCAGTAGTATAAGGCGCGACTTGGAAGCGCGAGTTTCAGAAGGGGGGTCAGCTTAGACGATGCAGTGTGTGTGAAGGAGGTGATTGAGCAGCATATTGTGAAAAGTGTGAGTTGAGTGCGTAGTATTGAATGAATGGTCCTGGAGGAGAGATGGCTGCATGAGCCACCAGGTGTGTGTGAGCACAGGTGTGTAAGTGAAGCACAGGTGTATGGAGAATGGTTGCAGGCAATAAATGGTATGGAATATATGGAGAATGGAATGGATGGAATGGAGTAAGGAATGGATGGTGTGGAGCGAGTAGTGTGGAATATGTGGAGTGGAGTGCTTGGTGCGGAAGGAGTGTATGGGGAAGAGGGACCCCTTTCATGAATACCCGGGGAGGGTAGTTTAAGAGTAGGTAGGGGTCATAGGTAAATTGTGGTGGATATTGGCATCTGTGGTGCGTATGGTAGAATGGTGTTTGGATGGGTGCATTAGTGAAGTGGAAATGGCTGGGCGTGTGGCCTGTTAGTGAGTGTAGTTGAATGGGCACTCCGCCACTGTGAGGATGTCGGCCAGGTGAGGCCGCAGGTGGGCTCTGGGAGCCGGTAGAGTTGTTCAGTGGGGCCCAAGGATCCGGAGGACGGACCCGGGTAGCCCAGTGCCAGAGAGGGCACCGAGTGGGGAGAGCGCCAGAGGGCCTTCCCCAGGTAGATAGGTTAGGGAAAGGAGCAGGTAAGCTCGGAGGCAACAACAGTGGCGGAGGTGTGCAGGTGAGTAGAACTGCTAGGGGAGCCACACGACTCAGCCCCGAAATTGTGCGAAGGCAAAGGGAGTTGAATCGGGGGAGTGAGACCCCAAATTGGTGAGTGCCACAGATGGTCAGTGGGAATTGGTTTTTAGAACTGCATAGAGTAAGGTGGCCAATGGTTTTGCAGGGAAAGACTCCGGGTAGAGTAAAAATGTTAGTCATTTACAGGATAGTTAGGATGGAAATCCCTTCGCACCATCTGCAGCCACTCACCTGAGATGATGACAAGACTCCACACCATGTTTTTTTGTGCAAATGTTTTGGAATGGTGAGACGCATCATGACGTGGGGGTGACATTGTGCTTGTTGTTCCATCTCTTCCTCCTTATGAGGAATTGATGAGGAATTTGAATCAATGGCAAATTTGGTTAGAGGGATTGTGGACGAATTTGGAATTAGGGGAGATATGGGGGAAGACAGGACGTAGAGACGAATTGTAAATTGGTGTAAATATGGGGTAAGGGGCAAGGGTAGATTAGGTGACGGTGGGGGGGGGGTGACCTACGATAGGGACGGGCTTTCTCCGCTCGCTCCCCATGTGCACCTCACTCTGCATTGCCTTGTTTTAATGTGTACTCTTGCGCCCTTACCCATCGCTAACTCTGCTTTGTCTTCCTCCCCACCCACCACCCATGGACCGTGGTCTTGGGCACTGAGGGAAAAGTGTGCAGGCGTCGCAGTTGCGTGCCCGCATTCCCGCTGCCAGCTGCCTGGACCGATGCACCACTTTATGGACCACACGACTTGCGGCCTAAGCGCCACATATGGACCACACGTTTGTGGCATGACCCCTCTGCTGGGACCGGCCATTGTGGCCAAAAGACTTCGCTTGCAGACCTCGGTGAGGTGGCACTAAGCCATGCAGGTGGACCACCATAGTTGGCCCCTGCTGGCCATAATTTAAAAAAAAACGGACACGTTTTGTGCTTTTTGTTTTATTAGCCATCAAATAGGCCGCAAGAACAGCAAGAAAGAGCAACATCAAGACAATCGGCCCAGCAGAGTGGAGAAGACATCGGACACCATTTGATTGACATTTAAATGTATGACTGTGCACTGGATGGTGCTTTGATGGTGCTTGTTATTGGTGCTTTGGTGCTTTTTGGTGTTTTTGGTGCTTGCATGCTCGGGGATGCATTGCAATATCAATTCTGCATCCCCGGGCATGTGAGGGTGGTGTATCGGTGCAGTGCATGCTTTTCCTCCCTCCCGCAGGATTCCTTTTGCTTCCCAAGAAAGACAGGTCCTGGGTTGCAGTGTAAATACAAAATAGTGTCTTGTAAATAATGCTCCCCACCGTAAATGTGTAGTTTGAAAATAATTCCGCAATTCGGTTATTCTGTGGGTGTGAATCTGTTAGGGAGGATGCAACATAGCAGGGGGACATACTTAATTGTTTTTAAAACTGTCACACTCAGGGTAAGGTTAATAGTAGAGGGTAACTACATCTGAGTGTCACATTAAGTTAAAGTTTTGTCGGCCCGTGTCGTGCCTGGAGGAATGAGGGTGCTGTGTTGGTGTTTTGAGAACCCTGCACCTAGTAAATAGTTGTAAATATACCCTTTGTAAATAATTCTCTGTGTAAATACCTCCATTTCATTGTTAAGGTCAAAGGTCGTCCCCTAGTTAGTCCATGAACAACACGTAGCGAACCATAGGCCCTCTTCGTAGTTATTTCATTATTATATGTTTCAGGTAAGGCTGTGTTTCCAATAGTTGAATCTGCATTGCATTAATCAAATAAAATAGGTCCCCTTCGTTCCCTTCAAAAGTGGTGCGAGTGGTTTGCTATCCCCACAAGACGCCATTGCCATGTGTTCCATCTCGGAGAAGAAGGGGGAGGAGCCGCCGGATCACGGGTGTGGCATGTCGACTCGTCATGGGAGATGGAGTCAGAAAGCCCTTACCTGCCAACCAGCACCGCGGTGAGCCAACCAGTAGGCGTGTTCTCAGAGCTGGTGGCTTGATACGGCCGACAGCAATAAAAGCAACTGCAAGGGACTGCTTCGGAGAGACGCGTGAGGAGGTTCAAGAGAGAGGACCGAGGAGGAAGAACCGAGAGAGGAGCACCGAGCAGCTTGTTGAGCACGAGTATCGTTGGGGTGCAAGAGTCGGTGCGCTCGGGTCGCCAAGACAGCGGCAACATAAACCGCGCTGCCTGCCGGGTTTTCACCGCTGAAACCATATACGTGGGGCCGCCGCCAGCTGCTCGTTTTCCAGCCCAGAGCGTGGATTCGAAGCGGACCTCCTCGCTGTGTTTTTCCTCCGAACCTTCTTGCAGCCATTCCTGCCTGCAATTCCTTTTGTCGTGTAAGTCTGTTGTCTGTCCTTTTTGTTGTCTGGGTTTCAATAATTAAGACTGCTTAAGGCTGCCCTGTGTATCTTCTTCTTCTTCTTCACTGTATAAATGCCCTTCTTTCGTTTTCCTCTTATAGATAGTAATAAACACATGTTCCTTCTTACCTTTGGTTTCTTTCTCATTCGATCGTTTTCATCCCTTCTTTCATTTGAATATACGTGGCACGATTTGGTCAACCACTTTATAATCAGGTTTAGTCTGCTGATAATGGCTCGAACCGCGGATTGCTAAACCGCTCGGCAAATACCATCTTGTCCGTGGTTCGAGCGGTACTTGTCTCCCTGTTTTGCGGAGGGATTGATAAAGGTATTCGGGATAACACCTGGACCAATAACCCTGATCAATCCCACCCCGCAAAAGAGCGTTACAAGTACCAGGAACGGTCGGACGGCCAGCTTAACAGGACAAGGGGATTAACCCCCCTTGTTAACGGGAGTGACGACCCCCGGATCCGTAACAATATTTATGTATATATATATATATATATATATATATATATATATATATATATATATATATATATATATATATATATATTGTTACGGATCTCAGAGGCGGCACTCCCCTTGGCCTGTTAAGCTGGCCGTCTCTGGTCCTGGTACTTATAACGCTCTTTTGCCGGGTGAAATTGGTCAGGGTTATTGGTCAAGGTGTTCTCCCGAATACCTTTACCAATCCCTCCACAAAACAGGGAGACAAGTACTGCTCGAACCATGGACAAGATGGTATTTGCCGAGCGGTTTAGCAATCCGCGATTCGAGCCGTTAACAAAGGACTAAACCCAACTATTGCGTTTGGCCGAATCGTGCCACAGGTACTCAATCGAAAGAAGGGACTAAAGCGATCGGGGGAAAGAAGAAAGCAAAGTCAGGAATACTAGACATTTATTAATTATGTACAAAACCAAAGAACCAAAGAAGAAACGAAAGTAATAGACAGAAGAAGAAGAAGAAGAAGACACAGGGCAGCCTTAAGCAGTCTTCTATTATTCCCCAGGACAACAAACAGGACAGACAAACAGACTTACACGACAGGGAATGGCAGGCAGGAATGACTGGAAGAAGGGATGAGAAGGCCCAGGCAGACGGTAGGCGTCGAGGTCCAGCTCCAGGAGTCGACTCGCGTTGTGGCGGGAAAACCCTGGCAGGCAGCGAGCACGTATCATTCACCGCGAGCGGACGTTGCATATGGCGATAGGATTGGGATGCTCCGTCTTCTCACGCGTCTCTCTCTCCAACTCTCTTGAACCCTCTCACTCAACTGGTACATTCTCACCCGACTCGTACCTTCTCACGCGTCTCTCTCTGCCTTCTTCTCTCAAAAGGCTTCGCGCTCGTGCTTATATTACCCATGTTGGAATCAATCCGCGCTTCATAGAGCCACGCCCGTGATCGCCTTTCGTCAGCCCTGGTTGGCTGGTGGGGGCTCACTGGCCACGCCTCGGGTGGTGCATCGGCGTGCCACGCCCGTGATCTGGCGGCTCCGCCCCCTTCTTCCTCGGCTTGACCGCATGGCTAATGGCGGCTTGGGGCAATCAAACGAACCAAGACAAGGGGCAGCGAACGCTGTTGGCAAGCGAGGTACCACAATTTGAAGAGGGAGATCAAAATGGACGGAATGGGGCCTATCTTATTTGAATAATGCAACGCAGATTCAACTACTGGGAACAGATCCTTAACTGAAATACATAATAATGAAATAACTACGGAGAGGTCCTATGGTTCGCTATGCGTTGCACATGGACTAACTAGGGTGCGATCTTTAACAAACCAATTGATGGGAATATTTACAGGGGAACATTTTTAAGGGAAACATTTATAAAATTTACGAGTGAAGGTTCTAAAAACCATAACAATATATATATATATTATATATATATATATATATATATATATATATATATATTATATATATATATGTATATATATGTATATATATATATATATATATATATATATATATATATATATATATATATGTTATATATGTTATATATATATATATATATATATATATATATATATATATATAATATATATATATATATATATATATATATATATATATATATATATATATATATATATATATATATATATATATATATTGTTGCGGATTCTCCTGGTCGGCCTTTCCCCTTACCAAGGGGGGAATAGTCCCCTTGTCTTTTACTAGCCGACGTGATCCGGGGCTATGACGTTCCTTCCAGACGGCGTTGAGTAGGGTGGTAGGCCGAATTCCTATTACCTAAGTACCAACACCACCCAGGAAGCAAGGAAATAAACCCTGCCCGAATCACGGTTATAAGTGGAAACGCCGAGCGATAGCGAACCGTGATCTGAGCCGTTAACAAGAACTAAACCCGATCTGAGCGGTTCCGAATCGTGCCACGCTTACCCAATGGAGGAAAACACTGATATGGTCGAATTAGGAAGAAACAAGGAATAACAATTGGTTTATTTACAATTTGTACAGGAAGGAGAAGAAGAACACACAGTGCAGCTTAATTCAGTCTTAACTTATCCCAGGACACGGGCCCGTTTCACACTCAGACACACTCACACATGGATGTAGATGGTCGTGTTGATGGTCCAGGGATGACGGCGTCCAGGCTGTTCACTCCGGTCCCCGACTCGTACTGCGAAGCAGATGGTCAGGGCGGCAGAAGCTCCCCGCGGGTCGTTGACGTGGAGCGGACAATTATGGGGTTAAATGCGGGGCGAAATGTAGGCTGGCTGGGCGATTACTATGCTGTTCAGCCACGTACATAATAAATGAACCGGGCTTTTTATGCGCTCCCAATACAGTTCCCTGCAAAGCGCATCTCCCGCAGGAGTCCTCTCACAGAGCGCGATCCCTTGCAGTTCTTTCACAAAGCCCCTCACTCATCAGTCCTTTTTACCAAGCGCGAATCCTTCCGTCCTCATACAATCAGACATCTCCGCGCAGTCCTCATTAAGCCAACCTTCCAACGAGTCCTCTTTACAATGCGTTTTCCTAACGAGTCCTCTCTAAGGGCTTTGTGCATGCGCTTATATAGCCTTTACAGCGAACCTTCCAGCACTTGCTAGATGTGCCCTTTCCATGCCCTCTCAGCCATGCCCAGTGAGCCCTGGTTGGTTGTTGGCTCTTACCGTCTCCCGCTGCCACTCCCCGACCTCAATGCCGGCTCCACCCTCTCTCAGCCCTACCTCGTGGCATTTGACTGGTTTGAGCGAGCAACTGGCAGCTATCACTGCCGGCCCAACATGTAACAAACGAGGTGGATTAGCCTAATCAGGGCACGGGATGGATGCTGCCCAACGAGGTCGATTTGGAGGGTGGCCGCAAAATGAACGGGACCGAAGCTTATTATTTCGTTACACAACGCAGATGTCACAAGTCGAAATGGCCTTATCCTCACACATACTATGACATAACTAATGTTCTAAGGTGGCCTACGTGTTGCTTATGGACTAACTATGGGGGCAAACCTTTAACCTTTAATGACGTTATATGTACACTTTCAAAAACCGCAACAATATATATATATATATATATTTATATATACAGACTTGGCATTTAATCTGGAATTTTTTTTTCTTCTTGACTTGGGTTACCTTTCTGACCTCAGTATATCAATCTGGTGAGTTTCTTTTACACTTTGGTGATTTATTTGTTAAAAGAACCATGTCACTGATTGTCTGTCGCAGCATGAAGTCAACAACAGGATTATATCACAGGTGGCGCGGCAAAATGTACGGACAGGTGCATTTGATGATTGGCTTCACATTCGGGTATACAAGGGTTGTTGCGTTCTGTATTAGTGGAAACCAACTGCTGCACGTCTCCGTAAGTTATTGCCGCTTCCTCTGGAGATGGTCCGTCAACTCGACAATGCTGTTTGTCATGGAGTGGTGGCTTTACGAAATTACGGCATGAAACAGCGTGCTATTGCTCGGCAGTATGGCATCACTCAAGGTCAGGTGTCAAAGATCCTGAAACGAAATGCTCAGAGGGGTGTCCCTACTCCAATACCGAGGCCAGGACGTCCCCGCAGAACCACAAGGAGGGATGATCACCAGCTGCACCGGTTAGTCCGCAATGGCCGTACCAAGTCAGCTAATCGGCTTAGGGCTGAGTGGCAGCAACTGACAAATGTGCCTGTATCCAGAAGGCTAGTCAACCAACGACTGGTTCAAGCAGGCTATCGTGCCAGGCATCCCCTGAGAAAGCCACGCCTGACCAGACAACACCGCCAGCGCCGATTGCAGTGGGCCAGAGAGCACCGTCAATGGCAGCCAGGACACTGGAATCACATGATCTTCAGTGACAAGTCTAGATTTCTGGTCTGTCGTCAAGATGGCCGAGTCCGAGTGCACAGACAAGTGCATGAAGCCTACAACAAAGATTGTATAGTGCCAAGAGTCCAAGCTGGAGGTGGTGGGGTGACCGTTTGGGCTGCTTTTCATGCAGGGGGCAAAACTGACCTGGTTGTTCTGAATGGAAACCTGAACCAGTTGAAGTACAGGGCCATTCTGGAAGAAACATTGCTTCCATTTGCTCATTCAGCCTTTCGAGGAAACCTTGTCTTCCAAGATGACAATGCACGGCCTCATCGTGCTCGCATGATCCAACACTTTCTTGCTGACCATGGTGTAGAGCATATGGAGTGGCCTGCCATGTCCCCGGATATGAATCCGATAGAGAACTTGTGGGCAGAATTAACGCGTCAAATCGACCACTTGGACCAGCAGCCGACCTCTGTGCGTGAATTGCAGCAGGCTATTGTCACTGCATGGCAAGCGATTCCTGTCCAAATCTTGGCAAATCTCGTGAACAGCATGCCTCAACGTGTACGTGCTCTCCTGAATGCCGTTGGGGTTACACGAAGTACTGAACTGTAATTTTACTGTCCGTAATCCCAGTCGTAATTTAACTTTTGTTTTTGTTAAAAAAATTTTGGTCTAATGTGCAAAATAAAGAGATACTTCTGGAAAACGTGCAGAAGTTTAACACAGTACTGTCCATGAATTGAGTTCGATATCAGTTGACATCACTTTCAAGGATCAATTTATTTGTTTCGAAATGTCAAATGTGGTTTTTGTTTCTTTTAAAGGTCACATCAACAAAATCTAGAATAATTTCAACATAATTCCAATGAACTTTTGGTTCTACGACATCTTGAAAAGTAAGTTCACCCCCACAAAAAAAATATTCCATATTAAATGCCAAGTCTGTATATACGTACATACAGTCACATGAAAAAGTAAGTACACCCGATGTAAAGTTTTGACTTTTTCAACATATTTCAACATAGTTATTTGATCGTCATTTCAATAATATTGAAATATAAAGGTGACATAATATAACAAATATCATGAAACATTTACATTTTGAAGTCCATTGTATAATTTAAATAAACATAAATGCAAATTTCGCATGTGGAAAAAATAAGTGCACCCCCACATTTATCATTACTTCAAATACCTAAAATTAGAATCAGGTGCACCAGCTCAGGTGCAAATGATTAGAACATCGTTGGAGAGGATCTTGGAGCGGTTCCGAAGGGATGAGAACTGTCTTATTTAAACCTCAGACATTTAGTTTGGTTTGCTCTTTGTTGTTGAAGTGTGCGGCGTCACCATGCCTAGATCAAAAGAGCTCTCTGAGGCCTTCAGAAAGAAGGTTATAGATGCCTACGAGTCTGGGAAGGGATTTAAAAAGATCTCCAAACAAGAAAACAAGTACAGATACATTCAAAGTACACCGCCCCCATGCCAAATAATTAAATATCCGACAGCCCGGCATTGCCGGGGCGCCTCCGGCACCCGGCAATACCACAGTGGAGCTCATAGAGGCTGCATTGGGAGGGAGAGGTGTACACTAATTGATTGATTAATTGTATAATTAAAATCAATAAAAGATTATCCCAAAATATTTTCTTAATCAATTGGCTAATAGCATAACGAAACCACGAGTGCTTCATCCGAAGATGTATCTTTTAGAAATTTAATTAAATAAGTCATTAATAAAAAATTAAATTATTAATTGATTAATCAATAAATAATTAATCGATTAATCAATAAATAATTAATCGATTAAATGATTAATCAATAAATCAAAAATATCCTTGATAAACCACCACAATTTCATCCGAATCTGTAACTTAAAAAATTAATTAATTAGGTCATTCATCGAATAAGTAAATAATTAATCGATTAAATGCATGATTAATCAATAAATCAAAAATATCCTTGATAGCCACATCACTTGGTCACTGTCATGTCCAAATATTAGCTTCCCAGCTAAAAAGGTGCCTGAGATATTGGCCAAATGAGAAAGAAAATAAAAAAATGATTAATAATGAAAATAAATAAATAATAATCATAAAAAAATTAATTTATTAATCAATTCGGTCACAGAACACATAAACCACCACCATTTCATCAGAATCTGTAACTTAAAATAAAAAAAAATTAGTCATTAATCGAATAATTAAATAATTAATCGATTAATTGATTAATTGATTAATTAATAAATCAAAAATAGCCTTTGCAGCTAAATCACCTGGTCATTGGGATGTCCAAATATCAGCTTCCTAACTCAAAAGGTGCCTTAGTTCATGGTCAGAAGAGAAAGGAAATTTGATTAATTAAATAAGTACTTAATTCATCGCTAATAATTAAATAACTCCTCAATTAATTGATTAATCAAAAAACAAAAAATAATGTTTTTGACAAAGGACTTGCTCATTATTGTGCCGAAATTTCAGCTTCCTAGCTCAAAGGATGGCTGAGATATCGCCCGGACAAACAAACAAACAAGAAAACAAGAAAGCAAGAAAACAAGAAAGCAAGAAAACAACCAGTGTGAAAACTGACTACTCCCTTTCAGCGTGCATCACTGTCGTCAATGACGATTTGCAATGCCTGGATATGGCATAGGAAAGGTGCGGTGTACAACAAGAAAGCAAGAAAACAACCAGAGTGAAAACTGAGTACTCCCTTTCAGCGTGCGTCACTGCCGAGACCCCTTCGGTGCCCAGCAATGACGTTTTGCAATGCTTGGAGAAGGCATAGGAAAGGAGTGGTGTACAACAATTTGAAATCAATCATTCGATTGTCCGGAAGATCATCTACAAATGGAGAAGATTCCAAACAACTGCCAACTTGTTCATGCCAGGCCGCCCCAGCAAGTGCAGCCTGAGAGCAGACCGCAATATGCTGAAAGAAGTCTCTAAGAACCCCAGAATGTCATCACGGGACCCACAGGTAGCTGTTGCCACTGTTGACGTCAAAGTGCACGAGTCTACCATAAGAAAGAGGCTGCACAAATTTGATCTACATGGGAGGTGTGCCAGGAGGAAACCTTTGCTGTCCAGAAATTGCATCAGGGCAAGAATAAAGTTTGCCCATGAATACCTAGGCAAAGACCAGCACTTCTGGAACAATGTGCTCTGGACAGGTGAGTGAAAGGTAGAGCTATTTGACCACAATACCAGAAGACATGTTTGGCGAAAACCAAAGACAGCATTTGACCACAAGAGGCTGATACCAACTGTAAAGCATGGTGGTGGAAATATTATGGTTGGGGCAGCTTTGCTGCATCAGGGCCTGGGCAGCTCACCATCATAGAATCCACTATGAATTCTTCATTGTACCAGAGGGTGCTTGAGGATAATGTGAGAACATTTGTCGGAAAGTTGAAGCTCAATCGAAGGTTGACCTTGCAACATGACAATGACCCAAAACATACCAGTAAATTCACCAAGGAATGGCTGAAAATAAAGAAATAGAGAGTTCTGGAGTGGCCAAGTCAAAGCCCAGATCTAAATCCCATCAAGCTGTTGTGGGGCGATTTGAAACAAGCTATGCATGCAAGAAACCCCTCAAACATCGCACAGCTGAAAGAATTCTGCATGCAGGAGTGAGCAAAAATTTCTCCCAGTCGATGTCAGAGACTGGTAGACAGTTATAAGAAACGCCTACTTGAGGTTGTTTCTGCCAAAGGGGGCAATACCACCTATTAGAGCCAAGGGTGTATTTACTTTTTCCACATGCGAAATTTGCATTTATGTTTATTTAAATTATACAATGGACTAGAAAATGTAAATGTTTCATGATATTTGTTATATTATATCACCTTTATCTATCAATATTGTTGAAATGAAGATCAAATAGCTGTATGTTGAAATATGTTGAAAAAGTCAAAACTTTACATGGGGTGTACTTACTTTTTCACGTGACTGTATATATACATACATATACATACAACATTCGTTCAAAACACACCTGGTCACAAGTGTGCCGCACTGACCGGGGCCTCAGTCGAGGTCCTCAGCATCATCCCATTTCGGCCCTTCAACCTCGATACGGTCAGCGAAGGTGAGCCAGCAGGGGCACATCCACATCCACATGCAGCAACGACACCTGGATGCGTACATACCCCCACCCCCAGCCAGTACGAATGCAGACTACAACAACAACAACATCTCCGCATCCAGAATCCACAGCACCAAACAAATACGGTGGAACACTCAAACACCCACCTTTATACCCTTCACCACTCACCAACAAAACACACCAGATCATTCATACACACACATACACACCCATACACACCCATACACACACATACACACACACACACAACACCAACCAACCAACCACCTACCCTTACAACATACACCACTCTACATACAAAAACACACACACCCTCACCCACTCACTCATATACACAAAATAAGAAATAATAATAGTAACCAATTTTTTTTTTTTTTTTACATATACAGACTTTTTATTACATATACATATACAGACATATACATATATTTAATATGAAATATTTTTTTGTGGGGGTGAACTTACTTTTCAAGATGTCGTAGAACCAAAAGTTCATTGGAATTATGTTGAAATTATTCTAGATTTTGTTAATGTGACCTTTAAAAGAAACAAAAACCACATTTGACATTTCGAAACAAATAAATTGATCCTTGAAAGTGATGTAAACTGATATCGAACTCAATTCATGGACAGTACTGTGTTAAACTTCTGTACGTTTTCCAGAAGTATCTCTTTATTTTGCACATTAGCCAAAAAATTTTTTTTTTAAACCAAAGTTAAATTACGACTGGGATTACGGACAGTAAAATTACAGTTCAGTACTTTGTGTAACCCCCACGAGCATTCAGGAGAGCACGTACACGTTGAGGCATGCTGTTCACAAAATTTGCCAAAGTTTGGACAGGAATCGCTTGCCATGCAGTGACAATAGCCTGCTGCAATTCACGCGCAGAGGTCGGCTGCTGGTCCAAGTGGTCGATTTGACGCGTTAATTCTGCCCACAAGTTCTCTATCGGATTCATATCCGGGGACATGGCAGGCCACTCCATATGCTCTACACCACGGTCAGCAAGAAAGTGTTGGATCATGCGAGCACGATGAGGCCATGCATTGTCATCTTGGAAGACAAAGTTTCCTCAAAAGGCTGCACTAGCAAATGGAAGCAATGTTTCTTCCAGAAAGGCCCTGTACTTGAACTGGTTCAGGTTTCCATTCAGAACAACCAGGTCAGTTTTGCCCCCTGCATGAAAAGCAGCCCAAACGGTCACCCCACCACCTCCAGCTTAGACTCTTGGCACTATACAATCTTTGTTGTAGGCTTCATGCACTTGTCTGCGCACTCAGACGCGGCCATCTTGACGATAGACCAGAAATCTCGACTCGTCACTGAAGATCACTTGATTCCAGTGTCCTGGCTGCCATTGACGGTGGTCTCTGGCCCACTGCAATCGGCGCTGGCGGTGTTGTCTGGTCAGGCGTGGCTTTCTCAGAGGACGCCTGGCACGATAGCCTGCTTGAACCAGTCGTTGGTTGACTAGCCTTCTGGATACAGGCACATTTGTCAGTTGCTGCCACTCAGCCCTAAGCCGATTAGCTGACTTGGTACGGCCATTGCGGATTAACCGGTGCAGCTGGCGATCATCCCTCATTGTGGTTCTGCGGGGACGTCCTGGCCTCGGTATTGGAGTAGGGACACCCCTCTGAGCATTTCGTTTCAGGATTTTTGACACCTGACCTTGAGTGATGCCATACTGCCGAGCAATAGCACGCTGTTTCATGCCGTAATTTCGTAAAGCCACCACTCCATGACAAACAGCATTGTCGAGTTGACAGACCATCTCCAGAGGAAGCGGCAATAACTTTTGGAGACGTGCAGCAGTTGTTTTCCACTAATACAGAATGCAACAACCCTTGTATACCCGACTGTGAAGCCAACCATCAAAAGCACCTGTCCGTACATTTTGCCACGCCACCTGTGATATAATCCTGTTGTTCACTTCTTGCTGCGACAGACAATGAGTGACATGGTTCTTTTAACAAATAAATCACCAAAGTGTAAAAGAAACTCACCAGATTGATATACTGAGTTAAGAAAGTAAACCCAAGTCAAGAAAAAAAAAAATTCCATATTAAATGCCAAGTCTGTACATATATATATATGTCATATATATAATTTTACATATATATATTTATATATATTGTTACGGGTCGCGGACAAGATGTTACTTTGGGCCGAGCGGATGGTCAACCGCGACCGTTACAGGATCCCCGATTAGCCCGACTCCCCCAACGTTGACCAATCGCGCCACAGGTATTCAATCGGGAAACCTCTAAAGCGACCGAATGTAAAGAGGAAGAGAGAAGAAAACAGAGTGCGGAGGAATAACAGGATTTATTATACACACAAGCAAAAAGAAAGCAGTCACGTTTATTTACAACACATAAGATGCAGGTGACACAGTGCAATCTTTAGCTTATACAGACTTAATTACCTACCCAGGACAGAACAAACGAAGACGACTCACACGGGCAATGATGACAGGATTTGGCTGGAAGGAGAGGAAAGTCCACTGGGTCCGGCAGCACGATCCGCACGTTGGGCAGCCGCCGTTCCTTCGCGGCCCTGCTCCGAACTGCCGTCCAGGTCCCTAAGCGGTTGGCGAGCGTTGTTGCTGCTGCTGCTGTAGACGCTGCCGCTCGCGAGCAAGGTGACGAATAGCAGGCTTGGTGCTTCCTTGAATAATCTCTGCTTGTTGGACCTCACAACTCAGCTCTTTCTTGGACCCTCTCTCTTCTCAGCTCATCTGCCTTGGACCTCCTCTCGTCTCAACGGCTTGGACTCCCTCTCGTCTCAACGGCTTGGACTCCCTCTCGTCTGCCTGTAAAAGCTCATCTGCCTTGGGAAACGCCCTGCCGTGGGTTATATAGGCCCCGCCCC
Organism: Myxine glutinosa; assembly: GCF_964187855.1. Classification (NCBI taxonomy): domain Eukaryota; kingdom Metazoa; phylum Chordata; class Myxini; order Myxiniformes; family Myxinidae; genus Myxine; species Myxine glutinosa. The sequence continues at coordinate 164,348,905 of NC_136263.1, forward strand.
TCAACCTTTGCGAACCTCCCCGATAGCTCTTCCTCCGCCCTCCCTAGCCAAACCCCTGGCTCATGGTTGGTCGAGTGGGGCTGGCTCACTCCTCCCCTCTATGACGAGGTGGAGACACGCCTTTCTTCTCCGACCCTGCCTCGTGGTCAATGGCGGTTATTGGAGGGGAGGTAATTGCCAATCGACAAAAAGGGGGAATGGAGGTTTTGGGAATGGGAATGAAGGGAATCTATCTCTTTCACTGGTGCAATGGAGTATTTCAATTAATGGGAGACACAGCCTTACCCTAAAACACAGAATAAGATATAACTATCGAACAGGGGTATTCTATTATTGGCTGACGTGTATGCTTGTGGACTAATTATGGGACGCCCTTTGACCTTTACACAGCTCCGGAGGCAGGAGGCGCAGAATGAACACTAATAATAATACACACAATAAAAAAAATACAGTCCTCATATCTGCAACACTGCACCCTCCTCCTCTTAGGCACGACCCGGGCCTACAACTTTTATTTAGTGTGACACGTAGGTGTAGTTCCCTCTACTTTTAACCTGACCCTGAGTGCGACAGTTTTAAAACATAAATAAATGTGTCCCGCTGCTCCATTGCACCCTGCCTAACAGACTTACGCCCACAGTTAACCGAATTGCGGAATGGTCTTCAAACTACACACTGACGGTGGGGAGCATTATTTACACTGACTCTGCTTTTATTTACAAAACTAACCCAGGACCTGTAATTGTTCTTTCTGGGGGGGGGGGGGGGGGGAGACAGTCTGCTCTGCATCAATGCACCATGAAAGCACCCAAAAACGCACCAATACAAGCACCCTCAAGCACCAATCGGTGCAGTCACCATAGTTCATCAGTGTTCAATGCATGTTCAATAATAAAAATAAATCAACAACCCCTAACCCTGCAGGTGGTCTCTTGCTCTTCGGCTCCCTCTGCTGGTTATTATTATTGTCTTCCAGTTGTTGTCTTTCTTTCATTTTCTTACTGGCGGCCTATTTGTATTAAAACTTGCACCCAATGTGTCCTTTTTATTTTATTTTATTTATGGCCCACAGGGCCGACTACGTGTGGTTCACCTGTGGGGCATCGGTGCCCTGTGGCCAAGGTCCGCCAGCAAGATTTCGGGCCCTCATGGCCAGTTCCAGCAGAGGGGCCATGCCCCAACCCATGGGGGCCATACGTGGTGCTCGGCCACAGGCATGTGGTCCATCATGTGGTGCATCGATGCAGACAGCTGGTTCTGGGAATTCCGGGCGCACAATGGAGGACTCACGCACGCTCCCCTTGGCGCCCAATGGCGCACAGGTCATGTGGGAGACAAAAGAGACAAATGATCGAGGGGTAAGGTCACAAGGGTACACATCAATAAGGCAATGCAAGGCGAAATGCGTACGGAGGGCGAAGTGAGAAAGCTCGTCCCTACCGTACGTCATCCCCCTGTCACCTACACTACCCTTGCCCTTACCCCATATGTACAAAAATCTACAACTTTACAAATTCGTCACTACTGTCACGTCTTCCCCTTATTTCCCTATTCCAAATTCGTCTCCACAATCCCTCTACTTCAAAATTTGCCATCACCCAATTCGTCATCAATCCTCATAAGGAGGAAGAGATGGAACACAAAGCACAATGTCACACCCACGTCATGATGCGTCTCACATTCCAAACATTTGCACATAAAAATAATTAAACATGGCATGGTGTGGAGTACCTGTCACCTCAGGTGAGTGGATGTAGATGGTGCGAGGAGACTTCAATCCTAACTATCCTCTAAATGACATTAACACACTTTACACTACCCGGGGTCTTTCCCTGCCAATCTATTGGCCAACTTACACTATGGGTTCTAAAACCCAATTCCCATTGACCAACTGTGGTGCTTCTCAATTTGGGGTCTCACTCCCACGATTCATCTCCCGGTGCCCTTGCACAATTTCTGGGCTGTGACGTGTAGCTCTCCCAGCAGGTCTACCCACCTGCACACCTCCACCACTGTAGTTGCCACCCGAGCTTACCTGCTCCTTACCTAACCTATCTAACTGGGGAAGGCCCCTCCTGGCTCTGTCACCCCTTGGTGCCCTCTGGCACTGGGCTACCCGGGTCCGTCCTCCGGATCCTCAGGCCCCATCCACAACTACCGGCTCCCAGAGCCCACCTGCAGCCTCACCTGGCCGACATCCTCACAGTGGTGGAGTGCCCAAACCAACTACACACACTAACAGGCTACACGCCCAGCCATTTCCACAACACTAATGCACCCATCCAATCACCATTCTTCCACCCGCACCACAGATGCCAATATCCAACCACAATTTACCTGTACCCTCTACCTAACACTTACACTACCCGCCCCGGGTATTCGTGATGGGGGTCCACTCTTCCCCCATTCACACCTTCGCACCATCCACTCCACTCCATTGTTTCCACCATTCTCACTCCACGACCATCCATTCCAATACTCCAGATATTCCACACTACCATTTATTCCATACACCTGTTCTCCATTCACCTGTTGTTGCACACCTGTGCAATCACACCTGGTGCCACCTGCACCCTCCTTCTCTTCCTGGACCATTTGGTCAGCACAATACCCATTACTATCACTCACTCATACACTGCTCCATACATCTGTTCAGTTGCACACCTGTGCAATCACACCTGTTCACCATACACACGGCATCATCTAATCTACCTGTTGCCCTGCTAACTTAGTGCTCCCCGTCTTCCCTTTAAACTAAGCACATACCACGTCATTATCATCCACACTACCCTCTCTGCGTCCCCACTACAGGTGTCATTGTCACTACCTAATCTTAACGTCACCTAATGTCATCTTCTAGGTCCCTACACATTATCCAAACCCTCCCTCGGCGAGCTTACACAGCCATAAACCCCATAAGCTAGTGCTCTTTTGCCCCCATCTGTGAGGGATGACAGAGTTGCCATCCCACCATATCGGGGAGGTCCTACTATCAATTTGGCACACCAAATTTCAGCCAATCAAAAATTTTGCCAATCATCTGCCAATCACCGTACCAATCATCAAATTTTGCCTTTTTCTAATTTTGGGTCCAAAACACTAACCTCATCACTCGTCTACTTATTAGATCCTCTCGGTGCGCCAATTCCCTTATAAAGCTCGGCTTCGTACAGCCGAGCAATGAATGCGGGTTGTTTTGTGCCAGCGGCTGGATACGTCCCGCATTCGGGGCAGGGACGGGGGCTTACCCGGGCCGAGATCCCACGTACCACCTCGGCGTGGAGCCATCCAATGTCCCGATCTCGACCTGCCGGCACGTCTCAACAAAAAGTGGTCGCCATGACGACCCTTCCTATCGAGCTGCCCGCTCTGCCTAGTTGAGCACGGACGTGGCCGTTCCAAGCGAGGCCCAGCGTGGATCGCATACGGCGGTCCTTTCGAACCCGCCGTGGCTCGGATCCCCGCTGGTTCTCGCGGCACGCGAAGCCCGGCACGCACCGAGGGCCCGATTCGGCTAAAAGTCGCTCTAACCGCTAACCCGGTTGCCGTCGATGCCTCACCTGCATGCTTACACGCATACGCTACCCCTTTCTTGCCCATACCTCCAGCTGTTCCCATGCTCCTCGTACCTTTCCTTACACACCTCGGTACACTCATTCCGCTCACAGACTTGGTCAAACACCTGACCACCGAACACCTTGGCACACATTCGTCGCTCGCACACCTCACCAACACACCTCTTCGCGCCCCCTCCTCGGTCACCTCCTCTGTGACAATCACAGGTGTGCTCTCACTCGCACACCCAACCACGTGCCTCACGACCAACTCAAGTGTGCATTCCCACACACGCTCTACCATTCCAGGTGTGCATCCTTCCATTCCAGGTGTACATCCTCGCTCATTTGTCACAACCAACTCACGCTCCATGTCACTCTCACTACTCTCACCTCCACTCTCGGTCGCGCACTCACCCTTACTCTCGACAGCGCACTCTTTCCTCATGCACCAGTCCATTACACACCTTTCTCGCGCACACTCTTGCGCACACTCTCCCGTTACACCCTCTGTAACACTCACCACACCGCGCTTCCATGTACCCCCTCGCACACGCGCTACGACCGACTCACTCTCGACAGCACACTCACTGGTCGGCGCGCACTTTTTCCTCACACACCCCATGGTCGGACATTCTCACACATGTTATATATATAATTTTACATATATATATTTATATATATTGTTACGGGTCGCGGACAAGATGTTACTTTGGGCCGAGCGGATGGTCAACCGCGACCGTTACAGGATCCCCGATTAGCCCGACTCCCCCAACGTTGACCAATCGCGCCACAGGTATTCAATCGGGAAACCTCTAAAGTGACCGAATGTAAAGAGGAAGAGAGAAGAAAACAGAGTACGGAGGAATAACAGGATTTATTATACACACAAGCAAAAAGAAAGCAGTCACGTTTATTTACAACACATAAGACGCAGGTGACACAGTGCAATCTTTAGCTTATACAGACTTAATTACCTACCCAGGACAGAACAAACGAAGACGACTCACACGGGGAATGATGACAGGAATTGGCTGGAAGGAGAGGAAAGTCCACTGGGTCCGGCAGCACGATCCGCACGTTGGGCAGCCGCCGTTCCTTCGCGGCCCTGCTCCGAACTGCCGTCCAGGTCCCTAAGCGGTTGGCGAGCGTTGTTGCTGCTGCTGCTGCTGCTGTCGACGCTGCCGCTCGCGAGCAAGGTGACGAATAGCAGGCTTGGTGCTTCCTTGAATGATCTCTGCTTGTTGGACCTCACAACTCAGCTCTTTCTTGGACCCTCTCTCTCCTCAGCTCATCTGCCTTGGACCTCCTCTCGTCTCAACGGCTTGGACTCCCTCTCGTCTGCCTGTAAAAGCTCATCTGCCTTGGGAAACGCCCTGCCGTGGGTTATATAGGCCCCGCCCCTCAACCTTTGCGAACCTCCCCGATAGCTCTTCCTCCGCCCTCCCTAGCCAAACCCCTGGCTCATGGTTGGTCGAGTGGGGCTGGCTCACTCCTCCCCTCTATGACGAGGTGGAGACACGCCTTTCTTCTCCGACCCTGCCTCGTGGTCAATGGCGGTTATTGGAGGGGAGGTAATTGCCAATCGACGAAAAGGGGGAATGGAGGTTTTGGGAATGGGAATGAAGGGAATCTATCTCTTTCACTGGTGCAATGGAGTATTTCAATTAATGGGAGACACAGCCTTACCCTAAAACACAGAATAAGATATAACTATCGAACAGGGGTATTCTATTATTGGCTGACGTGTATGCTTGTGGACTAATTATGGGACGCCCTTTGACCTTTACACAGCTCCGGAGGCAGGAGGCGCAGAATGAACACTAATAATAATACACACAATAAAAAAAATACAGTCCTCATATCTGCAACAATATATATATATATATATATATATATATATATATATATATATATATATATATATATATATATATATATATATATGTATATATATATATATATATATATCCATTGAGCAAGATGAGTGTTTGCAAGTATAGGTGTTAGTTAGATTTAGTTGCAAAACTCAGGTGTGGCTCTGGTTTTAGGAGTTCCATTTACAAAATTATTCTCTCCCTCTATCTGACCACACACACGGTCCCACAAGCATCTCTTCATCTGCAACTTCTTCCATTCTAAACTTTCCATTGATGTTCCACCTCCCTCTCTTTCTTTTCCTTCTCTGTCTTATAATGACCCTTCATTACAAAATATGATGCTCTTTATTTTCATAATGATACCTGTCCATTTTGTCCTTTTCCTGCTTCATTTTAGCCAATAAATTCTCCATTTCCTGTTACGCTTCCACCTTTTCTCACCTTAAAAAAAACTAATTTTAACAATTTTCTCTCCTTAGCAAGTCGGATAATCACATAAATGTCTCACTTTTCAACGTTGTTTTAACAGATTCCCCAGAGTGTTTCCGCTGTCCCGTCTATTTTTGGTCAAATGAAGAGAAAAATGGCTGCATTCCCATGGCTGTAGATTACCTTGCATTCACCAGCCCTGCAGCCTTCATCATTCTGAGCTTTACTTTACTGGGTATTGTCATTATAATGATTGTCGGAATTATCCTGTTTCATCATAAACATCTCCCTCTGATGAAGGACACCGATGGAAGTGTCATCGTACTTTTCCTCCTAACCTTGATGATCTCCCTTTTGAGCTCTTTGATCTCCATTGGAGCTCCAGATGATGAGAAATGTCTGATACGCGACCCCCTGGTCTGCATGTGTCTCACATTCGCTATTTCGTGTGTTTTAAGCATGGCATGGAAGCTTAACAAGGATTCAGGTTATTAATTCGCTTTCTTTCATTCAACTTGTTCAATAAAGATTTTATAAAAACATTCACAGTTGGAACAATTTCGATATGAAATGATGCACACGTCTTTCTCGGTTAAAAAAAATAAAAAATAGTGTTTTGGTGAATTCATTTGATTGAGATTACATACTCCGACCACAACAGGGAAGGCAATTCTCACCTCATAGGCAATGTATCTACATGTAATTATGCAACCACAAATGTAACTACAACGGTAATACAGCAACAGCAGGTAATTAACAATAATTGAAAATATATTTTATGATTTTCCAATTCAAGAAAATGGATGATGCTCAAAACTTTTGAGAGCACGATTTATACTGTTTGTTGTGCAAATTGATCAGACAAGCATCTTCACTCAACAAAACCTCTTCCTCATGTTGTCTTCCACAGCAATCAGATTTCACTCCACTCTTTCACTTGCTTTCACAATTCTCTGACGCCCACTCACATTTACCTGTTTTAATGTTGTTTCTCCAACATGTTCTGCAGATGGCTCATTGTACAAGATTAAGATAATCATTGAGAAGTTTATGGTGATACTTTCCCTGATGCCGCAAATCATATATTGCCTTCTGTGGGCATTTGTTGGGCAGCCAAAGCTCATACGGAACACAGAGAGCAATCCAAATTTGGTAATTCTGGAGTGCGGAGGGACATCCACAGCATGGCCTGTCGGTTCACTTTCCTATCTCGTGTTTCTGTCCATTTCCTGCTACGCTTTGGCTTTCAAAGCACTGAAATTAGAAATTGCTCACAAGGAAGCAAAGTTTATTACTTACAGCATGACTGTTTGCCTCCTCGTGTGTCTGGCATTTGTTCCAGCTTACAATAGCACACAAGGCACATTCAATCTCATTACAAAAATATTTGCTGTCATTGTTACTTCTTTTGACCTTTTAGGTTGCATCACATTACCAAAGTGCTATATGGTCTTGGTTAAAAGTGATAAATAGAGAGATTATGGGACCTTTATTATGTTTGTTCATTCTAACCATATCTTTTTAAAAGTCAAACTGTTGTAGATTGAAAGAAATCCTTCTTCTTGTCAAGGCAAAAAGATTGATCATTTGTGTTTGTGCTCTCTGACAATTGAACCTGCAACTGTTAGATGCTGTAAGATTGGTTTGTCACCTAAAACAAATGAACATTGTCTTCACTATTTCGAAAATAAAGAATTTTCTTCCATTGTCAACCTGGCGTTGTAATACAGTGTTGTAATAAGTAATACCCTTCTGTTTTCAATATTGGCTGGTCTGTATCTTGAACCAATTTCAAAGAAAAAAATCCCAGATGTTTTTCAGTTGAAATTTCCTTATATTTTTAGCATTATGTCTTGTTTTGTGAAGTTTTTATCATCATTTATTCATCTCCGAACATGATCTCGATTATACCATTTCGCAGCCATTGTAATGAGATAAAACAAAAATGACCGCACTGTGGTCACAACCTGCGACAAAATCCGGTAGCAGGCCGATTGGGAAACGTGCATTTAAAGAACTCTAAAAAGATGAACAGCGTGATTGGAAAACACACATTTAATGTGTTATTAAAAATTACTCGACACCTCCCATCCAAGTCATCCTCTCCATGTCCAAAACAAAGTTTTGGAAAATAGTTTAAAATATCAACAAACTTGTTTCAAAACTTAGTGCAGAAAAATTGTGAAAAAATAGCGACAAACTTGTGCAAAAAAAATTAGTGCAGAAAAATAGTGAAAAAGTAGCGACATACTTGGTGCAAAAAAGGTAAGTGCAGAAAAACAGTGAAAAACATGCAATGACATCAGTGTAGAAAACTAAGCACATGAAAACTGAAAAAAAAAACCTGGGTGGGGATACGAGTTAGCAAATAATGTAAGTAATACTTTTTTTTTTTTTTTTTAAACTTCAGGCATGGACAGCCGGTTCGTGTATGACTTGGGTAGAAAACGGTAAATGGCAAACGATGAACCAATACATTCCACATTTATTGTGCCACCTTAAGTGGACCATCAGGCATTGGCAGCAGGTTTGTGAAGGACTTGGACAAAAAAATATATACCCATTCTAAATGTAAAATTTCTAAAATCCTAAATTTTCATCCAGTTAACTTTAAATTTGAATAGGATTTTCAGATCAGCTAACTGAATTCAACCACCAACTATTTGTGAGGTCAACATTGGCCAAAAGGTCAACATAGACCATATTTTTTAATTTGTAAATTTTCATCCGATTAACTTAAACTTTGAAGACGATTTGCATATCGCGTCATTGAATTCAACCACTAATTATTTTTGAGCTCAAAAGGATGCTCCACTGAGTGCCATTATACTTTGTTCTGTTTTGCCAAGTGTCGCTCCATGAGTGATTTTTCATTCTGTCTGTCTGTCTGTTTCTATGTCTATCTGTCTGTCTGCATGTAAGTCGCCTACAGGTCACAATTTTCAACCAATCTTCAGTAAACTTCACCAAATGGTAGAATTGGTAATGAGCAAGAAACCTATTGTTTTTGGGGCAAAATGTCAATCGGTCGACATAGGCCAAATTTCCAAATCATAGGCCAATCTTTGTCAAATTTCCAAAATGCTAAATTTCATCCAATTGACTTGAAATGTGAAGAGGATTTTCATATCTCGTCAGTTAATTCAATCACCAATTATATTTTAGGTCAACATAGGCCAAAAGGTCAACATAGGCCATATTTTTAAAATCCTCAATTTTCATCCGAATAACTTGATATTTGAAGAGGATTTGCACATCTGGTCATTAAATTCAACCAACTAGAACGCCACTCAGTAGAGCGCATACTCCTGCCGTGGGTCAAGTTGGAATAGTACGATTTCACAAACGTTTGAGGGAGTAGTTCAGTGACAAGACAACACAAGACAGACACTGCACAGATATATGATATATATAGAATATATAGAAGATAATGTTTAAAAAAACAAGGCAATTTCACTTACATTTTCGGATTCAGCATTCAATTCTATATAAGTGAGTGTTTTTTGAGGCATGTGTGACTTCAAATAAAATTGTAAGCCAGGAAAAACGTTCATTTCATTCCTTAGGGATACAACATGTAAAACTGGCCCAAACGTCAAAACAAAACTCGCTCATTTGATGTCGTACAAGCTAATGCGACCACTCATTCTTCTGGGAAGAATCCCATGCACATGCTGGTCACACTTATGTCACCTTAGTCTTTATAAGTCCATCAAATACTGACACCGCGATTGACATTCGCTGAGGTAAATGTTGATTTCTTTTCTGAGGTAAAAAAAACAACAACAAAAAAAACAGTTTTAAAGCATTATAAGTATCAAACTATACATTTTATGAAACGGGGAAACCTAATAGACACTTTGGTCGTTTTAAAATGACAGAATATGTCTTTATTAGAAACAAAAAGAACTTCGAAGACGACGCTGCTAAACAATACGCATAACAACGAGTTTAAACTACATTTACAACAAATATGAAAACTATTTTCATATCACAATGTTAAATATAGAATATATAGAAGATAATGTTGAAAAAAAATGAGCCCTATCTTCCAATGGTAAAAAATTCCCAAAAAAAATTCCTGGATCTGGAATAATATCCTGAACTTCACCAAAAACTAAACAATTCTTCCTTATCCCAAGGGCAATCATCCCACCAACTTTCATCCAAATCCGTTCAGAACTTTTCCAGATATCTTGTTCACAAACACACGAACACACACACACACACACACACACACACACACACACACGATCGAATGCAAAACTCCCTAGCGGGAGTAATAAGTTTTTTGAGGTCAACAAAGGCCGGATTTCTAAAATCCTCAATTTTCATCCGATTGATTTTAAATGTGAAGATGATTTGTATATATGGTCACTGAATTCAATCACCAATTATATATTAGGTCAACATAGGCCAAATGGTCGATTTGCATATCTGGTCAATAAATTCAACCAACTCTTATTTTTGAGGGCAGCGTAGGCCAAAAGGTCAACATAGGCCAGATTTCTAAAATCCTAAATTTTCATCCGATTAACTTGAAATTTGAAGAGGATTTGCATATCTGGACACTCAATTCAACCACCAAGTACAGTATTTTTGTTAGGTCAACAAAAGCTAAAAGGTCATCATAGGCCAAAATATCTAAAATCCTCAATTTTCATCCAACTAACTTGAAATTTTAAGAGGATTTGCATTTTTGGACACTGAATTTAACCACCAAGTATTTTTGTTAGGTCAACACAGGCCAGAAGGTCAACATAGGCCAAAATATCTAAAATCCTCAATTTTCATCCAATTAACTTGAAATTTTGAAGAGGATTTGCATATCTGGACATTGAATTTAACCACCAAGTATTTTTGTTAGGTCAACATAGACCAGAAGGTCAACATAGGCCAAAATATCTAAAATCCTCAATTTCATCTTATTGACTTGAAATTTTAAGAGGATTTGCATACCAGGTGACTGAATTCAACCACAAAGTATGTTTTTTAGGTCAACATAGGCCAACAACTTATTTTAGGTATTTTGCAAGAATCGTGCTATGCATGATCGACATATTTCTTGTTTTCTTGTTTGTTTGTTTGTTTATTTGTTTGGCCGGCCGATATCTCAGCCATCCTTTGAGCTAGGAATCTGAAATTCCGGCACAATAATGAGGGAGTCCTTGAGGAAAAACGTTATTTTTTGTTTTTGGATTAATCAATTAATTGATTAGTTACTTAATTATTATCAATTAATTAAATACATCTTTATTTCCTTTCTCTTCAGGGCATTATCGCAGGCACCTCTTGAGCTAGGAAGCTGATATTTGACATAACAATGACCATTTGATTTGGCTGTAAAGGCTATTTTTGATTTATTGATTAATCAATTAATCGATGAATTATTTATTTATTCAATGAATTAATTATTTCATTAATTTTCAAAAAGTTACAGCTTCGGATGAAGCACTGGTTGTTTAGGTATGCTATTAGCCAATTGATTAAGAAAATATTTTACCATCATTGTTTATTGATTTTAATTGTGCAATTAATCAATCAATCATTGCACACTTCCCCCTCCAAATACCATCTCTATGAGCTGCACGGCGATATCGCCTGGCGCTGAAGGCACCCCGGCAGTGTCGCACCGGAGGATATTTATTTATTTATTTGGGATGGGGCGGTTTACTTTGAATGTATCTGTACTTGTTCTAGATGGCATTGCCCTATGGGCTACGCCGATGAAAATAGCAGCAAAATTGATGGAAAAAACCTAAGTCCAGTGAAAGAATGAAAAAATAGCAATAAAAATGTGAGAAAAAATAGCAATAGAAAATAGTGAAAAATTGCAGCCAAAGATTGGCCATGCAGCCATCAAAGTCCCTAAAAACATTAATAAAAATAGGAAATGAAAACCAATGTTTTTACTATTGTTTGGGGAAAAAACGTTTTTTAATGGAGCTGTAACACCAAAAATTGAATAAAATTATCCACAAATAGGGGGAAAATACATTTTTGCTTGCTGCAAGTCGTAGAAGGTATACTGTTCTACCCAATCATCCACACCTACTTCCAAACAGACCCCGCCCCCCACCCCTCTCCCCCCACCCCCGCTTGTCCATACTCACCCATCCCCTCTCCACTAGCGTCTCCAGCACAAGGAATTTAAGTCGATAAACTTATTGAATTAACGTAGTGTTTTTTTCCAATATAAATAAGGTGGATTCTTTGGGTCCTGGGAGGATTGCCTTCCCCCTTCCGAAACACAAAAAATATTGCAGTAAAGCGCGGCGTTACGCGCGCTGCTTGTGAGCAAGGAGGAAGCGGACAAGCGGTAACATATAAACGTCTTTATTGTAAGACTACACTGTAACACTGTACTCCTCCGGGCTGGTCGCCCGGGGTATATCATGAGGCCACGCCTACCCCTCGGGCGTGGCCACCGCCCACTTGGTGCGTGGAATGATGTCACCACGCCAGTGGGCTTTTGTGTCCGCCACACGCGCCCCCCCAGAATTCCCGCGCACCTGGAGGGCCAGTTTGCGGGGCAGACGAATGACCCGGCCGAAGCGCCCCCTGGCGATCGGCGGCGTCCGGGGTGCAGGGATGCCAGGTGGGATGCCCCTGGCTGCCCCTGGGATGGGTGCAGGACCGGGGGGCGGCGTGGCGGCGGGGCTGGGCGGTGCCGGGGGTCCGCCCGCAGGAGGGCGGCCCCGACGTGGGGGTCGGGCCACTGGCGGTGGATGGTCCACATCGAGGTGGGCCGGCTTGAGGCGGTCTACCGAAACGCGGTCAGGAGTACCGCCGATGTCCAGGGTGAAGTGCTTCGCCCCGGTCTCCAGCACGCGGAAAGGCCCGTCGTACGGGGGCCGCAGTGGTGTCCGATGGGCATCGTGGCGGACGAAGACGTACTCCGCCGTGCGAAGCTCCGGGGCGACGTGCGTCGGTGGGTGCCCGTGGCATGCCGTTGGCACCGGGGCGAACCTCTGGGCGGTCTCTTGCAGAGCGGAGCGCTGCTGTGCCGCGGACCATGGTGCCGTGGAGTCGGGGAGGAACTCGCCCGGCACCCGCAGCGGTTGCCCGAAGACCAACTCCGCCGCGGATGCGCGCAGGTCCTCCTTGGGCGCCGTCCGGAGGCCCAGCAGGACCCAGGGGAGCCTGTCGACCCAGCCGCCGTCACGGAGGGTGGCCCGGAGCGCGGCCTTCAATGAGCGGTGAAATCGCTCACACAGGCCGTTAGCCTGGGGGTGGTAGGCCGTGGTTCGGTGCAGCCGGACCCCGAGCCCCTGCGCAACCGCCCCCCAAAGCTCCGAGGTGAACTGGGGGCCGCGGTCGGATGAGATGTCTGAGGGGGCGCCGAACCGGGCGACCCAGGTGGCGATGAAAGCCTGCGCGACATCGGCCGCCGTTGTCGACGCCAAGGGCACGGCCTCTGGCCACCGGGTGGTGCGGTCCACCATGGTGAGGACGTGGGTGAAACCCCGCGAGGGGGGCAGAGGTCCCACCAGGTCCACGTGGACGTGGTCAAACCGGCGTTCCGGCACCGTGAACGGGGCCAACGGGGCCTGGGTGTGCCGGTGCACCTTGGCGCGCTGGCACGCGAGGCATGTCCTGGCCCAGCCGCGGACGGCCTTCCGGAGGCCATGCCAGACGAACTTGTCGGCGATCAGCCTTTGGGAGGCCCTCGCGCCCGGGTGGGACAGGCCGTGGATGGCGTCAAACACCTGGCGCTGCCAGCCCGCGGGCACAATGGGGCGAGGACGCCCGAGGGAGACGTCGCACAAGAGGGCCGCGCCCGCGCCGTCGAACGGCACCTCGGTGACGCGGAGGCCCGTGACGGCGGTCCGCAAGGCCTGGACGTCGGGGTCAGCGGCCTGGTCCGCGGCCATCCGGGCATAGTCGATGCCGAGGTGGACTGCGTGGGCGACGGCCCGGGAAAGGCAATCCGCCACCGGGTTGTCCTTCCCCGCGACGTGCTGGATGTCCGTCGTGTACTCGGACACGGCCGAGAGGTGACGCTGCTGCCGGGCCGACCACGGCTCGGTGACCTTGCCCATCGCGAAGATCAGCGGCTTGTGGTCGACGAAGGCAGTGAACGCCCGGCCCTCGAGCAGATGGCGGAAGTGCCTGACCGCCAAGTGAAGTCCGAGCAACTCGCGGTCGAAGGTACTGTAACGGCGTTCGGGCGGGCGAAGCTGCCGGCTAAAGAACGCCAGCGGTTGCCAAGCTCCACGCACCCATTGCTCGTGCACCGCGCCCACCGCGTAGTCCGAGGCATCGGTGGTGAGGGCGATCGGTGCATCGGGCGCCGGGTGCGCGAGCATGGTGGCGTTAGCCAAGGCGAGCTTCGCGCCCGTGAACGCCGTGTCCATCTGCTCGGTCCAGGTAACGTCGCCTTTGCCCGGCTTACCTCGGAGAGCTTCGTGCAGGGGGCGCAGGAGCTGGGCGATACGGGGCAGGAACCGATGGTAAAAGTTCACCATGCCCAGGAACTCCTGCAGCCCTCTGATCGTGCGGGGGCGCGGAAACCCCTTCACTGCCTCCACCTTGGCCGGCAGGGGGACGGCTCCGTGCCTGGTGACACGGTGCCCCAGAAAATCGATTGTGGCGGCGCCGAACCGGCACTTTGCGGGGTTCACAATCAGGCCATGCTGGCCCAGGCGTTCGAAGAGCGTGCGGAGGTGGCGTAGGTGCTCTTCGCGGGACGCGCTGGCGACGAGGATATCGTCCAGGTAGACGTAGACAAAATCCAAGTCGCGCAGGACGCTGTCCATCAGTCGCTGGAACGCCTGAGCCGCATTCTTCAGACCGAAGGGCATGCGCAGGAACTCGAAGAGTCCGAATGGCGTGATGACCGCCGTCTTCGGGACGTCCTCCGGCCTGACGGGGACCTGATGGTAGCCGCGTATGAGGTCCACCTTCGAGAAGAAGGACCTGCCCGCCAAACGGGCGGAAAAGTCCTGAATGTGGGGGACGGGGTAGCGGTCGGGAGTCGTGGCGTCATTGAGACGGCGATAGTCCCCGCACGGTCGCCATCCCCCGCCGGGCTTCGGCACGATGTGCAGCGGCGACGCCCAAGCGCTCTCTGAGCGCCGAACGATGCCGAGTCGCTCCAGGGTAGCGAACTCCGCTTTTGCCACCGCCAGCTTCGTCGGCTCGAGGCGGCGTGCCCGGGCGTAGACCGGTGGCCCGACGGTGGGGATGTGATGGGCCACCCCGTGCTTGACGGCCCCCGCCGAGAAGGTGGGCCGCGTGAGGGCCGGGAAGCCGGCGAGGAGGCGGGTGAATGCGTCCGCTGCCGGAAGCGTACAGACCAACGTGGCCGGAACCGAATCGTTCGGCAAGCCGCTTGGCAAGCCGCTCGTTGAGCTGGGCAACGCACATGCGAGCGAGCTGAACGTCTCGGCCTGGACAAGCCGTCTGCGCTTGACGTCGACCAGGAGCCCATTAGCGCACAGGAAGTCCGCGCCAAGCAGTGCCATGGGCACGTCGGCGGTGACGAACGTCCATCGGAAAACCTGCCCTCCAAACCGCAGAGAGAGGCAGCGTTTTCCGTACGTACGGATGGGCGTCCCGTTCGCGGCAAGCAGCGCGGGGCCCCCACCCACGGCGTGCTTGTCTGACGTGCCGGCGGGAATGACACTCACCTGTGCTCCCGTGTCGCACAGGTAACGGCGCCCGGAGAAGGTGTCCGTTATGAACAGCAGGCTGCTCGAACGGCCGGCGCTCATCGCCACAATTGAGCGCCGGCCCGGGCGTTTCCCGACCCGTTGAAGGAGCACGGCGGATGACACCGCCGAGCTTCGTGGCCGAACTTGGCGTGGAACCAGCACCAGGTGGTGGAGCTGGAGGAGCGCGGCTGGCTCCGCCAGGCCGGTGGAGTCGACGGGTTTCCCCGCGGTGGCGGTTTTCGCCGCGGCGGTGGGCGGGGCGTGGCGGCGTTCACGAGGTGCGTATCAGCATGCTGCTGAAACTCAGCGTGCTGTAGAAGATGATGCTGTGGAACAGCAGCGTCGAAGGCCGTGACGGCCACGCCAACGCTCGCCCGCGTGTCCGAAGCGGCGAAGTACTTGTCCGCCTCGGCCGCCAATGCTCGGGGTTCCGTTAGCCCGGTCCCGGCCAACGCGAGGCGAACCTGCGCTGGAAGTTGGCGACGGAAAAGCGCCCGGAATAGCGAACCGGGGGCTTCGTCGCCCAACAGTGACAGCATATGGTCCATTCGGACCGACGGGCGCGTCTCACCGAGCTTGGGGAGATCCAGGAGGCGGTCGGCCCGTGCGTCGTCCGTGAGGCTGAACGTGGCTAGGAGTAGCCGCTTGAGTGCCTCGTACTTGTGGCCGTCCGGTGGGTGGCGAAGGACGGACACAACTCGAGCGGCCGTGCCGGGCCCGAGGGAGGCGACGACGTGGCAGTAGCGCGTGTCATCGCCGGTGAGGTGCCGAAGCTGAAATTGGGCTTCGGCCTGGACGAACCAGACTTCGGCCTGAGCCTCCCAAAATTCCGGAAGTTTGACGAAGGCGGCCATGGCGATGGCGTCGCGTGTGGAAGGATCGCTCCGGCAGATCCAACGTCGAGGGTCACCAGTAAAGCGCGGCGTTACGCGCGCTGCTTGTGAGCAAGGAGGAAGCGGACAAGCGGTAACATATAAACGTCTTTATTGTAAGACTACACTGTAACACTGTACTCCTCCGGGCTGGTCGCCCGGGGTATATCATGAGGCCACGCCTACCCCTCGGGCGTGGCCACCGCCCACTTGGTGCGTGGAATGATGTCACCACGCCAGTGGGCTTTTGTGTCCGCCACAACAGCTAACAAGAAGGTCCAGAACATTTGGCCAAAAGCATGAAACATGTTGCAGGTACTTTGACACATAATATCTGAGCTTTGTTTCTGCAACACCTCTGAGATTAGCATTTACTTTGAATTCAGTGCAATTTTTTTTCTCAAAATAACAGTTAATGATAGCCCCACGTCACGTTATTGTAATATAATGCTATGAGATCTATGAAATAAACTTGGAGAAATAAAAGATATGAGTCATTTGGGACTTTGGGGATTTTAATTTGAGCTGACAATTTGCAATACTTGAAGAAATATTCCCACTGAGAAAATTGAAAAGGGAATTGAAATTTCTTTTAAAGGAGCCTGTAAGGTTCGCTGTTATTTACAGTTTCATGTTTTGCTTCTTTTGTTCATGAACGAATGTAAACACAGACTTGGAAAAGCAATAGCTCTGTTCACTGAGCCGATGTTTGCATGTAAAGGCATCACATACATTATACAATGTTTTCAATTCATGTTGTTCGTGCCAGTTGTGAGTGGAAGAACGTGCATGCCTCGTGATCGTGTTGACCGTTATGGAATCGCAGAATATGGAGATATCATGCTTGGTGGACTTTTTCCAATCCACGGAGATATGGAGACACCTGAATATTCCTACAAAGAACCTCCACAACCTGTTCATTGCTTGCAGTAAGTTAATCCTATTGTTTGTTTCATACATTTTGGTTATCCTTCAAATTATTCTATGTTCATAAAATACATCACGTCGAATAATGTTCCTTTCTTAGATTAATTTATCAACTACACCTCTGTTTTTTTTATTTTGTATCATCATTTAATCTTTGGTTATCCTCTTCTTCTTTATTATTCTTCTTTCCGTTTCCAGTTTGAGATGATTGTTTGTTGTCCACTCTTCTAGTTGGGTCAACATAGTTTTCCATCTGAGCTTCTCCATCTTATTAATTTAATCCTTGTTGTGTTGGTGTCGAATAGATGTAACTTTCCCTTTCATTTAATCATTTCCTCTTGCCTGTATATACCAATATAAATAAATACAAATAACTTAAACACATTAACCACACCATGCCAGCGCAACCTTGCCAACATGTTAGTACTCCGCTATCCTCACTACTTCTGGATACCCATCAAACTCGATTTAAAAACTACCCACTGTCCCTACTGTCACTATTGTCGCATGGAGACCGTTCCATGCATTCTCCACTCTGAGTGAAAAACTCCTACCATACTACCATCCGAACTCTCCTCTTTTGGACTGTTAAACTATGCCCCATTTTCCTGTTGGTGTCCATTCTGCTGAAAACAATTCTGCATTATTACTCCCGCAAGGAAGTAATGCATTCGCTCGTGTCCGTCCGCGTGTGTGTGTGTGTGTGTGTGTTCGTGAACAATATATCTGGAAAAGTTCTGAACGGATTTGGATGAAAGTTGGTGGGATGATTGCCCTTTGGATAAGGAAGAATTGTTTAGTTTTTGGTGAAGCTCAGGATATTATTCCGGATCCAGGAATTTTTTGAAGGATTGTTTACCATTGGAAGATAGGGCTCATTTTTTTTAACATTATCTTCTATATATTCTATATTTAACATTGCCATATGAAAATAGTTTTCATATTTGTTGTAAATGTAGTTTAAACTCGTGGTTATGCGTTAGAGCGGTGTATTTTTTAGCAGCGTCCTCTTCAATGTTCATTTTTTTTCTTCTAATAAAGACATATTCTGTCATTTTAAAACCACCAAAGTGTGTATTAGGTTTCCCCATTTCATAAAATGTATCGTTTGATACGTATAATGCTTAAAAAAATTTTTTTTTTTTTTTTTAACATCAGAAGAGATATCAACATTTACCTTAGCGAATGTCAATCGCGGTATCAGTATTTGATGGACTTATAAAGACTTTGGTGACTTTTGAGTATGACACGCATGTGCACGGGATTCTTCCCAGAAGAATGAGTGGTCGCATTAGCTTGTACGACTTAAAATGAGCGAGTTTTGTTTTGACGTCTGGGCCAGTTTTACATGTTGTATCCCTAAGGAATGAAACAAACGTTTTTTCCTGGCTTCTAATTTTATTTGAAGTCACACAAATCATGCGGTGAAGATGAAGTTTGTGGTCATGTTTCATTGATGATGAAGGTGGTGGTCATGTTTCATTGATGATGAAGTTTGTGGTCATGTTTCATTGAAGATGAAGTTTGTGGTCATGTTTCATTGCTGATGAAGGTTGTGGTCATGTTACATTGATGATGAATGTTGTGGTCATGTTTCATTGATGATGAAGTTTGTGGTCATGTTTCATTGATGATGAAGGTTGTGGTCATGTTTCATTGATGATGAAGTTTGTGGCCATGTTTCATTGATGATGAAGTTTGTGGTCATGTTTCATTGATGATGAAGGTTGTGGTCATGTTTCATTGAAGATGAAGTTTGTGGTCATGTTTCATTGATGATGAAGGTTGTGGTCATGTTTCATTGAAGATGAAGTTTGTGGTCATGTTTCATTGATGATGAAGGTTGTGGCCATGTTTCATTGATGATGAAGTTTGTGGTCATGGTTCATTGATGATGAAGTTTGTGGTCATGTTTCATTGATGATGAAGGTTGTGGTCATGTTTCATTGAAGATGAAGTTTGTGGTCATGTTTCATTTATGATGAAGGTTGTGGTCATGTTTCATTGATGATGAAGTTTGTGGCCATGTTTCATTGATGATGAAGGTTGTGGTCATGTTTCATTGATGATGAAGTTTGTGGCCATGTTTCATTGAAGATGACGTTTGTGGTCATGTTTCATTGCTGATGAAGGTTGTGGTCATGTTTCATTGAAGATGAAGTTTGTGGTCATGTTTCATTGCTGATGAAGGTTGTGGTCATGTTTCATTGCTGATGAAGGTTGTGGTCATGTTTCATTGATGATGAAGTTTGTGGTCATGTTTCATTGCTGATGAAGGTTGTGGTCATGTTTCATTGAAGATGAAGTTTGTGGTCATGTTTCATTGCTGATGAAGGTTGTGGCCATGTTTCATTGCTGATGAAGTTTGTGGCCATGTTTCATTGATGATGAAGGTTGTGGTCATCTTCATTGATGATGAAGGTTATGGCCATGTTTCATTGAATATGAAGTTTGTGGTCATGTTTCATTGATGATGAAGGTTGTGGTCATGTTTCATTGATTATGAAGGTTATGGCCATGTTTCATTGATGATGAAGTTTGTGGCCATGTTTCATTGATGATGAAGGTTGTGGTCATGTTTCATTGATGATGAAGTTTGTGGCCATGTTTCATTGAAGATGACGTTTGTGGTCATGTTTCATTGCTGATGAAGGTTGTGGTCATGTTTCATTGAAGATGAAGTTTGTGGTCATGTTTCATTGCTGATGAAGGTTGTGGTCATGTTTCATTGCTGATGAAGGTTGTGGTCATGTTTCATTGATGATGAAGTTTGTGGTCATGTTTCATTGCTGATGAAGTTTGTGGTCATGTTTCATTGCTGATGAAGGTTGTGGTCATGTTTCATTGAAGATGAAGTTTGTGGTCATGTTTCATTGCTGATGAAGGTTGTGGCCATGTTTCATTGCTGATGAAGTTTGTGGCCATGTTTCATTGATGATGAAGGTTGTGGTCATCTTCATTGATGATGAAGGTTATGGCCATGTGTCATTGAATATGAAGTTTGTGGTCATGTTTCATTGATGATGAAGGTTGTGGTCATGTTTCATTGATTATGAAGGTTATGGCCATGTTTCATTGATGATGAAGTTTGTGGCCATGTTTCATTGATGATGAAGTTTGTGGCCATGTTTCATTGATGATGAAGTTTGTGGCCATGTTTCATTGATGATGAAGGTTGTGGTCATGTTTAATTGATGATGAAGGTTGTGGCCATGTTTCATTGATGATGAAGGTTGTGGTCATGTTTCATTGATGATGAAGTTTGTGGTCATGTTTCATTGATGATGAAGTTTGTGGCCATGTTTCATTGATGATGAAGTTTGTGGTCATGTTTCATTGAAGATGAAGTTTGTGGTCATGTTTCATTGAAGATGAAGTTTGTGGTCATGTTTCATTGATGATGAAGGTTGTGTTCATGTTTCATTGAAATCGTGTGTAATTTCGGAGATGAGAACAAATACCTATTTTGGGGGACTCAAGCCTCTCTTCCCACATCCCCCTCCTCCTAGACCTCCTTAGTGACCGATTTTTTTTTATGCCTTGAACAAACTTTGGTACATCACGGATGATGAAAGTTGTGGTTAAGTTTAATCAGAATTGTGTGTGTAGTTTCTGAGAAGAAAGCAAATAAGTATATTGGTTGGCAACCTCCCTGTAGACCCCCTTCGGGCCCGATTTTTAGCTCAGCTGGAACGATGTTCAGGGGAGCTTATGCGATGGCGCGTCGTCCGTCTGTCACTCCGTCAGTCCATTAGTCCATCCGTCAGTCCGTCAGTCCACCCGTCCGTCCGTCAGTCCATCCAGAAACACTTGAAGCTTCCTCTCCGAAACCGCTGATGGGATTGCGACCAAATTTGGCACAAATTATATTTGTTGTGTTGTGACTAAAGTTTGTTCACGGCATTAAAATAAAAATCTAGGTCTAAGGGGGTTTACTGGGGTCAAGGTGGATCCAGGTTTGACACCGCAAAATAGGTATATGCTTTCTTCTCAGAAACCACACACACAATTTCGATGAAACTTCATCACAACATTAATCACCCATGATGTACCAATGTTTGTTCAAGGCATTCGAAAAATTGGGATCTTAGGAGGTATATGGGGTTGGGAGAGGGGGGTTGGTATTTTTTCCCCCAAAATATGTATTTTTTTCTTTATTTAAAGTCTTATGATTATGTTAGTATGATTCTACATGGTGTCCTGTCTTCTAGCAACAATTTAAATTGGTTTAAAATACCCTTAGTCGGTGCAGTATACTGTTTATTCTACCAGGTGAGTGCCAGGGGTATTGCCCCTTTGTTTTTATACTGCTCACAAACGTTGGTATATCACGGGTGGTAAAGGTTGTGCTCAAGTTTCATCGAAATCGTGCGTGTAGTTTCAGAGTACAGAAATCGTGCATGCAAGAAATATCTATTTTGGGGCGTTCATACCTCGACCCACTTTGACACACTTTGACCCCCGGTAGACCCCGATTTTTTGAATGTCGTGAACATACTTGAGTTGCAACATACCAAATATCGTTTTAGCCAAATTTGATCACAATCACATCAGCTGTTTCGAAGAAGTAGTTGTAAGTGTTTTTGGACTGACGGACTGGACTGACGGATGGACGACGCACCATCCCATAAGCTTCCTGGAACTATCTATATTATAATAGCCGTAGATGATTCTGTCTGTCTGTCTGTCTGTCTGTTGGGCGTTTGTCCTGGGTGTGGCTTACTCGGTTTGCAGAGTAGCTCCACCCATAGCTCCACCCATTCTGGGAGTGGCTGCATATAATTAAAAACAAATATCCACCATTTTATTAACTCGCATAGCTTTGAGGCCTGTTTTGTAGGCCTGTGGTGTCTTGCTCTCTCCCAGTTTTATTTCAAATCAAATTCGATATATCATTTCATTTTTCACAGTCGCTAACATAGTTTTAGACTCGGTTGAAAAAAAACGGGAAGAAAATCCAATGAAAGTTGCCGTTTATAGAACGAAATGAATTCTCAAACGCCTGTAACTTCAAGGCCATTGAGTCTCTCTCACGCCTTTATCTCCAATCTAATCTAACTCACCATATGATTTCATTTTTGTCGATGGTTTTGGACTCGGTGTCAGCAATAATTGAGAACATTCCACAGACGCGGGAAAATGCAGAGATATATTTTTAAAAATCGCGTCATGGTGTATCATACACCGCCCAACATGACACCGATGGCAACGTGTCGATATATATTAAAAATTCGCTTTTGCTTTTCCGTTAAGATATATTACTTTTTCGTTTGATGACAGTCGTCACAAAAACGTCAACAATGATGCCGATGAAGGAGCTGGGGCTCCCACGTCGATCGGAAGAATGGACGCGACAAAAAGCTGGAATTCATCCGAGTTGCTTTAATCAAACCAAACACTCAGGCACTCTGAAAAGCCCGTTTATCGGGCAGCAATATATATACATATTATCCCGGAGCGTTTGCCCAGGAAAGGCGAGAGGGGGCGTGGCCCAGCGTCCCGACCGAGGCCTGGCAAGTTGAGCGCGGCCCTGCCCGGGCGTCCTGGACGAGCCCGGCATGGTGATCGCTCCGCGTCCTTGATAGGTGCAAGGCGATTGTGAAAACCCAGCGGTAGCCGCTACACACGTCCCCCCAGAATCGACTTGCACCGGCAGGGTCAATTTGAGGGGGGTCCTGATGACCCGGCCGAAGCGACCCCTGACGGGTCGTGGGAGGGGGTCCGGTGTGGTGGTGGGCGGTCGAGTGGGGGGCA
Source organism: Myxine glutinosa (assembly GCF_964187855.1). Lineage (NCBI taxonomy): Eukaryota > Metazoa > Chordata > Myxini > Myxiniformes > Myxinidae > Myxine > Myxine glutinosa. The sequence goes on from NC_136263.1 coordinate 164,371,977, forward strand.
CCGTGGACGGGGGGCGGCCTCGCCGCGGCGGAAGGGCCACCTGTGGTGGGTGGTCGACGTCCACGTGCGCCGGCTTGAGGCGGTCCACCGCAATCCGGTCCGACCTGCCTCTGATGTCGATGACGAACGACTTGTCGTCCCGTCGCAGCACCCGGAAGGGCCCGTCGTACGGCGGCCGGAGTGGCCCCCGATGTGCGTCGTGACGCACAAAAACATACTCCGTTGTGCGAAGTGCTGGGGGGACGTAGGACTGTGGGTCACCGTGGTGGGATGTTGGCATGGGGGAAAACCGTCGGGCGGCCTCCTGGAGGTCCGAGCGCTGGTGAGCTGCGGACCAGGGACTGGTAGCGTCGGGCATGAATTCGCCCGGGACGCGTAGCGCCTGGCCATAGACAAGCTCGGCGGTGGATGCCTGGAGGTCCTCCTTGGGGGCCGTGCGGAGGCCCAAAAGGACCCATGGCAGCCGGTCGGCCCAACTGCCGTCTTGAAGGACGGCCATGAGCGCGGCCTTCATGGAGCGGTGGAATCGCTCGCACAACCCGTTTGCTTGGGGGTGGTAGGCCGTAGTACGGTGGAGCTTGACCCCCAGGTTGCGGGCGACCGCACTCCACAGCTCGGAGGTGAACTGTGGTCCGCGGTCTGACGAGATGTCCGCCGGTGCGCCGAAGCGGGCGACCCAGGTGGCGATGAAAGCCTGCGCCATTTCGGCGGTGGTGGTGGAGACGAGGGGAACGGCCTCCGGCCACCTGGTAGTCCTGTCCACCATGGTGAGCAGGTGTGTGAACCCCCGTGACGGGGGGAGGGGGCCCACCAGATCCACGTTGACGTGGTCGAAACGTCGTTCGGGCACGGTGAAAGGTGCCAGCGGGGCCTGGGTGTGTCGGTGGACCTTGGCCCGTTGGCAGGCCGTGCAGGTGCTGGTCCAATCACGGACGTCCCGACGAAGGCCGTGCCAGACGAATCGCGCCGACACCAGCTTCTGGGAAGCTTTCCGGCCCGGGTGGGAAAGGCCGTGGAGGGAGGCGAAGATGCGGCGTTGCCAGGTGACGGGCACGATGGGGCGAGGCTGGCCTTGGGAGACGTCGCAGAGCAGGACAGTGTCCGCGAAGGGGATGTCGGCCAGGCGGAGGCCCGTGTCCGCCGCCCGGAGGGCTTGCACCGTGGTGTCGGTGGTTTGGTCCGCCGCCATAAGCGCAAAGTCCACGCCCAGGTGGACCGCGTTCGCGCTGGCCCGGGAAAGACAGTCGGCCACGGCGTTGTTTTTGCCGGCGACGTGCCGGATGTCCGTGGTAAACTCCGACACGGCGGAGAGGTGGCGCTGTTGGCGGGCCGACCACGGCTCCGTGACCTTGGCCATGGCGTAAACCAACGGCTTGTGGTCGACAAACGCCGTGAAAGGTCGGCCCTCCAGGAGGTGGCGGAAATGGCGGACGGCCAGGTGTAGACCGAGGAGCTCCCGGTCAAACGTGCTGTATTTGAGCTCGTTCGGCCGGAGCTGCCGGCTGAAAAAAGCGAAACCCCGTTCACCCATTGCTCATGTACGGCGCCCACCGCGTAGTCGGAGGCATCCGTGGTGAGGGCGATGGGAGCGTTGAGCACCGGGTGAGCGAGCAGTGTTGCGTCGGCGAGGGCCCGCTTTGAGCTTTGGAAGGCCGCATCCATTGCTGCGGACCAGGCGATGTCGTGCTTGGCCGGCTTGCCCCGGAGGGCTTCGTAGAGGGGCCGCATGAGTTGAGCAGCGCGGGGCACGAAGCGGTGATAAAAATTCACCATTCCCAGGAATTCCTGCAGGGCCTTTATGGTGCGGGGACACGGGAACGTGGTGATGGCCTCGACCTTGGTTGGCAGCGGCACGGCCCCGTTCTTGGTGATGTGGTGGCCCAAAAAATCAACGGCCATCGTGCCGAAGTGGCATTTGGCCGGGTTGACGATGAGGCCGTGCTCGCTGAGGCGCCCGAACAGTGTTCGGAGGTGGAGGAGGTGCTCGGCCCGGGACGTGCTGGCGACGAGGATGTCGTCCAGGTAAACAAAAAGGAACGGCAGGTCACGCAGCACGCCGTCCATCAAGCGCTGGAACGCCTGATCCGCGTTCTTGAGACCAAACGGCATCCGCAAGAATTCGAATAAGCCGAACGGCGTGATGACTGCCGTTTTAGGGACGTCGGCCGCCCTGACAGGTACCTGGTGATATCCCCGTATGAGATCAATTTTCGAAAAAATGACCCGTCCTGCCAGACGGGCGGAGAAGTCTTGGATATGCGGGATCGGGTACCTGTCGGGGGTGGTAGCGTCATTGAGACGGCGGTAGTCGCCACACGGGCGCCATCCACCCCCCGGCTTTGGCACGATGTGCAGTGGCGAGGCCCACACGCTATCGGAGCGCCGCACGATGCTGAGGTGCTCCAACGCGTCGAATTCGGCCTTCGCCACGGCGAGCTTGGCTGGGTCGAGGCGGCGGGCCCTGGCGTAGACCGGCGGGCCCGTGGTTGGTATGTGGTGCTCGATCCCATGCCGTACTGCGACGGCCGAAAACGTCGGCCGCGTGAGGGCCGGGAACTCCGTGAGCAGGCGAGCAAACTAGTTTGCCGCCGGGACGGCGCATGCCAGCTCGGTCGGCGCGGAGCTGCTCAATGTGCATACCAGGGAGCTGAAGGTTTCGGCGTTGATTAAACGACGCCATTGGACGTCCACCAGCAGTCCGTGTGCGCAGAGGAAGTCGGCGCCTAGCAGAGCCATGGGCACGTTTGCGGTTACAAACGTCCAAGCAAAGCGTTGGCCGCCGAAGCAGAGGGTGACGTTGCGCGGGCCGAAGGTGCGGATGGTCGATCCGTTGGCCGCAACCAAGGAAGGGCCGCAAACCGCGGATTGCCTGTCCTGGTCAGAGGCGGGTATGACGCTCAGTTGGGCGCCGGTGTCGCACAGGAAGCGCCGTCCGGACGCTTTATTCGTGATGAACAGTAAGTTGCCCGTGTGGCCGGCGCTCATGGCTGGTAATGAACGCCGGCCCGGCCGTTTCCCAGCCTGACGAAGGTGCACGGGGGTCGGCATGTCCGGGCCTTCTGTGCGAACCTGGCATGATAGTAACACCACGCTTGGTCAGGTGGAGGCCCCGGTCGTCGTGCTGGAGGTGGTCGGCTCGGTGTAGCGGCCGCCAATTGCGTCGGCAGTTCGGTCGTCGACCGTGCCGGGTGCTCGGGCGCCATGGGTGTTGCGTCGGACGGCGGTGGGTCCCATGTCGCCGCTGCGATGCGCTGTCCTGCGGCGGAGATCTTGTCGGCTTCTCGGGCAAGGGCCCGGGGATCTGTGATCGTCGTGCTTGCCAGGGCGAGGCATACCGGGTTAGTCAGCTGACGGAGGAACAGCTCCCGGAACAGGAATGCCGGAGAGTGCTCGCCGAGCAGCGAAAGCATGTAGTCCATTCGCTCGGAAGGGCGCGTGTCGCCGAGCTCGGGCAGGTCGAGCAGGCGCCGTGCGCGTTCCGCCGATGGGAGGGCGAAAGCGTCGAGGAGAAGCTTCTTAATCGCGCCGTATTTGTCAGCGGCTGGCGGGCTCTCGAGGAGGCTCAGGGCGTGGGCCGCGGTGGCCGAACCGAGCGCTGCTACCACATGGTGGAAGCGGGTGTCGTCGGCCGTGATGCCTCGCAGGGTGAACAGGGAATCTGCCTGTGCGAACCAAACCGCCGCGTGAGCCTCCCAGAAGGTAGGCATTTTAAGGGCGACTGCCGTGTCCATGTCGGTAGGTCACCAATGAAGGAGCTGGGGCTCCCACGTCGATCGGAAGAATGGACGCGACAAAAAGCTGGAATTCAACCGAGTTGCTTTAATCAAACCAAACACTCAGGCACTCTGAAAAGCCCGTTTATCGGGCAGCAATATATATACATATTATCCCGGAGCGTTTGCCCAGGAAAGGCGAGAGGGGGCGTGGCCCAGCGTCCTGGCTGTGGCCTGGCAAGTTGAGGGCGAGCCTGCCCGGGCGTCCTGGACGAGCCCGGCATGGTGATCGCTCCGCGTCCTTGATAGGTGCAAGGCGATTGTGAAAACCCAGCGGTAGCCGCTACACCGACATATATTTCTTCGTTTTTATTTCATTCAACATTATTAGCTGGAAGTAAAATATGTTTCAGGAAATTACCGAGAGATATTTCTTCGTTTTTTTTATTAGTTATGTGCGCATACACTTTAAATAGATTTATTTGAAATCTTTAATTTTCCACAAACATTCCACACACGCGGGAAAATGCAGATATATTTTTAAAAATCGCGTCATGGTGTATCATACACCGCCCAACATGACACCGATGGCAACGTGTCGATATATATTAAAAATTCGCTTTTGCTTTTCCGTTAAGATATATTACTTTTTCCTTTGTGACAGTCGTCACAAAAACGTCAACAATGAGGCCGACATATATTTCTTCGTTTTTATTTCATTCAACATTATTAGCCGGAAGTAAAATATGTTTCAGGAAATTACCGAGAGATATTTCTTCGTTTTTTTTATTAGTTATGTGCGCATAACTTGTGTTATGTGCGTTTTTTATCAGTTATGTGCGCCGTGATCAGTGCTCTCGCGAGATCACGGCGAGGTCACGTCTTTTCGAAGCTGTTCCTTGTGCTCACGCTTTCGAAGCTAAGTGATCTTTCACATTTGTGTTTTTGGCGTATCTTTATCTTTCTTTCGGTGTATGTACCTATTGGGTGACTTTAATAGGTTTTTCGGTGTTGGTTTTTCATACCTGTGTACAGAATCGTCGGTTTTTTTCGTATCGTGTATTCTGAGGCCTAGTGTAGTGCTAGTAGTAGTAGGCTACCGTGTCCTCAGACCTTGGCTTGAGGCTTTTGTTTTTTGTCTCAGCAGTTCTTCGATCGCGCTGCAACTACTGTCAGTCTCTGTTTTTCACGGTCTTTTCACCCATACTCCCTTGTTTTAAAATCTAAAAAAAAAAACCAAATTTTTTTTTTCCTTCCCTGTTCTTATCCGCTTGTACGTTCTTATTTGTTCTTTCGTTCTTCATTCTTTTGCTCTTTCGTTCTTCGTTATTTGTTCTTTCGTTCTTCGACCACGTTGTTCGAGATCACGTGATCAAGTTGTTAATACATGTTTCATCTGTCACCTGAAGAACTTTATTATTATGTCATATTCTATAACACTTTTTTCTACTTCTTCTATAAAAGGATGCTTTCGACTTGCTCACCAATTCTATTCATTCAAAAAAAAAAATCCATCTCTTACAGTGCATCTTTCATTCATTCCCTAAACTCTCCAGAACTCCACCCATCCTTCAGCGTCCTCAAACGTATTTTTGACTCGAATGTCTCAAGAAACTCATTTTGCAATAAATGTTCGTTTCCCATAAATCGTACACTTTTCAAAATCCAATCTCACCCCTCCCCTCCAAATCTTCCCCATCACCCATCTCTGTCAAAACTTCCCCCTTGCCCCTCCCCCCCAAATCTTCCCAAACACCCATCCCTTTCAAATCTCCCCCCCCCAGCCCCTTCCCTCCTAAACTCCCCCCACACCCCTCCCCTCCGAGACTCTCCCTCATTCCTCCCCTCCTAGACTCCCCTCTCACCCCTCCTCCTCAAAGCATCCTCCCCGCTTCTTCCCCCTTCCAACTTTCACCTTCATCTTCCTCAACCTTCTGCCTCACTCTTCTCCCTCCTCAAATAACACCTCACTGCGCCTCACCCAAACACCATCAAACCTTTTGTCCGCCCCATTCTTCCCTTTCTCCAAGCTATTCTGTAATCTCTGACACACCTGCAACAGCTCTCCCTACCTCTTCCTCCTCTTCCACATCCTGCCCTACCGCTCCCCCCCCCCCCCCTGTTCTGTATCCGATGCTCCCCCTTCCTCTTCCTTAACAGTATGGACCTCAAACATCCGGGGCCTTCGCTCAAACTTAACTGATCTCTCCATACAGGTTGCTTCTGACAAACCAGATGTGATCTGCTTAACAGAAACCTTCCTCCTTCATGATGTCTCTGATTCCTTGGTATCTCTCCCAGGTTACTCCCTCCTCCGGTATGATAGACCTGAGCCTCGTTCTGGAGGTGGGGTTGCTATCTTTATAAAAAACTCTCTTCCTCACTTGCCCTGCACTGCCCTCTCTCCACCTCACCCCCAGGAATACCTTTGGCTACGGCTTCCCCTTCGCTCCCACCTTTTGTTCATATGCGTGTTGTACCGTCCACCAAACAGTGATGACTCCATCTACATCTCGCTGTCTGATAATATGGACCAACTTCTATCTACCCATCCCAACTCTCTCTTCCTCATATGTGGTGATTTCAACTGTCACCATGCCAGTTGGCTGGGGGTGGGTACCTCTCTCACCAGCCAGGGCTCTTCAGCAAAGGACTTCTGTGACTCACTGGGACTGACACAATCTGTCAATTTCCCAACCCGGATCTCAGTCAACGGAGAATCTTCTCTTCTGGACTTGGTTATGACTAACTTCCCTGAAAATGTCTGCTGCTCTTCTTCTGCTCCAATCGGCTCTTCTGATCATGTGCTTGTTAAAGTGGACATCTCTCTGACCATTTTCAGAGAGCCTCCTCAGCGTCGACGAGTCTGGCATTTCACTCAGGCCAACTGGCACGGTCTTCAAGCAGCCATCAATCATCTGGACTGGTCTCCCATCTCTACTGCCTCTGACATCAACTCATCCTGGGAATTCTTCCAAAGTAAATTGCTCTCTCTCATGCACAGTCTTATCCCTTCTCATCTTCAGTTGTCATACCCTTCCTCCCGTCCATGGTACACGGAATCTTGTGGTGAGGCTATTGCCCAGAAACAACTTGCTTTCGTCTCCTGGAAAGCAAATCCAACGGAAGGAAATCTCATTTCCTTTCACAAAGCCCGAAACAAGTGTGTGTCCACCCTCAGGAGAGCCAGGAAACAATATCTCTCCGTCCTCAGGACCGAACTCTCTTATCTGTCTCCCTCTTCCAAATCCTGGTGGCGTCTGGTAAAATCTGTTTCTGGTGTTTGTTCCCCCTCCATCCCCTCCCTCACCTTAAATGGCCACACGGCTGACTCCGCACGTGAAAAAGCCGAATGCCTCAACTCTGTGTTTGCCTCTAAATCTTGTGTCCCAAACCCATCCCTCTCTGTACCCACCGTACCCAGTCGTACCCAGATGCTCCTGGACTCTGTGTCCTTTCGTCCTGACAAGGTGGAAAAGTGTCTGTCAACCCTCGACTCTGATTCTGCAACTGGACCTGACGGCATCAGCCCACGGGTCCTAAAATCATGTTCTTCCGCTCTTTCACTCCCTCTCTCTGTTCTCTTCACCCTCTCTTTTGCTCAAGGTCATCTTCCATCTGCTTGGAAATCTGCCAACATCACCGCTTTGCACAAAAAGGTGCAAAAACAGATCCCAGCAACTACAGACCAATCAGCCTTCTCCCAATTATCAGCAAGGTCATGGAATCCATCATTGCTTCAGATATGAAATCTTTCCTCTTCTCCAATGGCTTGATCTCTGATCATCAATTTGGTTTCAGACCTGGACACTCCACTCTGGACATGCTGCTTCTACTTTCTCAACAATGGATGGAGGTCCTCAATGCCAAACAGGAAATTAGAGCAGTCTCCCTTGACATATCACGTGCCTTCGATACAGTCTGGCACCCCGCTCTGCTCACCAAACTCTCCTCTTTTGGTATCCATGGAAATCTCCACGCATGGCTGGCGGACTTCCTCTCTAGTCGTAGTCAACGTGTGGCC